>NC_067402.1:14146400-14446400 GCF_016432865.1 Antechinus flavipes
ATGGAAGTGGAGGGCGATAGGTGTGAAATGTTGCATACATTGTCCAACACCAATTAAGGTTCTGTGAAAACTTCCTTTTATTAGTGAGGAGCAGTGAGAAGAAAAGAGAGCCATTCCATGACTGAGTTTATTGGCTAGAGAAGGACGGAGTGCGGTGCCCAAGGCCACACACCATCCAGATCAGCATTTCAACGAGTCTATTCCTCTGGCTGAAGCACAAATCAGTGAATTTTTATTTTTTCTTCTTTTATTAGGAGAGGGCCCGAGGGAAGGAGGGGTTAGCTCAGCAATGGCAAAGCCTGGAAACGGTGTCTAATTAAGAGGCCTTCCCACTCGTGCCAAAGTATAGGGTGTTGATGAGATCAGGGAGTCCAGTTTATTTCATTTCCTCGGAGCCACAGCGACAGCCTCTTGGCCACAAGACTGTTCAGGCTGAAAATGACCGGGCCCAATGGGACCCAGACTGACCTTGACCCAGGCTGAAGGAATCTTGCCCGAACTGCTGAACAGATCATCATACGTATGATCTCGTGCAAAACTGGCAGCTGCCAATTCATGTCCATGAGGTTTGGTTGTTGTTTTCTGCCTGCGGAGAAAGGGAAGAAAAATCGCTCTTTCTGGGAAAGTACGACCGGTGGCAGCTAGTTCCTACTGCTTCTAGACAAAATGGGGGGAATATGAGAAAGTTCTGGTTGTGCTCTGGTGAAAAGGGGCGTTCACAAGGAGCCCTGGATTCTTGTTTTTGATTTATCATTTAAAGGTTGGATGGCACAGAATAATTACTTTAACTTCTTCACATCTCAGTTGTCCCATCTTTAAAATGGGAATGACACCTTATCTGTTGGGGCAGGAAAGGAAGCTGGACCAGGGATTTCTTCCATCCATTCTGTCTCTGAAGAATTTTATGTGATTTTGACCTGATCTTTCTGGATCTTAGTTTCCTCAAATGTATAATGAAGAACTTGGACCAAATCACCTCCCGGGCCACTGGCAATTATAAAATTCTAATTATTAGTCCCATTCAGTTAGAGTTGAGGAAGTTTGAATCACTTTCTGTCTGTCTCATCTGGCACTGATGCTTAATTTGTGTTCTCTCAAAATTGCCTTAGAGAGGACGTTTGGTACCTTGGGAAGAGCCCTGGATCCGAGTTCAAATCTCAGGACTGTCCCTTGTTCCCAAGTTTTTAATCCACCTGAGTTCCTTGCCTGGAAAATGGAGTCTCCACATATCAGACCCAATATAAAAGGGTCTCAACATTCACTGAGAAGGTCTGCCCTTTCTCTGATACCGTGTCAGATGTCAACATGGGGCAGGGCAAGAATTGTGTCCTATTCCATTGAGAGGTGGAGGGACCGAGGTAGAGAAGAGTCAGTCCCTGATGTGCCGGGAGTAGGGGGAGAGGGTATTTAGATAATGTTTACTATGTGCCAGGCACCGTGCCAAGCACTTTATAGGGGCGAGCCCATTTTATTTGGGAACTAGATGCTGCTGTTATCCTAATTTTCAGTTGAGGAAACTGAGGCAAATAATGTTTAAGTGAGATAAATAATGGGAAGGTCTCACAGTTTTAAATGTCTGAGGTCACATTTGAGTCAGGTCTTTCTGACCAAGTCCGGGGCTCTCTCAAGTGTGCCCTAGCAGCCCCTGGGGAAGGGAGGGAGGTCTATACCATCTCCCAAAGATGAAAGCTTATGATTTCCAGCCCCTTAGTCCACTGGAGGATTTGAGAGGGGAGTTGGGGCTTATCGGGAGGTTTGCCGACCTAGGACCAGACAGAAGGACACGGGCTGGTGATATCATGGGATGTACAACCAGCTTGACGGAGAACTGTCCCAGAGGGGTAGCAAAACCTGCCCCGTTACATTTCTATACCCTGAGGCAAAACCTTAATCGTCCCACCTCAGTTATGGTTCTTTCTTGGGACACGTGATAAAAAGGGATGGGTTAAGGGACTCGGCATCTTGCCTGTACTGGGGCTGCAAGTCCATCTAATGCAGGGCTTCTTAAACTTTTTCCACTCACAATTCCTTTTGGCCCAAATTAATTTTCATATGACCCCAGATATATACATATATAAAGACAGATCAAACATTTATTGATAACAAATCATAATTTTGTGACCCCCACATTCAGTGATGAGACCCCACAGTTTAAGATGCTTTGATCTAATAAATCTCAGTTTGCTTATCTGTAAAATGGACAGATGGGTCTCCCTGATCTCCAAGGTCCCACTGGGTTTGATCCTATGACTCCAATGACAGATGTCAGCTTCCTTGACAGTCTTTCAGTCCAGGGATGACAAGGATTTTCTCCCTTAACAATTGTATCTGTGGGAGCAGACTTCTTCTTCCGGCTCCCATCATAGGACTGGCTGCTCCCAGGCTCGGGGATCCGTGTCTGTGGAAATGACAGAGACAAGTGCCACGCTTAGCTGGTGCTCATGTATGGGCTCAGGCTGTTTGCAGTGAATGCAACTGTCACCCAACAATGACCCCTTTGGTGTGAGCCCTTCAAAGGCTACAAAGAAGTCTCTAAACCGTCCCGTGAGGAAGGACCCAGGTCACACCCCAACAAAGCGTCCACAACAAAGTCAGGGCTTCCTTTCCCTCCCTACGCATGACGTCCTCCCAGCCCTTGCTTCTTCACCAGCATCGTGACTGTGAGAATGTTAGATTTCGCAGCCAAACTCTGGCTTCCTCTGCATGAAGCTCTCATCCAGGTGCCCTTTGCCAAGTGCTTCCTCATTTAGAAGCTTGGGGCCGTTCCAGCCGGTGGCCGAGCCCTCCTATCAGGCTTGGGCATTCTGGGTCATTGACTGCGCTCCTTCTCTGTCATCCTTCCTCGGCTCTTCTTCCTGAGGGACTTTCTGCTGTCATGCTCTCATCACTCGGGACTCACCGCCAGGATCTTACCCTGCCTTATCCCTCGTTCCCTTCCACGCCCAGCCCTCAGACATCCCCCTCTGTCCAGCATTTCCAGAAGCTCGGGCATCAGGCGGCAAGTACCCTCGGCCCGGTCACCATCTCTGATACTCAGGGTGGCAACTTCTGGAGATGTCTAGGACATGACTTCAAATCCGCACAGCCCCCATTTCTGTTTGTCTTTGTGTTTGAGGATGTTTCCCAAACCTGCCCCCAACGGAACGGCATTGCTCTCGAGAGCTTCCTTAGCGCAGGGGTACCTTTCTCAGGGGCCAAAAGAACCTGGCAAGGCAAGACCAGGCCAGGAATTCTCAGAGATGAGCAGGGCATGGGCAGCCATTGTGGCAAACTCTATGGGGACATCACCTTCCCCCTCCCTCTATTTTTAATTGCTTATTTATATAATAAGACCACATTGGGTATCATTTCCCCCTCCCTCTATTTTTAGTTGCTTAATTATGTAGTATCAGCCTCAATAGCTTTCTACCCAGACATTGTATGTTTGAGATGCAAGGGAGCCTTGTTGGAGAATTAACCATAGATTCTGATGGAAGTGGATCTCTTCGATAAGGAGAGCTAATTCAGTTTCAATTGATCAAAGATGGACAGAAGCAGCTACACCCAAGAAAGAACACTGGGAAACGAATGTAAACTATCTGCATTTTTGTTTTCCTTCCCGGGTTATTTCTACCTTCTGAATCCAATTCTCCCTGTGTAACAAGAGAACTGTTCGGTTCTGCACACATATACTGTATCTAGGATATACTGGAACCTATTTAACATGTAAAGGACTGCTTGCCATCTGGGGGAGGGGGTGGAGGGAGGGAGGGGAAAAATCGGAACAGAAGTGAATGCAAGGGATAATGCTGTAAAAAAATTACCCTGGCATGGATTCTGGCAATAAAAAGTTATTAAAAAAGAGAGAGAGAGAGAGAATTAACCATAGCTCCCAGTGATATCATGTGTTAAGGTTCGCCGAGAGCTTCACTTGGCTTATATCTTATTTTCACCATCAGAACCCTGGAAGGCGGGCGTTGCTATTGCCTCCATTGCGCAGATGCAGAAATTGAGGGAGACAACCGAACGAGACCAAAAAGATTAGGTCTCGATGCTCCCCAAAGAACCTTCCCGCTTTGATCTGATGATAAGGTAAGGTAGGAGCAATGGCACCCAAAGCCAGTGTGTGGTGGGGAAAGCTCTGGAATCGGAGTCACCTTCAAATCCTGACTCGGGCTGATTCGCCCATGACCCTGGTAGGTAAGTTTGACGGGAACAGAGAGTGCATAAGGTGGGGATTGGAGTTTAAGCCAGTAGCCTATCACACTTCTCCCCCTCCCCAAGGGATTCATTAGGAGCCAACATGCCTATTTATTTTAAAGACCCTTGAAGAAATGGTTTTGATAGCACCCCCTAGAGGAAATTGTCTTGTACTTAGTATTCTCAGGGAATCAGTAAAGAATAAAACATTTATAAAGGAGGGATCCTGCCTCCCGAGGCCTTGTGTTTAAAATGATTAGAATGCAAATAGTGCCACTAGGAACACCTATATTTGTACTTTTAAAATGGTTTTTTATCATGTAGCTGTTTCCTTTAAAAGCTAAAGACAAACTTGGCTTTAGGATATCTATACTGTATAATGTGCTGTTATATCTTTTTTTGTTGTTGTCGTTATTCAATCGTTTTTCAGTTGTGACTCTTTATGACCCCATTTGGTTTTCTTAGCTAAGACATTAGAATAGCTTTCCATTTCCTTCTCTGGCTCATTTTATAGCTGAGGAAACTGAGGCACAGAGGGCTAAGTGACTTGCCCAGGGTCACACAACTAGTAAGAGTCTGAGGCTAGATTTGAACTCAAGTTCTGACTTCTGTTCAAAATAATTAAAATGTAAATAGTGCCACTAGAAACACCTATATTTGTACTTTTAAAAATGGTTTTTTATCATGTAGATGTTTTCTTTAAAAAGTAAAAACAAACTTGGTTTTAGGATATCTATATGATATAAAGTTGCTTTATTACATCTGTTTTTGTTGTTCAGTCATTTTTTTAGTTGTGACTCTTTATGACCCCATTTGGTTTTCTTAGCCAACCCCTTGGATGGCTTTCCATTTTCTTCTCTGGCTCATTTTACAGCGGAGGAAACCGAGGCACAGAGGGCTAAGTGACTTGCCCAGGGTCACACAACTAGTAACAGTCTGAGATTAGATGTGAACTCAGGTTCTCTTGACTTCCTATCTCCTTTACCACCTACTGGCCCCTGTTATATCTCTATTCTAAATGTTAAAAAGTTAGTCATTTCACAAATCTCACATGGCCCTTAATCTCAGAACAGAGATTGGTAAATCAGAGTATGGAAGGAGTAACAGTTCCTGATTTAAGTTGGGCATCAGGAGCCATTTGGAGCAATCCATTAATCAGCAAACATTTAGGAACTCGTTATCCAAAGGAACAAACGAGATAGCCCCTGTCCTCAAGAAGCTTATGTGCTTCCGGAGGAAGGATGTAACATGCACACTGCTAGGAATAACACAAAGAAGGACATAAAAGAGACAAATCAGTCAATATATAAACATATATTAAGGACTCCTCAGTGCCACGTATTATGCTAAATCCTGAGAATACAAAAAAAGGCAAAAGATTTGATGAGTTTACAATCCAAAGGAAGGAGGAGAAATAAGCAAACAACTACATACAAACAAATTATAGACAGGATAAATAGGAAATAATCAATAGAAGAAAGGAACCACTAGAATTAAAAGGGCTTGAGAAAGGCTTCCTGAAGAAGGTGGGATTTTAGCTGAGGCTTGAAGGAAGCTGGGGAAGCCAGGAGGCAGAGATGAGGGAGATAATTAGTGAACATGCTTCCAGTGCAGAGATGGGGAGCCTTGTTCAAGGAACGACAAGAGAATAATGGCACTAGATGGAAGAGTCCATGCTAGGAAGTAGGATGTAGGAAGCCTGGAAAGGTCAGATCCAAAGTTAGATAGGGGGGAAGCCCTAGGAGTTTAAGGAGTAGAGGGCTGAAATGGGAGAACCTGCCCTTTGGGAAGCTGGATTAGCTAGCTAAATGGAGGATGGGCTGGAGAGACTCATGGCAGAGTCACCAACCAGCAGGCTATTGCAATAGTCCAGGGGTGAGGTGGTCAGAGCCGTTTCTTGGGTGATGACATCTAACACTGATGACAGAAAAAAGGATTGTATAAGAAATATAATAAATACAAAATCAACACAACATGAGTTGGCAGCAGATTAAAAATGGCGGGGGAGGCAGGGGAAGAGAGAGTGAGGAGTTGAGGATGATACCCAGGTATTAAGCACCTACTATGTGATCAGCACTGTCTCAGGTGCTGGAGATACAATGTCAAGGATAGAAGAATCCCTTCCCTCAAGGACCTTAGATTCTATTAGAATTCTCTCATACACATACATGTCAGTGTTGACAAAGTCCATTCAAAGTAAACCCAAGGTGATTTTTGCCAGAAGTTGGCGGTTAGGAGTCGAATGGAGCTGATGTAATCCCTTCAGAATCTCTTTTTCTTTCATCACTCATCTTTTCCATCAAATATCTTTTCTGGCTACAGTCCTCTCGGTCCCTTCTTATGGATCTGATTAAAAATATAGATTTTATTAGTTGTGCATAATATAAATAATATAACTCCAATGTAGCAATGACAGCATTTGGTAATCCCCAAACACTATCAAGTGTTAAATGTGTAGCTATTCTCCCTAGAATGCCTTATAATAAATATCGATGTCCTATGTGAGGGAGTAGATACATCCGTGAGAGAATATTCATGATTCTCCACCATCATCTAGTGATTTCCCTGCCAGCACCTAATGGGGGCAGGGAGCCCATTCCACAGGACTGATTTTCCATTTTGCTGAGAAGGGCCTGCCAATGAGCCATCCATCATTAGCATGATTATTAATAACCATACTGAGCACTTCCCCAGCTCTTTCCAATTTCTAAGCACTTTACCAACATTAACAAATTTAGCTCCCAGCACTCTAGGGAAACTTCGTTTTTCCCCCTGAAGGAAATGGGAGGCAGAGAACGATTTAACTGTCGTACTCTGGGCTGAAAAATGAGATGTTTTCACAGGATGGATGAGATCTTTGGAGCCCAACTTCTCCCTAAATTTCTTTAGACAAAGGATCTTAGATCTCAGTCATATTTCAACCCTGGTGTATGATTTGAGCTCTGATTTTTTTAAGTCCTCTCCTCCTTCTTTAATCCCCTACCCCCCAATCCCCAATCAGGATACCCCAACATATAATTTAATTAACTCATTCAACATTTATTAGGCGCCTATGGTATCTCAGGCACTGGGTGGGGGGCTAGAGATCCAAAGGCACAAAGAAATAGCTCTTGCCCTCAAGAAGCTTACATTCTAGTCTATGTTTTTGTTGAGAGGGAACGGAAGGAGAAGTAGGAGTGAAAACAACATGTATGCAGACGGTCGGATTAAAACCATGTACAAAGTAAATCCACAGTCTCAACAGCATCCACACCGTTCCACAGAGATTGGATTTGACATTGTAGCTTTCAATGTCCTATATGGGACTGACATTGGGAGCTGGATGGAATGGAGCCCGAGCCACGGGGGGTATTAGGAGAAACACAGGCAAAGTCTTGGAGACTCAACCCTTTTAGAAGATGGGGAGGGACTACAGATATGAACCTAGGTGACAAGTCCCTGTCAGGGAGACCCAGGTGGGAATCCTGCTTCTGGCACTTGTTACTTTGCCTCTCTGAATAGATCCTCTCAAAAAAGAACAGCTAATAATTAAACAAGGATGGAAACTTGGATGTCCACACATCAAAGAGCCATTACTTAATTGAAGTAAATGGGGATGCCACAAAGAAAAAAACGGGATTCCTAGTCCCAGGAACTAAAAGCTATCCATCTTTCCCAAGTGCTTCACTGCCCTTATACTTTGCATCAGCTGTCCCAAGGGGATACACTTTGTGTGTGCAAGGGGAGTGTTCATCCAATTTCGGGGAGCGATATTTTGAATGGTCACTACTTGCTGCACCTCAGTAAACATCTTAAAGCTTATGGAAGTGCTGATCAGTTAATTATTAATGGAGAGCACAGAGAGAGGGGGGAGAGAGAAAAAAAGAAAAAGGAGAGAGAGAGAGAGAGAGAGAGAGAGAGAGAGAGAGAGAGAGAGAGAGAGAAGCAGTCAGCCACCGTCTTGGAACCCCAAACCACAAATCTGATGTGAACTAGAGAAATGACTGTGGAAGAGGTTGTTTGGGAATATAGAGTTCTAAATGGAAGGGATCTTAGATGTCATGTAGTCCAACTCCCTCTCTTTACACATTTTACAGAGATAGGAAATAATCTGACCAAGGTCATACAACCAATAAGTAGTAGAGGTTGATTGTGAACTCCAAGTTCACCGCTCTCTCTCTAGCACCACCATTGCTTCCTTCTAATTAATTCCTTTTCAAAATACTTGGCCACGGGTCAGGCACAGCCTTTATACCAGTCAGTTGCTTAAAGCTCTTTATTCTTATTATTACAGAAAGGATGGCCCATGGCTCGGAACAAAGGCTTAGTTGCTAGAAACCCAGATCCTTTGAATTCCAGTTGTAATCCCTCGTGGCGCACTGGTGTGTTCCTCAAGTCAGCCAGTGAGACCTTCCCATTCCTCTCCTTTCTAAATTGCGTTAAGAATATTGGTCTTCATTACATAGAATTTCTAATCCCTCTATTTTTGTCCGCCTGTATTTTTGATTTCCTTCACAGGCTAATTGTACACTATTTCAGAGTCCGATTCTTTTTGTACAGCAAAATAACTGTTAGGACATGTATACTTATTTTGTATTTAATTTATACTTTAACATATTTAACATGTATTGGTCAACCTGACATCTGGGGGAAGAAATGGGGGGAAGGAGGGGAAAAATTGGAACAAAAGGTTTGGCAGTTGTCAATGCTGTAAAATTACCCATGTATATATCTTGTAAATAAAAAGCTATAAAAAATAAATAAAACTAAAATAAAATACATGATATAATTTTTAAAAAGAATATTGGTCTTAGAGAGTGTTGTGTAGTGACAGACTCTATGTTGAATTTAATGATAATGGAAATGTCTGAATCCCCACAGCGAAGAGACCTTTGGGAGTCTGGCTGAGTCGGGGACCTTTGGGAGTCTGGCTGCTGTGCCCTGCTGAGTTGGGGATTGCCAGTCCTCCTCCATCAAGTTGGAAAGATTATTAAGAAGCAGCATCATGAAAAAAGAGCTCAGAGAAGAGACTTCATGTATGATCCATAATTACCTTGATTGGACATTTTAAAAACACCTGAAACCCCCAAATGCAACAGCTTCGCGTTTAGCCTTCCAAACAAATGCTCTGGCCCCTGTTGCCCATACATTCTGAGTACCTAGCACCAATCCTCCAAGCCCCCACATCAGGCACATCTCCCATCATTGGGGCCCTAATGATGTGCAATTATATAAGAGGGACAGTTTCGTCTCTGGCCCCATTTATGAGGCTCCCACCACGGTTTTAATTTCACAGCATAGAGTTTCATGACATTCAAAGACCAACAATTTATAGGGGTGGGGGTGAAGAGAGGAGGGAGTCTAAGTTTATTGGAAACATCAGTCACAATAAAAATTTTAATGGAACAGTCTCTACCCTGGAAAAGGTCACCAGATAAATAATTGCTCCGTGAATTGAGATGATGCTTTTTGTCATTAAACCCCAGCTGAGAGCAGATATGCTTTGATACTTCTGCTAAAGATTGTCTGACTGGTGTGGAGATCGGCGCCATGGAGACAAGTAACGGCAACCAGCTAGTTCTTTGGTCAAAATACTTGCTGCTCCCACTCTCCCAAAGATAAAGCAGAGCTTTGCAAGCTTCTCTTAAATGCTGCCAGGGAGGTCATCGGCTTGGAGGAGGGGGGAGAGATAAACAGGTCAAGGAAGACTCAGTTGGTAAACTGTTATGTTAACTAATTAGCTTGGATAAATTCTGAAGAATCACGAGCATTGTAAACACCCTTTAAATTTCAGCACTCTGATGCAGAGTATCAGTTACCTCACCCTAGTTCCATATAGCACTGGCAAAGAGTAGAATATTATGTATGTATTTCTCAGCTTGAATCCTCCCATTCCACTTTAACCTACTTGGAAAGAGTCCTTCCTTCCACTTATCCTTTCTACAATGACCAACATTTTCATTATAGCCCTTACGTCCTGGGGTGAGCGGGTGGGGAGGAATTCATTATCAACATTTTAGTAGCATCTCCTTAAATTGCCATCCTGGCAAATGGCCACTTAGCTGAGGAGATTACAAGGGGAAGTGATTCAGTTCAGGACCTTCCCTCCACTCAGTCCTGCATGTATTTCAGCGAGGAAATGGCAGCAGAATGGTCTGTGGACACAGTGGTTGCTCACGGCCGTGAGGGGAGTTTTACTCCTGAGTTTCTTTGTAACGGTGGTGAAGGATCCCATTTGCCTCTGGCCTACTTCCAGTCCCAGTGCAGGAGAAAAGAGGCCATATTGGCTCAGAAAACTGCATCTGCTCTCAGGGAGGGGATGTGAGCTACAAATGGCACTCTTATCCCAGGGCCTGACTTCATGACTTTCCAATGGCTTCGCCAACCAGAGACCCTCATGTCTCTATTGGCCCACGCAAGGGTGATGGCTCTCTAATGAACCACCACTGGGAGTCAATGGAGACACAGACAGGGCGTCCTTCAGATGAAAGGGCTCTCCCACGATGGCCTAGGAAAGAACACCGGGGGAGCCTGGCCCCCTCCTAGAGTCTCTGGTCTTTATGGCTGGAAGTTTTCTTCTGCCAAGTCAACCTAAGGCCATTGAAGTTTGGTTTAATTTGGAATAATGGCGGAACTCCCAGATGAAAACCCCTAAGCGCAAAGCTAAAGAAGGGAGAGCAGTGAGAGCAAGGACCCTCCAATAATGGGAACCTCGCTTTCATTTGGACTTTATCACACTGATGCAGACTCATCTGGTGTGCTAATTATGGTGAGCCTCCTGGACTTGGGTCTGCATTTACAGAATCAATAGCATTGGGCTGAGGACTAGAAGAACAAAGAGAAATTGCATTTTTACCATCAAAAAGCTCCTGGTTTTGCCTAACAATGTGGAAGGGAACATTTTTATGTTCCACTAGTGAGGAAATCCCAAGTAGTAAATTCTCTTTTCTGAAGACAAACAATATTTCTTTCTTTATGGTTCATGCTTTTGTGGGGGGCTTTGGGGATGGGCACCGGCCTCTCCCCACTACTGTACTCGATCTTGCCAGCAGAGGGCAAAAGTGACCATTTTTAAAAAGCCCTTGTGGTGGAAAGAGGAACCTTCAAGTGCTGTATCATCTTGGACAAGTCACTTGAACTACTGGGAAGAGTGTTTCTTCATTCTTAAAAAATCTCTGCTTATCTCCCTCACTAAGTTCTTGGAGGAAAATTAATTTTATTCAAGAAATGACTGTTAAATAGATTGGATTGCTTGCCATCTAGAGGAAAGGGTGGAGAGAAGGAGGGGGAAATCTGGAACACAAGGCTGTGCAAGGGTCAGTGTTGAAAATTTATCCATATATATGATTTGAAAATTTTAAAAAAAGCTTTAATAAAAAGGTATAAAAAAGAAATAACTGTTACTGTTAAGCACTTACAAAGAGCCAGTCATTGAGACCTTGTTGTTTAGTCTTTGAAAATGGGTATAGCATACTAGAACTGAGGGAAAACTTAAAGATCATCCAATTCAGTTTGGGTTTTTTTTGGAAAAGATATTGGAAAGGAAAGCCCATTTTATAGATGAGGAAATTGAGGCAAATAGGGTCCCATAATTTAACCAGGGTCACATCACTAGTGAATGGCTGAGGCTGGATTTGAACTCAAGTCTTCCTGGCTCCAGCTCACTAGGCCAGCTAGCTGCCCTATCACTGAGACTGGAATGATGGAAACAAAACAACTCCTGCCCTCAAGGGGCTTGAGTTCTACTGTAGATCCATAGAAAAGTCAACATAAAGGATATGCAAAGTCATTTCAAGAGGGAATTAACACTAGCGACTCAGTACAGAGGTACATGGGATAGTCCTGAGCAGTCATTACCTTATATATGCATATACACACACACACACACATACAAATATGTGAATACAGAGGGATGATGCATCTGCTTTGCAACTTAAAATACGGGAGACTTGGTTAGGAGCTCGGAGATTTTAATTTTCTTGACTAGGATCACATCATCAATACATGCCAGTCAGTGTTTGGATAGCCTCAAGCCTGTGGTGGAACTAGCTCATCCCTGCTTGAGAGCTGATTGTTAAATTTCAAGTACAAACTTTTCTACCTGGGAAACACTAAAGATCCAGACTTCGAATGTTATTTTGTTGATTTTTAGACTTAGGAAAGTGGTGGAGAAAATGTTAATGATGCAAATGAAACTTACAAGCGCATACACTTTTTTTCCTTAGAGAACCTGTTGTTAAATATACACCTGCGTGATCTGGGGCTAGGACTTCCTGACTCCCGGGCCAGCTCCCTATCCTACATGCCGGACTGACATTTAGATGAGATTTTCACACATTCAAAATGATGTAGATCCATTATTAGCTCATTTGGTGATAAAAACAATATTTGCAGGCTGTTAAAGCGGTAAGGCACCTTGGAGATCATTCTACTCCAAGTTTCATTTTGTAGGTGAGAAAATTCATCCTTGGAGCTCTAGGGAAGAGAGGCACAGCAGCAATTCCTGGAGGCCCTGGAGAATGGAAAATGGTCCCTTGGGTCTCTGCTTTGAAAATGGGGGTAGCATGTTAGAACTGGAAAAAAACTTAGAGATCATCCAATCCAGTTCTCCCTTTTTTACAGATGAGGAAACTGAGGCACAGTGCATTATTATTTGTCTTTGGTCACAGAGCTAGTTAAGTATGTGAGGCAGGATTCTGACTCCAAGCTGATAGATATTAAATAATCAAATAGATGCCACTAGATGTGGGTACTGCTTCTAGACTGCCATTCCCCATGCTTGCTTCACCTGGATGACTCCCATCCATGAAGGGGGAGAGGGTCCACCCAATATGCAGGACTTCGGATAAATGGTATCAATAATAGTATGAGGCTTGGGCTAGGAGGGTGACAAATACGCTGATTGAATTCACCAAACATTAAGTGCTTTCTGTATGCAAGGTACTATGAGGGATGTTGGATATTTGAAGGCAAAACAGAAGTAATCCGTGCCCTTAAGGAGTTTACAATCTTGTATGACATTTTTAAAGAAGTAGGTGTGATTTCATTAGTGTAGAAAACTTATAGTGGGAAACTTAAAAATCAGTGTTAAAAGACATTTTCAAGATGTGTTCTTCTAGTCACCTGGGGCACAATGAGGGCAAATGCACTATCAGAGTCTCTTTGTTCAGGGGCAGAACTTGAATCCAGGACTCTGGAGTCATCACTTTCTGCTCTAGAACCACTCCAGATGTCTCCAGAAACGTCGTAAGTTACTAGCTATAATGTACAGTGTGTATGCACAATGGATTTCCCATTACTTTTACTAACTACCTTAAGGGAAACACTAATTAGAATTGTGCTTCTCAAAGCAAACTATCAAACTCTGTTCATCAAATGCATCTATTAGACAATAAAATCCTTCACTCTCTTTAGAAACAAGCTCCCAACCTAGAGCTTCCAGTAGGCAAGTCTTGTAATGATACTTCCCGACAGGGTTTGCTCTCTCCCTACTTGTGGCCATGTGTCTCCTTTCAATATGTTTGCCTAGCAAGTCAACAAATCTCAGTCACTAAATCAGCATCGCCCTCAAGCGAATGTGGAGTTGCTTGAATCTCAAGTGCACAAACACAGGAGCCAGACTCAATCTTTTTTATTATTCTTCTAGCTTTTTATTGATAAAATATATGGGTAATTTTTCAACATCGATCCTTGCAAAAACTTCTGTTCCAACTTTTCCTCTCCTTCCCCCAACTCCCTCCCCTAGATGACAGGTATAGACTCAATCTTAAACCTAGATCTTGAAAGCTGAAGAATCACTGATGGGTTCCCCATAGTTCTAGGTCTGAGTGTTAAGTGCTTACACTGAGGTTCTGATTGCTGGTCGGTGACCTAATTGGTTTACCAATTAATTTGATTGGTGTTTGAGGACATAAATGAACGACAAGGTTGTTTACCAAGCTTTCCCATTAGTTGCCTGACTTATGGGGTCTCATGTTGTTTATGTCCACACCTGTGTTATTTACCAACCTAGTCCATAAATATGTTTATCTTAAATGTTGAAAAACAAGTTAGGAGAAAAAATCTAAACACTTCATCATAAAATCGAGGTCTACTATGACATAGAGTCGGTTATATCAAAGCAGCAACTCTCTACACTGACCATAAATAAAAGATGAAAAATTCTATCCAAAAAGGCAAAGGAAGTCCCCCAGGGACATCGTCACATGCAGGTGTTTGTGGGTATGGGTTGGAGAGATTGTGAATGGCTTTGTGATGGAGGGCTCATGCCATTTGGGGTTTGATAAATGAGTAGGAGAGGATGGGAACTGGGGGAGGATGTTCCACATGGAGAGAACAGCATGAACAGTGGTATGGAGGCTGGAAATATCACAGTGTTAGGAGAAATAATTAGTAGCTCCTTCCCTGTGAGAGGAGTGAGAGGTGGAAGCACATGGAACAGCATGAAGAGGAAGCTGGGCTTCGTTGTGGGTCACAGGATGTCAAGACATGCTATTGAGCAGAGGAGTGATGAGACTAGAACTCTTCCTAGTTTCCACATATTTACAAGGGAAGCTAACTTTTAGTTCATTAACTCCCAAGTGAGTTCATTAACTCCCAAGTAAATTTTCTTTTAATTTTCTCTCTTCCTTTTTGTCTATTTCTTCCATTCTTTAGTAAATGTTATTACATAATATCTCCTAAAGGCAATATCTCCTTAATATTCATTGGGATGGCAGAAATTAATTTGGGGGGCGGCTATCTTCTCTCTGGATTATTGTCTCTTTCTCCTTGCCAACATTCCCACCTTGGGTAATGTGATCAAAGCCATCTCTGTGAAAACCAAGTTAGCCCTCTGGATGCCTTAGAATCAGCCAGAGTCAGGATAAGCGAAAGTCCTTTGTCTTTATTCTTGGTCTTTACGGGGAGAAGTGAATTGGATGGATGCAGAATCTTCACCACTTCTCCTCTTTGTCTCCTGCCCCAAAGTGACCCTGGCTGGTCTTACTCCACCCTTTAGTCCCTCCTACAATTCTCTGTATACACCAATTATCGAGCCAGCACAGGATAGTGGGAAGGGCCATTTTCCAAGCATATGCCCATAGAGTATTGTCCAATCGGTAATTAGCCTTAAGTGCTCAGTTGTCCGACCTCTATACCTCAACTCAAGAGTTTCAGCCCTTTACAATCTTCTCATGTTGCCTCAGTAATGCTTCTCCATTTCACATGTCCATTGGTCACCCTAAACCATCTCTGTAAGCGGATGGAGCATGAATCATGTTAACATGAATATTTCAAAACGAGACTTTCCTCAGTGTGGATGACCTCTCCCCCATGTGTATTGCAAACCCTCCGTGCCTTAGGGAACAGATTTATCACTTATCGCCAACCTGGCATTCTGTGTCTCCAAACTTCATAGATTGGCTTTCAGATCACAGAAACCGGATGGTACTTAAAGCCATTCCAGCTTGGTGGGGCACAGTTAGCCCTTACTGACAGAGCCTTCAAGAATTCAATCACCCCGATTTCAATAGACTTGGGGGGGATAGAATCCACTTCCAGAGTGAACCATGAAGACTGAATCAAAGCTTATGATTTTCACCTTTTATTTGTTTGTTTGTTTGCTTGCTTTTTCTTTCTTATGGTTTTCCCCCTTTGTTCTGATTTTTCTTTTACAACATGATTAAAGGGAAATGTTTAAAATGATTGTACATGGGGGCAGCCAAATGGCGCAGTGATAGAGTGCTGGCCCTGAAGTCAGGAGGACCTGAGTTCAAATCCAGCCTCAGACATTTAATACTGCTGAGCTGTGTGACTCTGGGCAAATCACTTAACCCCGATTGCCTCAGCAAAAAAAAAAAAAAAAAAAAGAATAAGTAAAGATTGTGCATGTATAATCTATATCAGATTGCTTATTGTCTTGGGGAAGGAGCAGGTAAAGGACAGAGATGGAAAAAAAACGAAGCTGAAAACTATGTTTGCATTTAATTGGAAATACTATTGAGAAAAAAGAATCCAGTTCCCCTCACTTCATGCTAAAGCATCTGAGCAGTGTTTTAGTGGAGAATTCCTTATAAACTGAAAGATAATGTGGTTCAAAGTAGGGATACAGAGCCAGAGAATCAGGAAGAAAGGAGCTCAAATCTTTGAATTTTAAGACTTCTGAGTATTCCTATCTGCCCTGAAGTTGAACTTTTTTTTTTTTTTTTAGAATTATCTCCCCTAAGTAGAATGTGAGTAGAATTGAGAACAGGGACTGTCTCACTTGTTCTATTTGTATCCCAAGGTCGTAGCACAGTGTTTACTCATTCATTTAAGTGCCACTTCTGACACAAACTATGTGACTTTGGCAAGTGGACTTAACCTCTAAATAGCTCAGTCAAGTCTCTAGGATGATAACTTGCAGAGGAATTGATACACCGGCATTGGAATAGAGATTTTCTTCATGATGTGTTTCCTACTCAGATTACGTGATGGGTCTCATTTAAAAAAAATTAAAATTAAAAAAGAAAATGCTCTTTTTGCAATATCCTGTTAAAATAATTCGATTTTTTTAAGTGAAAGAAAAATAAAATGGCTTCTCAGATCCATGAAGTTCCTCCTTCTGCTGCTCTAGAGAATTTATAAAATGAAGACTACAGCCACAATGGCTCTGAGTTCCCAGTTAAGAAAATTGCTACCCGTTTGATTCAATCTGTAATTACACTTTTTGAGGGTGTATTTATTTGGTGTATTTATGCTCAAGAAAATTCTATTACCCTGTTACACAAATATTACAATTTTGTCGCATTATGTTATTTTTACATATTTTTATGAGTTTAATTATACTCAAGTATTTATACTCTTTGTGGCTGAGAAGTTTAGGTTAAAAAATGAGCATAATTTATTCCCATGTCTGTTAATAGATATAATAATAATTTTTTTTGGTGAGGCAATTGGAGTTAAGTGAATTGCCCAGAGTCACACAGCTATACTCCAGAAAGTTTGAGAAAGAACAGATCTGTTTTATGGGTTTCCTTTAGTACTTGAATATTAGTATCAGCCTGAATCTTAAGATCTGAAATGTCTATAGTGCCAGTGGCACTCCACAATATTTCCCTTCTCTAGCACAGCTTCATTTTTTTTTCCTTTTCTCTTTTTGCCGGGTTGATCCTTGGCTGCTGCTTATTTCTGGTTCAGCTTTGGTTGTGTCTACACTTTCTCTCAACTCAATCTCGGATCCAAATTTTGTGCTGGGCTGCTGTTTTATTGAAGACCGATTAAGTGTGACTGTATCCTCAGCTAATTCAAGCCCTCCACCTGTCATCAGACATCTAGTTCATCCAAGGATTTTTCACACTTAGCCTATAGTCTTTGATTGATTAATTGATTGAAACTTGTTTTCATCTTCTTTAAGTACAAGGATATCTTCTTACTTTAAGTGGGAAAGGATGACTTGATTGATTTACTCAATCAACAATCCACCCTTACACATCCATTACTCAAGTTCTCATTCTCTGTTTCAAGACTTCAAGCAGTCAAATTTTCCTCATTTCCCTGCCTTCCCACGCCAACCTTCCCCGCAAAGATGTTTACCCCCCTACTAATCTCCTAATGACTCCAAGCCTGCTTTCCTGCCTGTCATAGAGTTCACTGGAACCACTGGAAGGAAGGAAGGAAATCCCACTTCTTCCACAAAGCTATTTTGTTTAAGAGGGAGCCAGGCAAGGGGGAGTTTGCTCGACACAAATACTCTGGACCCCAATTGATTCTCCATCGCCTGCTGTCTTGCTCACCCCTGGTCCTGATACTGGAGCTCTAGGCTTCTTGGAGGTAACTCTTTGTCCGAGTCAGAGGAGAAATCGGGATAGGGACAAGGAGGATTAACAACGCAATAATTATGTTCATGGCCTTCTTTGCTTAAAAATGAATCGATATTTAATATGTTCCTGCCAACATACTAAATGCAGGTATGTCTGTGCATATGTAAATATGTATACCTGAAGCACCCTCTAGTGGAACAAGTAGAAAATATCTCATATTCAAGAAATGATTCTTCTTACTCAAAGGGAGAATGGTTGTGGGGAGGGTTTGGGGGCAGGAATCAGAGAATCATAGATTTAGATGGGATGAGACCTTGGACATCATCTCGTTCAAACCATTTGTTTTCCAAAGGAGAAAACTGAGATCTGGGGAGGTGACTTATCCAAGATCATTCAGCTACACATGTCCTTAGACATTTGATTTTAGAGAGAAGGAAATTACTCCCAGGGAAATTAAATGACCTTCTCAATGTCGTACAGGTGACAAATAAAAGAGCTGGGATTTGAACCCGCATTGAATCCTACATTTGAATTCTTGGTATCCTAATCCAGGCATCTTTTTACTGTCATTCAAGGGGCTGCTTCATTTTTCCCACTCTGCAAGAGAAGCAGAAGTTGTTTGAGAAAGTGGGGGAAAATCTAGAGAAAAGAACTGTATAATGATTATAATGGGGATGTCAGAATCCCTTGAATTGGGTTTAGGTGAGCAATAACGGAGGAATGAAATGACTTTCTCAGGAACTCCAGGTGCTGCTCAGCCTCCACCTCCCTGGCTGCCCTCCTGCTTGAAAATTATGTCATAGACTGAGATCAAAGAGCAGATGTGATCAACAAATGCCGTGGCTGGACGTGGCATTTCCCATTCTGTGTCCTGTGGTTTAGCACCTATAGCTACTCATCTTTCCTGCCTCAGCTCCTTCCCTCCAGAAAAGGGAGCAGATGGTCTGTGGTGGTTCCTGGTGGGCTGTGAGCTGCTGATACTTCACTACTGCAGGCAAGAAACCAGGGTAGCCAATGGCGTGGAAGCTCTGGTTCTCCACGGAAAAGGGCAATCTAGCTTGCGTGCAGAAGGCTGATGATCGAAAGGATACAGAAATGTCTTTTTCCATCCTTTCTGAATGATATAAGAGGAGAATCCATCCTTAACCTAGATTTTTTTCCTTTTTTAATTTTGAGGAAAATGGTGACTTGGGGGTAAAAACATGATGATTTTTTTCTTCTGAATGAAAATGAGTTTTTCAGCAGATGAAAGGAGAGGATGCAATAGTTTTATTAGAGAGTAAAGCTTTTATATTCCTTGCTAAGCCTGTCAATGTTCAGGCATCCTGATATTTGTAAAGAAACCATCCCCTCCTCTGAAGGGTGAAGTTAGTCTCTCTCGTTGTCTGACCGAAGGCACCATCCCTTAGCCACTGAGATCCAGAAACCTTAGACAGCCCTCCCTGAGAACAAATCAAGTCATAGAACAAGAGCTGGCTTTTAGATAGCACTTGGAGACTTGGAAAGCACTTTACAGGTAGTATTTCACTCATAACCCTCCTGTGAAATAGTAACTTTTATTATCCCTAATTAACGGATGGAGGCATAGAGATATTAAATGTCTTGCCCAGGTTTCAAAGCTAGTGAGCATCTGAGATGGGATTCGAATTCAGGCCTCCTTGCTCCAAGTACAGCCCTCTCTCTATTATACCATACTGCTTTCCCAGCCTCTCTGCATCTGAGTTTCTCTATCCCTATCTGTGGAATATCAGGGATAACTAGATTGGCTCTGAGGTCCCTTCAACACGAAAATTTCATGATTCCTAGAAGCGATGGGTCATTGCTTGACATTGATCCCAGTGGATGACCTTCCATAATGCACCATGGGTAAGCACCAGATGGTGAAATCCTTTTTCTATGGACACAGAATTTCAGGGAAACACAGAAGAGACCTCGGCAAGCATTTAGTATGACCTTTTCCTAAGAATCATCTCCATGGAAAGAATTCTCCCACAAGGTCATCTAGCCTTCATTTAATGACTTCTAGGTGACAGGGAACTCACTACTTCCTGAGGAAGAAGCCCATTCCATTTTTAGATAACACTAATGGTCAGGTTTTCCTTCTCTGTGTTCTAAAGTGGTCTCTTTTCAACTTCATCCTATTGCTTCCTGATTTTGCCCTCTGGGACTAACCAAACCCAAACTCAGCCCAAAAGACAAAAACAACCAACCTAGGTCTGATCTCTCCTACTCAGAACAGACCTTTAAATACTGGAAGACATTTCTCATCTCTCTCAACTGCTCTACCCTCACAAATTTCCCTTGTCTGGGCTAAGTGTCCCCTGTTTTTTTTTTTAATTTTGTGGAATAAAACAAGCATTTCCATAACATAGTTTAATTAAAAGAAAAAACATGATTGCACATGAAACTGCAAATCTATGCCCCGTTCTTTCCCCTGGTTCTCATAAGGCATGGACTCTAGGTCCTCACTCCAATTCTCCTTGGGATGCTCTCCGGTCCATCATGCTCCTTCCTAATCTGGAATATGATCAGGGCAGAGGAGAGCAGGCCCATCAGCTTTTCATTCACAGAAGCTGTTTGAGAAGCCCATTCTAAGAGTATTACTTCTGTTGGCTGCTATATCAAACTGTTGCTTTATATGACGCTTGTAGTCCAGTAAAATAAAACAGATCTTTCCCACTCCCATCTTTTTCTTGTGAAGTTGATTTTTTAATCCATGTCTGAGACTTTATGTTACCGCCATTAAATTTCACTTCATTCAATTTAGACCAATGTTCTGGATATTTTGGGAGCCTGACTTTGTCATTCAGCATTTAACATGGTTGACTCTGACCCAGTCTCTCAGGGGTCATATTTCTGTTATATTTATGGCTCACTCCATCCCTTCAGGATCATAAAGCACTTTGAAGGAGTTAGGGAGTCTCTTCTCTCTATTATTGGTCATCAATTATATTCCTCTCCATTTTATGAGCCCAATGAATAAGATTAGCTTTTACATAGGTATATTTTCTTCAAAGAAACAATAACAAAGATATATTTTCCCCAGTATCCTAGCAGCATAATCCTCCCATGCCAATTTTTTTTGGGGGGGGTTAAGTGGAGATTAAGTTTAAGATTAGGATTAGTTCTGTTCCTACATAGCAGTGGTCCCACCAAAGCCATTTTCACGTATCACTGCCAACTTCTGCTGGGCAAGAGTCACACGGGAGATTTCAGCTTCCTAAGACCTCACAGTTTAAGTAAGTAGCTTGAGTTCCTGGACCCCCAGATCCCCATGGCTAAAGCACCCTGGGGGTTGAAGGAGATAACCAAAGACTAATTCCCATTTCTCTGGGGCTATATAGTCTGGGACTGAGGCAGGCCTGGGAGATGAAAGCTCCAAGGCCCTCCCCCTTTACCACACAGTGTGAGTGAACTAAGCTGCTTTCTGCTTCAAACAGAAAGGTAACAAAAGACCTCACCTCTGTCAAACTGGGCTTAGACCATTCCACCTATGTAATCCTAGAAAAAAGTCCCTTACCGGAGGTTTGCTGACGGACTGATGTGCCACAGTAATCTTACCACCCAAGAATCAGTAAGACAAGAGTTTTGAGTGAAAGGAAGTGTGTACATCTCCCCAGGTTCTCTCCCTCACTCTTTCTTGAACCTGTGGCACATGTATTTGAGATTCTCATTGAAGTTGGAATGACGCCAGTGAGGAAGACAATGACAAAAGGCAGCATGTGTAGTGAATAGAGCACTTGGCTAGAAGCCCTGAGTTCTAGTGTTTTCCTGACAGCAGAGCAGCTGTAGGACTGAGAACAAGTCAATTAATCTCTCAGTGCCTGAGGCAACTTTCTAAGACTGTCAACTTTAGCACAGGTGGTTGTGCACCCTTTGTTCTCCAAGAGGGCCAGTGATGGTACAGTGACGTCTTGACTTGTGCGTGAATTGGATTGAAGTGAGACAGAGCTGCGAAAAGTCCCCACCCTCACTCTCTCTTCCAGTCATTAGAGGCCAGTGGCAAGACAAAAGTCCGGTCAAGATTAAGAAAAGTTAACCAAATAGAACTGGACAAAGGGAAGCCAGTGAAGTTAGAAGGCAAGAGAATTGGCAACGGCCCAGGATGCTTTTTAAAATAAATCTTGAGAGGATTCTGTAAAATGGCAAAGCCGGTCAGAAAATTCCAAGCTTTCCAGATTTCTTGCACACAAAGACAACATCACAGAAGTGCATTTCAGGGTGAATGTAGGCCTGTGAAAAACAAATAAGTCTTGGAGCAGAACAGGGTTCCTCCTAGGACAGCCGGAGAAGCCTGAGGAAAGGCCCCAGGACAGAGGTTTGGCCACTGTGAAGGGTAAACATCTCCAGAATAGCTGCATGAAACAGCAAGTGGGAAGCCCTGGGGCTAGCGAGGTTGGAGGTAGCCTCAGCCCCAACCACAGAAACTTTTACCTCCTGGACAGTATGGAGAGTCAGGGGTTTAAGTTAGCAAGTAGATAAGAAGGAGGGAACCTCTGCTGATAATGAATGTCAGGACCAGCTGTACTACTGAGACAGGGCCCTGGGTGAGAAGGAACCACACATTCAGGGCGAGTGCAGAAGTAGTGGGACAGAGAAACTGTTGGCACTTATAGGAGAGTAGAGTTCTTGGTTTGGGGTTTCAGGCTACAGGAGAAAACTGAAGGAAGATCTAAAGACAGAGGTACCATTTCCCCACCCCCACCCCAGGACTAGAGGTAATTACATTAAGTTCTTTTTTTTAAATGAGCAAGAAAAGGAGTAAGCTACTATGGGAATGGGGAAGACTGCAGTTCATCTTCAGAGAAAGCTCCTGAAGAGAAGGTACTAAAAAAGCCTCTTTTACCCCACAGAGTATCATTAAATGGTTACCTGTCCCAAAAGAATTCATAGAAGAACTCAGAAATGACTAAAAATCAAATGAGAGAGATTGAAGGAAAACTTAAAAAAAAAAAAAAAGAACAATGCAAGAAAAACAAGAGGATTAAGAAAAGTTAACCAAATAGAAAAAGAGATCCAGAATCTTAAGGAAGAAAATAACTCTCTGAAAATTAGAATTGAACAAAAGGAAACCCAACGAAGTTAGAAGAGATCAAGAAATAATAAAACAAAATGTAAAGAATGAAAAAATTAGAGAAAGTGCGATATCTCATAAGTAAAACAGGTTTAGAGAATAGATCAAGACAAGAATACACAAGAAAAATGAAATTACTGTTTTTACTTTTTCCTACATGGTTTTGATTTTTAGAATCATTATACTCAGTTCTACTCCAATCTTTCTTCTAGACTACCCAATTACTAAAGACAGTTTTAGACACATATAAAACATAATGCAGTTTGTCCTAATTGAGTCCCTTGAAATTAGTCATATATATACTTCCAAGGGTATAACAAACTCCAAAATCTATTAAAAAATAAGTGGAAGAGGGAAAAGGATAATATGGGGTATAGAAGGATATGTGAATTAATGGAAATGGGATAAAGTGTGTAGATTAATGGGAAAGGAATAAAAAGTAAGGAAAAAAGTGGGTGGGGGAAAGGATTCAGGAGAGATCTTTGGGGTAGGGAGGAGGTTAAGTAATAGCAAGACAAGCTAGAGGGTAGAAAGAGTTAGAAGGGATAGGAATAAGAAATAATGCATGTATGTGTGTATGTAAACATAAATATATTTAAGGTTAACTAACTTGCTTGAGAGAGGCGGCAGGGGGGAAAGAATAAAATAAAAAGTATTCAGCAGAGAACAAAAGAAAACCCACAAGGAAGCAAAGGAAAGACAATTCTGAATACAATGTGTTCTATTATTATATACACTTTCTTGAAATGGAAATTTATTGCTACATATTTTGAAACTTCTCATGTTCTGCTGTGTACATGACAATGTTTTTTTTTCTATTTCATTTTTTATTTTCTACTTGTTTTAAATTTTAAAAATATAAAAATTAAAATTAAAGTCTTCCCTAGATCTCAGTTTATCTGATCTGTAGGACTTTCTGCACTGAGTTCCCTATACTTATAAAATCACAGGATCCATTCTCCCTCTACCTCCCCATCTGAGGATCTCATGATCTTCATCTTCAGAGAAGATCTGAAGCTCATGGCCTTAGAGAGCTGCCAGAGGCACTGAGAGTTTAAGGGATGGGCCAAAAACCCCCTCAGCCAGGATGTGTCCATCCGAGGATTTGAATCCACATCTTCCTGACTTTGAGATTAGCTCTCTATCAATCAGGTCATGCTACCTCTCAGGGAGCACCGATGAGATCACTGGTCTGGACAGTAACAATAACATGACAATAACAATTGACAATAACAATCACCATCATGAGAGATAAAAGAGGAAGCTTAGCAGGTTTGCCAAATGTTCGGTTCCAGCATCTCTTCTGATGCTTGTGGTGATGGTGTCTGGACTCAGTCACTTTATAAGTGAGGAAACAGCTTCAGAATCACAAAACAAGTGCCAGATGTACCACATGTAGGACACCCCCCCAGGATAATAATCACAGTAACAAGAACATAAGAGCTAACACTGCAATAGAGATTTAAGATTTGTGAAACCTTTGCAAAATGACCAAATGAATTAATATTTGTAAAAATGAATAAACAAATGAATGAGTGAATGAGTAGAATGAATGAGTGAATGAAAATACTTAGCACTATTTGTGTTATATAGGAGAGATTATCCTTCTCCTCTTCCTTCCCTTTTCATATGTTATCTCATTTGATCCTAACCGTTCTGTGTTATAGATGTAATTATGATCCCCACTTAGGAAACTGAGCCTGACTTATTCAAGTCACAGAGCCAGTAAATAAATATTGGAGGCAGGCAAATCAAGCCTTTTGGTCTCCAAGTCTGACACATAATCCTCTGCACCACCTAGTTTAACCTAAGATGATGAATTCAGTGATTATATGACCTCAGAACTGAGTGAATATAATTGATTTGGATGGATATCCAGCACAAATTTCCCAACTTTCATCATTTTCTGACAGACTATGTCCGAGACTGTGCAGCGGGCTAGAAGATATATATATATGTATATATATATGTGTGTGTGTATATATATATATATATATTATAAACATATAATTATATATATATGTAAAAGGGACTTCTTATATATCCTCTATAAGTCATGATTTAAAAACAATGGGAAACATGTTCAGGGTATTAACGATTTATCCAGAACCTTCTGGAGGAGAGGTCTGGAGAACTAGCCTAGAGGACTCTGCTCTAATGTGCCCAAGTAATCCTGGAGAAGGAAGCTGTCTACTTACCTTTACATATTTACAAAATGGGGTGGAAAATTGGCTGAGCCAATTCCATTACCCTTCAGCAAATTTAGATAAGTGGAAGACTACATAAAGTACTTTTTAATATTCCAAGTTGTGAACTGGACCCAGAGAAGCTCTACTTCTTCATCTCAACCAGAGAGGCTATTTTGGGGTTTGATTTAAAATTCAGAGGCCAGACTTCTCCATGGGAAAAATAGGAAATGGGAAGCAAGAAGCTATTCTAGTTTCCTTTAGTGCACATGTAAAAATACAACTGAAAAGCATTTTTCTCTCTTCTGGGATTTAAAACAACTCAAACAAACAATGGAAAGACAATTCCTTTCTTAATAATGGGGACTGAATGATCTGGGAGCCTTTTCAGAAACTGGGATTGCCAACTTTCTCTGTTTGTCCATAGTAAATGCTGGCTTTGTCAAAACATTTACATTGTAAAGTCAGGATAATGTGTCAGCCTATCCGGAGGTAACGTCACAACATCTTGACAAAACATATGTTACAAAGAAATTCTATCGGCATAGGGAGTGCTGGTTCTAGCTGTCTCCATGTGCAGGGATAGGTGTATGTTCCCCAACACCTACATGGTCACCGTTGCCTGGCTGGCAGCTTGCCCACAAAATGCAAAGTGAATGTACTTTGTTAACAAAGGAGTGGCAGAAACACTTATTTCAAGTGGAAGAGAAAGTCATTATAAGATGTGTCTGTATTGCTTGAACTTATAAATGCCATATTTGTGTGGTGAGATAGAAAGCACACTGAATTTGAAATCAAAGGATGTGGCTTCCATTCCTGCTCCTTACTACTAGCACGTTTTTAGGCAAATGCCGTTACTTTTTCTGAGTCCGTTTCCTCATCAAGTGAGCAAGTGTAGGCCGAATTATAGATTCCAGCTCTGAAATCCATGATCAAAATTATGTGTCCCCCAAAATAGACAGCAAAAACAAAGGACAAAGAACAAATATGGAGTGTCAGATATGGCCAATCAATGTGCCGTGAAGCCTAGAGAAGGATGCGATGTCATCTAAGATATGGTGATGATGTGAGTAGGAAAGAGGGATTAATTTCCCGATAATCAAGAACAGCCGATGATCGAGTCCTTGAAATACAAACATATTGGCAGTGGAATCATTGACTCTGGCTGTCTCCACTGGAAAACTGTCTGACCTTGGATAAACCTGCACCCTAGATCCTGACTTCCCTTAATTCGACACCTGCCCAGTTCCATGAGTGCAAATCACATTAATCCTAGTCGCCATTTAGAGTTTGCAAAGCGCTTTCCATGTATCATTGTGCTTAAGACTCCCAGTATCCATGTAATAGGAACTTCAATGACTGGAATCCTCATTGTACTGAGGAATGACGAGATTCACCCGGGAGTCCCACAGTTAAGAAGAACCAGAGAGCGACTTGTCTGCCGAAGGTAGGGGACAAAGGAGGGATGGAAAAACCTTCATCAATCACATGCTTCTCTGTCTCAGACTCATAAACTACTGAGGCTGTGAGTGGTCAAGGCACAGTGGAGAAGAAGAGGGAGCCCAAGAACCCTTTGCTGTCCTGGAAATTTTGAAAGTTGGAGGAGGCAGCTTGGAAGGACTTTGTGCGTCACTCAGGAAGCAAAGACTTCTAAACATGAGGATTATCAGAGGATGGCAGAAGGGAGACAAGTGCCCCATTATACCCTCTGGTCTGTAAGGGTTATAAAGAACAGAAAAAAGGGAAGAGATGGCTGTGGCCTGGATACTGCTCCCTCAGAGTTCAGAGAACAGCTTTCACCTCCCATGTGATTTCTCCTCCAGCTGCTTCTGTGTGCAATGTCTGTTCTTTTGCCACTTAATGTGTCATATTTAGTGAGGATGCAGGCTCAGGGTTAACTCTGACCCAATCCAATCCAACACACACTTTATTAAGCACCTACTAAGCACCAGGATAGGTAGGTGATATAGCGGACAATATTGGCCTTGGAGTCAGGAAAACTCCAGTTCAAATTTGGTTTCAGACACTTAGCAGGAGGGTGACTTTGTAAATGTTTCCTCATCTGTAAAATGAGCAAGAGAAGGAAATGGCGAAGTCCAGCTCCCCAAAGGGGTCACAGCATAACTGAAAAACAACTGAATAATAAAAATACCTCTACTTGAGGTCATCATGGTCATGGTGATATTCAGTTTAGGTTTGATGGAAGCCTGAATAGGGGGGTCTGAGTGTAGAGAAAGAGAAAGATTTGAGAGCCATTTCTTGAGCTGGAAGATATCATCCTGCCCTTCCTCTGCCATTTTCCAGATGAAGAAACTGAAGCCCAGGAAGGTTATAGGATGTGTCATGTAGGAAGAGGTGGTGTTTGAACAGATCTCCTTGAAAGTCAGTGCTTTTTCTCCCTGTACCAGCTGGATAAGGAAGGGGCAGCAGTGATAAGGGAAGGGAAGGGAATTAGCATTTCTATGGTGTCTATTATATCAGGCACTGGGCTGAGCACTTTTCCTAAATATCATTTCTTTGGAACCTCACCAAAATCCTTTGAGGTAGGTGCTGTAATTATCCCCATTTTACAGTAGAGGAAACTGAGGTAAACAGCAGTTAATGACTGCCAAAGGACACATAGATATTAAATGTCTGAAGTCAGGTCTTGCTGAATCCAGGTCCAGCACTCTGCATTGTGATGTCATCCAGCTGTAGAGGAAAAGGAAAGAGAATAATATAGCCCATATTCTGCAATCCTACTCTCCACTTCTTACTTTCTTCCTCTAAATAGGGCACATCTCCAGATGAAACCGAGATCAGGAGCTTCCTGTTTGTTTCTGGAAAGCTTTCAGTCTGGCACGAAGCGGGTTTGTATGTGGGGATGAGGAATCAGCAGCCTCAGAAAATCAAGGAAAACACAATGTCTTTTGTGATTCAGAGCCATTTCCTTTGGGGCTGTTGTTCACTTTATTAGTTTGGCTTAATAGCTTTGAAATATGGCATCATTAGGAGATGGAGCCTTACTCTAATATTTACAGCCCTTTTTTGTTAAATTGTCTTTATGATCATATACAGACTCCGACACTAGAGGGAGTGGATAATGTATAACAGCCAGGAAAAGCCTGCAAAAATTCAAGGTAAAAATGCAAAGATTCTAAGATTAAAAACCCCAAGACCTGCCCATCACTGGAAACACACTGGAAACACACTGGAAACTTGCTCATGGAGTGGGGACTTATATGGAGAGAGTAGAGCATTTTATTGACTCTTATCTGTTTAATTAGATCTTTGATCTCATTACTGTGGGTAAGGATGATGTTGATGATCAAAGCTGATACTTGTACAATACGTTTAAGGTTTACAAAGCACCATATGTACAAAAATATGGGGGGAGGCAGACTAATAACTGGGGGAACCAGAGAAGAATTGATACTTCATCTGAGCCTTGAAAGGAGCTAAAGGTTCTAAAAGTCAGGGAAGTGTTCCTAGCACAGAGATGATCCCAGCAAAGGTTCAGAAGTAGGAGAGAGAATGTTGTATACAAGAAATAGCAGGTAGGAGGGACAGCCAGGTGGTGCAGTGGATAGAGCACCAGCCCTGAAGTCAGGAGGATCTGAGTTCAAATCTGGTCTCAGACACTTAACATTTCCTGGCTGTGTGATCCTGGGCAAGTCACTTAACCCTAATTGCCTCAGCAAAAATAAACAAACAAACAAACAAACAAATAAATAAAAAAGAAGAAATAACAAGTAGGCAAGTTTAGCCATAATGAAAAAGATATGAAAAGAAGTAATATTAATTATCCTAGAAAAATAGACTGGAATTAGACTATGAAATGTTTTAAGTGTCAAAGGGAAGAATTTATATTTTATCCTACAGGTAATAGAGAGCCACTGAAGGCTCTTGAGCAGGGGGAGTGACACTCTCAGAGCACTCCTTCCTTGTTCCAGTTCTGCCCTCTTCGCCCAACCTACAAAAGTCCCTCCTTTCTAGATATTCAGCTTTTCATTTAAGGTTCTCATCTTTCAAAGTGGAAATCTAATTTTTGCTGGGAAAGAGGGAAGGGATCACTGGTGGCTCCGAGCGAGGCCATTTAAATATCATTTAAAAATTCCTATCACCATTCAATGTCATAAGCTGCTCACTTGCTAAATGTGCAACTTCAGTGAGTGAGCTGTCATCAGCTCTCTGGAAAATCCCTAAGAATGGGGCTCTTAATTTCCACTGTCAAAAGCTGCCAGTGTTGACAAAATTGAGTCTCTAAAAGCTGTGTAAATGAGCACAAACATGGCTGTGATATTAACATAGCAACAAGAAAGGCAATGGGGAAAAAACTGTTTAGTTGCAAATAGGCAGAATCGACTGCTCTTGCAAAAGGTGATAATTGCAGTGTGTTTCCCTCTAACCCTTTTGGACAGCTGCTCTATTAGTAATCCCACCCTGCATTTATCTCCGATCAATCTCCTCTGATGTATTCCATCATAAATCTTTTGGCCGGGAGTAAGCTCACTTGTTAGCATAAAGAAATATAAAATGAAGAAAATCTTGGAAATCCTTGACCTCTTCTTGGTAAATTCAAGGGGGGGGATTCCTGCCCCAGGACCAAGAGGAACTCTTCTCTGTGTGATGTCTCCAAGGGCCCAACGATGATCTGAGCTGGGACATCAACAAGCTGGTGAATGTTCGAGATCTATGGAGGCAACTTTCCCTCTTCCCTTCCTCCCAAACCGTATAGACCCAAGATAAGCTGACAGTCTTTTTATTCCCCCCAGGCCACAATCTGTGATTCTATGTTAATGAACACTTGCCTGGTATACAGCAAGCACTTAATAAGTGGTTCCCGATTGATTGAAAAATCTGATATGGATCTGCATTGAGAGAGGGAGCTTCATAGTCCAGGATAAAAATAAAGGTTTGAATCGGCCTGGTTCAGTGGAAAGAGGGTTGATTGGGAGTCACTGGTACAACTGAATCCATGTCCATGATACCTGCTAACAGTGTGATCCCAGGCAAGTCACTTAAACCTTAGGCCAGAAGAAGAAGGGAAAGATCTCTTGCATCAGAGGTCAAGGGGTCCAATCCTGCAGCTTCTCCTAACTACCTGCTGCTTTTCCTTTTCCAGGACCTTGGTTTCTTGATTTATAAAAGAAAGGGAGTGGCACTTTATGATCTTAGAAGCTCTGTACAGCTCTAAGTTACTGACACTATCCAATAAAGTCATAGAATGTCCGAGCTCTAAAGGACCTTCCAGATCCTTTCATCAGCACCCTCATTTATGGGTGAATAAACTGAAACATGAGCTTGCCCAAGGCATTAATTAGGAGAACGGAGCCACATTTCCCCATCTGTAAAATGGGAACAATAATGCTTTTCCTGCCAAATGTTCAAGGTAATTGTGAAACGAGCCATTCTGCAAACATTAAAGCTTTAAGCAAATGATAACTATTATTATCCTTAGACCACATACTGACTGCCCCAAATTTTCCAATTAAGTGAGTCTGCCACTGGCATGGAAATTACTGGGGTTTTCAGGGGTTGAACTAGCTGCCTCTGAAATCCCTTTCCTCTTCCATTACTTCTTCCCATCCCAAGATTCAAAGCCAATCAGCCATTTGTAATTCGTTAAACAGTCTCTTTACCAAAACTAAAACAGAAGAAAAAAAGTTCATGCTCCGAGTGAGTTTCCTGTCGATTTTTTTTTTCTCCAATGGAATTTAGGTCAAGTATGAAGTCTTTGAAGCTGGTTTAGATTGTTTATTTGAGCAGAACAGCCCAATGGTGTCACATTTGATCATCTGATCGGGGCCCCGTTTTCTCAGCTGTGCTATCTTAACCAACCTGTCCTAGAGCTAGGCTTGCAAAAGAATTTGTTTTTAAAAATGTAGAGAATTTGTTTTCCCATGTATGTTATCAACTCTCATAAAGAGAATTGCTCAAGTTCCCTGGCATAGTGTCACCTCCCCCACATTTACTTTGTTCATAACAAACTCTGGAGGTCCAAAGCCTACCTGTCAGAGAGCCAGGTGGAGGCACAGAGGCTCACAGCCTCCAGAATCCTGGCCTTTGACTGCCCTTGAAATATGTCCTGGGTTCCTTGCTCTCAGGTGGCCTGTCTGACTCCTCAATAGGATCCTGAGGCTCCCCTGGCTTCAATTCCACCTATCCCTAGATTCCTCAGCACCAATTCTGGTTTTCACTCTAAGCCAAGAGATCTTCTCCATCCCCCCCCCAAAAAAAAGAACAAGTCCAGAGCAGGCAAGGATATTCCCACATAGGAAAGGGAATATTAAAAAACCAAGAAGATTCAGGTGATCATTAACAATTGAAAAGTGAATATTTGTTTTTTATTAATTTGCAGCAAATGGGCCATAGGGTTCACTCGAATTCTCTAAAATCATGGTTGATCCGTAGTTAGTTCATGGTGATTTGTTAGTAGATTGATCAGAGTTCTTAAATTTTTCAAAGTTGTTCTTGTATTTATTGCAATAGTCTAAATTGTGCTCTTGATTTCTGATCCCTCCCTCTTCATCAGTTCTTACACGTCTTCCCAGGTTTCTCTCAAACAATTTTCTTTGGCACTTCCCATATCATAATTTTTCAGGAAGCAGGGAAAGGGTTTCTGTACTTGCTCTAAAGAAGCCTGAAGAGACCCTCCTTATACAGCCGTAAGAGGGAAGGAATGCTATGAAAAGAAACAGTTCCTTCTGTCAAGGATCTTCTAGTATAATGGGAAAGAAAAGAAGAACATCAATAAGTACATACAACATGTAGCTACTAGATGGCAGAGAGAAGGCAGCTCTCCCCAATTTCCCTCAGAATCAACACTAGATCAAGTGTTCTGAATCAACAAATTCCGGAGTGACAGAGCCCACAGCATTCGGAGTGAACCAATGTTCCAGATTAAGGTATCTTGGAAGAACTTCAGAAAAGTCTGTTTCACTTAGGCAGAGGGAATGCAGCCCAGTGCAGACTCAGTGCAGGAAATCTATCAGGATTAAAATATAGAAACATCGGCCATTCTGTTTTGGCTCAGATGGCTAGTGGGTTAGTGAACCTGATGTGAGATCTCAAACCCAACCATAGAAGGCATAACCACTGAACCCTGGCAAAACAAGCAAAATGAGATCTGGCCAATACAGTGCAGTAGGAAATCTGGCAGCATGGCTAGCCCTGGTGGAAAGTCAGTGAGAGATCCCTGTGCCCCTGAAAAAAAAAATCTTGGGACAATCTCTCCTGTGCCCCAGGAGCAGAGCTCAACTTTTAAAAATGAACAAAAAAGCAAAAAGAGTCCTGATCGTAGAAAGCTACTCTGGAGACAGGGAAAATAAGAACACAAACCCAGAAGAGGACAGCAATGGGAAAATGCTTCTATGTGAAGTCTCAAAGGGAGAAGTGAACTCCTCTCAAGCTTAAAAGTCTCTCCTGGAAGTAGTTTTAAAAGGATCTTAAAAGAGATATAGGAGAAAAATGAAGGAAAGAAATGAGAGCTATGCAGGAGAATTATGAAAGCTTGTGGGGGGAGCCAACAGCTTGGAAAAGGATGCACAGAAATTGTCTGAGGAAAACAACTTCTTAAAAAATAGATTTGGCAAAATGGAAAAAAACAATCCTGAACAAAACAACGCCTTTAAAAGTATAATTGGCCAAATGGAAAGAAACAGTAAAAAAGCTAACTGAAGAAAATAATTCATTAAAAATTAGAATTGAACAAATGGAAGTGAATGACTCAATGAGACAGCAAGAATCAAACAAAATTTTTAAAAAATGAAAAAACAGAAGAAAACTTAAAACACCGCATTGGAAAAACAACCAACCTGGGGGGAAAAAATCCAGGAGAGACAAACTAAGAATTATTGAATTAACTGAAAGCATAATGAAAAGAAGATCCTGAGTAACATCTTTCAATTCTGCTTTGCTCATAGAGCATAGCATCTTTTCCGAGGAGGGCACTTCATGTTGGGAAATTCTGTGCTAATGTCTCTCATGCCATACAATCAATTCTTAAAGTTCTTAAGAAAGACCTTGAGAGTGTCCTTGTATTGGTTTTTCTGACCCTCTTGTGAGTGCTTGCCCTGTTTGAGTTCTCCACAAAATAATTTTTTGTAAGCGTACATTTGGCATTTGAACAGTGTGGCCAGCCCAATGGAGTTGTGTTCTCTTTTTTTTTTTTTTTTTTTTTTTTTTTTTTTTTTTTTTTTTTTATTTTTATTTTTATTTTATTATTTTTTTTTAATAATAAATTTTATTTTATTTAATAATAACTTCGCATTGACAGAATCCATGCCAGGATAATTTCTACACGACATTATCCCTTGCAATCACTTATGTTTCGTTTTTTCCCCCTCCCTCCCTCCCCCCCCCCCCCCCCCCCAGGATGGCAAGCAGTCCTATATATGCTAAACATGTTGCAGTATATCCTAGATACAATACATATTTGCAGAACCAAACAGTTCTCTTGTTGCACAGGGAGAATTGGATTCAGAAGGTAAAAATAACTCGGGAAGAAAATCAAAAATGCAAATAGTTCACATTCATTTCCCATTATTCCTTCTTTGGGTGTAGCTGTTTCTGTCCATCATTTCTCCAATGAAACTCAGTTAAGTCTCTTTGTCAGAGAAATCCACTTCCATCAGAATACATCCTCATACAATATCGTTGTCGAAGTGTATAATGATCTCCTGGTTCTGCTCATCTCACTTAGCATCAGTCCATGTAGGTCTCTCCAAGCCTCTCTGTATTCATCCTGCTGGTCATTCCTTACAGAGCAATAATATTCCATAACATTCATATACCACAATTTACCCAGCCATTCTCCAATTGATGGGCATCCATTCATTTTCCAGTTTCTAGCCACTACAAACAGGGCTGCTACAAACATTTTGGCACATACAGGTCCCCTTCCCTTTTTTAGTATCTCTTTGGGGTATAAGCCCAATAGAAACACTGTTGGATCAAAGGGTATGCACAGTTTGATAACTTTTTGGGCATAATTCCAGATCGCTCTCCAGAATGGCTGGATTCGTTCACAACTCCACCAACAATGCATCAATGTCCCCGTTTTCCCGCATCCCCTCCAACATTCATCATTGTTTTTTCCTGTCATCTTAGCCAATCTGACAGGAGTGTAGTGATATCTCAGAGTTGTCTTAATTTGCATTTCTCTGATCAATAGTGATTTGGAACACTCTTTCATGTGAGTGGTAATAGTTTCAATTTCTTCATCTGAAAATTGTCTGTTCATATCCTTTGACCATTTATCAATTGGAGAATGGCTTGATTTTTTATAAATTTGAGTCAGTTCTCTATATATTTTGGAAATGAGGCCTTTATCAGAACCTTTAATTGTAAAGATGTTTTCCCAGTTAGTTACTTCCCTACTAATCTTGTTTGCATTCGTTCTGTTTGTACAAAGGCTTTTTAATTTGATATAATCAAAATTTTCTATTTTGTGATTGGTAATGGTCTCTAGTTCATCTTTGGTCACAAATTTCTTTCTCCTCCACAAGTCTGAGAGATAAACTATCCTATGTTCCTCTAATTTATTTATAATCTCGTTCTTTATGCCTAGGTCATGGACCCATTTTGATCTTATCTTGGTATGTGGTGTTAAGTGTGGGTCCTTGCCTAATTTCTGCCATACTAATTTCCAGTTATCCCAGCAGTTTTTATCAAATAATGAAATCTTATCCCAAAATTTAGAATCTTTGGGTTTGTCAAACACTAGATTGCTATAGTTGACTATTCTGTCTTGTGAACCTAACCTTTTCCACTGATCAACTAATCTATTTCTAAGCCAATACCAGATGGTTTTGGTGACTGCTGCTTTATAATATAATTTTAGATCAGGTACAGCTAGACCACCTTCATTTGATTTTTTTTTCATTAATTCCCTTGAGATTCTCGACTTTTTATTGTTCCATATGAATTTTGTTGTTATTTTTTCTAAATCATTAAAATATTTTCTTGGAAGTCTGATTGGTATAGCACTAAATAAATAGATTAGTTTAGGGAGTATTGTCATCTTTATTATATTTGCTCGGCCTATCCAAGAGCACTTAATATTTTTCCAATTATTTAAGTCTGACTTTATTTGTGTGAAAACTTTTTTGTAATTTTGCTCATATAATTCCTGACTTTCCTTTGGTAGGTAGATTCCCAAATATTTTATGCTATCAACAGTTATTTTGAATGGAATTTCTCTTTGTATCTCTTGCTCTTGGATTTTGTTGGTGGTGTATAAGAATGCTGAGGATTTATGGGGATTTATTTTGTATCCTGCTACTTTGCTAAAATTATGAATTATTTCTAATAGCTTTTTAGTAGAATCTCTGGGGTTTTCTAGGTATACCATCATATCATCTGCAAAGAGTGATAGTTTGGTTTCCTCATTGCCTACTCTAATTCCTTTAATCTCTTTCTCGACTCTTATTGCAGAGGCCAGTGTTTCTAATACAATATTGAATAATAATGGTGATAGTGGGCAACCTTGCTTCACTCCAGATCTTACCGGGAAAGGTTCCAGTTTTTCCCCATTGCATATGATGCTTACTGAAGGTTTAAAATATATGCTCCTAACTATTTTAAGGAAAAGTCCTTTTATTCCTATGCTCTCAAGTGTTTTTATTAGGAATGGCTGTTGGATTTTATCAAATGCTTTTTCTGCATCTATTGAAATGATCATATGGTTTTTGTTTGGTTGGTTGTTGATATAGTCAATTATGTTAATAGTTTTCCTAATATTGAACCAGCCCTGCATTCCTGGTATAAATCCTACTTGGTCATAGTGTATTATCCTGGGGATGATTTTCTGTAATCTTTTTGCTAATATTTTATTTAAGATTTTAGCATCAATATTCATTAGGGAGATTGGTCTATAATTTTCTTTCTCTGTTTTCAGCCTACCTGGTTTAGGTATCAGTACCATATCTGTGTCATAAAAGGAGTTTGGTAGGACTCCTTCAATCCCTACTTCTTCAAATAGTTTATTTAGCATTGGAGTTAATTGATCTTTAAATGTTTGATAGAATTCAGATGTAAATCCATCTGGTCCTGGGGTTTTTTTCTTAGGGAGTTGATTGATAGTTTGTTCTATTTCTTTTTCTGAGATAGGAGTGTTTAGGATATTTACTTCTTCCTCTGTTAGTTTAGGTAAGCTATATTTTTGGAGGTATTCTTCTATTTCATTTAAGTTGTCGAATTTATTGGCGTAAAGTTGGGCAAAGTAACTCCTAATTATTGCTCTAATTTCCTCTTCGTTAGTGGTGAGTTCTCCCTTTTCATTTTTAAGACTAACAATTTGATTTTCCTCTTTCCTTTTTTTAATCAGATTTACTAAGGGTTTGTCTATTTTGTTGGTTTTTTCATAGAACCAACTCTTAGTTTTATTAATCAATTCAATAGTTTTTTTACTTTCAATTTTATTGATCTCTCCTTTTATTTTTTGAATTTCAAGTTTAGTGTTTGATTGGGGGTTTTTAATTTGTTCCTTTTCTAGCATTTTTAGTTGCAAGCCCAATTCATTGACCTTCTCTTTCTCTATTTTATACAAATAGGCCTCTAGAGATATGAGATTTCCCCTTATTACCGCTTTGGCTGCATCCCATACATTTTGGTATGATGTCTCATTATTATCATTTTCTTGGATGAAGTTATTAATTATGTCTATAATTTGCTGTTTCACCCAATCATTCTTTAGTATGAGATTATTTAGTTTCCAATTATTTTTTGGTCTACTTTCCTGTGGCTTTTTATTGAATGTAATTTTCAATGCATCATGGTCTGAAAAGGATGCATTCACTATTTCTGCCTTATTGCATTTGAGTTTTAGGTTTTTATGTCCTAATATATGATCAATTTTTGTATAGGTTCCATGAACTGCTGAAAAGAAGGTGTACTCCTTTCTGTCCCCATTACATTTTCTCCAGAGATCTATCATATCTAATTTTTCTAGTATTCTATTTATCTCTTTGACTTCTTTCTTATTTATTTTGTGGTTTGATTTATCTAATTCTGAGAGTGCAAGGTTGAGATCTCCCACTATTATAGTTTTACTGTCTATTTCTTCTTGCAGCTCTCTTAATTTCTCTTTTAGGAATTTAGATGCTACACTACTTGGTGCATATATATTTAATATAGATACTTCTTCATTATTCATTCTACCCTTTAGCAAGATATAGTGCCCTTCCTTATCTCTTTTGATTAGATCAATTTTTGCTTTAGTTTGATCTGAGATCAGGATGGCTACCCCTGCTTTTTTGGCTTCACCTGAAGCATAGTAGATTTTGCTCCAACCTTTTACCTTTAACCTGCATGTATCACCCCGCTTCAGGTGTGTTTCCTGTATACAACATATTGTAGGATTCTGGCTTTTAATCCATTCTGCTAACCGCTTCCTCTTTATAGAGGAGTTTACCCCGTTCACATTTATGGTTAAAATGACCAATTCTGTATTACTTGCCATCTTGTTAACCCCGGTTTATGCTTTTCTCCCTTCTTACTCCCTTACCCCCTCCCTTACCCCCCTTCCCAGTATTAAGCTTGTGAGCTCCCCTTGCTTCTCACAGCCCTCCCTTTTTCAGTATCCCTCCCCCCCCCTTAGAGTTCCCCCCCCCAACTTATCCCTTTCCCTCCCAGTTACCGTATTCCCTTCCACTTAGCTTATTCCTTCCTTTTTCACTTTTCCCTTCTCACTTTTCAATGAGGTGGGAGAAGTTTCACCATAGATTGAGTATGTCTAAAATTCTTCTCTTACTGCCAATTCTGAAAGCAGTAAAATACTCACTATTTTCATTCCTCTCCATTCTTTCTCTCAGATTTACTAGGTTTTCTTTGCCTCTTCATGAAATGTAGTACCCCCACTTTCCCGTTTTTCTAGTACAATGTCCTTTCCACAACTAGTTTCTAGAACAAGGTATACATGTATTCTTTATACATCTTTACAGCCGAAATATAGTTCCCAAGATTAATCTTTACCTTTTTAGATTTCTCTTGAGTTCTGTGCTTGTAGATCAAATTTTTTGTTAAGTTCTGGCTTTTTCATCAGAAATAGATGAAATTCGCTTATTTCGTTGAATGTCCATCTTCTTCCCTGGAAAAAGATGCTCAATCTCGCTGGGTAAGTTATTTTTGGTTGCATACCAAGTTCCTTAGCCTTTCGGAATATCATATTCCAGGCCCTTCGATCCTTTAATGTGGATGCTGCCAGATCCTGGGTGATCCTTATTGTGGCTCCTTGATACTTGAATTGGGTTTTTCTAGCCGCTTGCAGTATTTTTTCCTTTGCCTGAGGGTTCTGGCATTTGGCCACTATATTCCTTGGTGTTTTGATTTTAGGATCCCTTTCAGTAGGGGATCGATGAATTCTTTCAATGTCTATTTTACCTTCTGTTTCTATGACTTCTGGGCAGTTCTCTTTGATAATTTCCTGGAAGATAGTGTTCAGGCTTTTTTTTTCATCATACTTTTCTGGAAGTCCGATGATTCTCAGGTTGTCTCTCCTGGATCTGTTTTCCAGGTCTGTTGTCTTCCCCAGAAGGTATTTCACATCCTTTTCCATTGTTTGATTTTTTTGGATTTGCTTGACTGATTCTTCTTGTCTCCTCGAGTCATTCAATTCCAATTGTTCGACCCTGATTTTCAGTGAGGTATTTTCTTCACTCACTTTTTTAAGATCTTTTTCTAATTGTCCAATTGAGTTCTTTTGTTCTGTGGAATTTTTTTCCATTTCGCCAATTTTGTTTTTTAGAGAGCTGTTTTCTGTTTCCAGTTCACTAATCCTATTTTTCAAGGATTTGGTTTCTTTATCCACTCTCTCTTTAACTGACTTCTCCAGGCTCTTTTGCCAAGCCTCCCTCTCCTTTTGCAGAGCCTCCCTCTCCTTTCCCCATTTTTCTTCTAGCTCCCTTGTGAGAGCCTTTTTAATTTCCTCCATGAGATTCATCTGTGCTGAGGGACATAAGGTCTCTTCCTTCGGGGATTTACCTGGGGACTGTTTGTTTTTAGTCTTCTCAGGGTTTGGAGTCTGCTCTTTATCTGTATAAAAGCTGTCCAGGGTTAAATTCTTTTTCAGTTTCTTGCTCATTCTGTCTATTTATCAAAGACAAACTATCAAAGAAACAGAAGGAAAAAAAACCCCTTGAATGGAGGCTGCTTTCTTTGGGGGAGGGGCAGGGTATTCGTGAGGCACAGGTCCTACTGTGCTATGGCGCCTGCGCACTGAGATCCGAGCGGGCTAAGACACTGTGGGGGAGGGGTGGCCAGGTCCCGAGAAATTCCAGCTGTTTGGGATTGTATTCTTCACCCCCGGTGTTTTTAGCTTCTCTGCTGAGCTGCTGACTTGCTCCTATAGCAAAGCTCTCACCGCAGAGACGGCTGCGATTGCGTCCTACCCCCTCTCCGGTCCACCCGGTTCTGAGCTGCTATCTGTGCTCTGGTTGCCGCTGCTGCCCGCAGACTGCTTCCAAATACCGTCCCCGCCCTCGCGCAAAAACAGACCTTTCTTGACGAGTCTCAAGGATGGTTTCTCTTGGTAAGTAATTGTATGGTTTTTTTTTTCAGTCGAGCATTAATTCAGAGGCATGAAATGAAATGAATAGTGAGAGAAAAACACGGAGATTACACAGAAGTGTATTTCCTCTCCGCCATCTTGGCCCGGAGTTGTGTTCTCTGCAGAAGAGTTGGAATGCTCTGCAGTTTAGTTGGAGAAAGAACCTCAGTGTCTGATACCTGATCATGCCAGGTGATCTTCAGAATCTTCCTAAGACAATTCAAATGGAAGTGATTCGGTTTCCTGGCACGGTGTTGGTAGATTGTCCAGATTTCACAGGTATACAACAGAAGTCAGCACAAGGGCTCTGTAGACCTTCAGTCCGGTGGTCAGTCTAATCCCTCTCCTCTCCCTCACTTTCCTTCAGACCCTTCCAAACACTGAGCTAGCTTTGGCAATACATCTATCAATCTCACTATCAGTGTAGACATCCCTGCAAAGGATCCTGCCAAGGTAAATGGAATTACCCTTGGCATTCAAACTTCACCATTTACTGTAACTGATGGCGCCACATAGAGATGGTGTGGTCTGACTCATGGAGGCTCTGGGTTTTCTTGACTATTGAGAGATAGGTCAAAATTAGCCCAGGTAGTAGAGAACTGATCCATACTTTGTTGCATCTCAGTTTGGGAGGCTGCACTGAGTGCACAATTGAGTGCAAACAAAACACCTGCACCGACCCTCCCTCCACTTTAGTCTTGGCCTGTGGCCTTTTCAAGTTGAAGAATTTGTGGTAGTAGCTGACCTTGATTTCATGTTTGTTCTCATTGAAAGTATTCGACAACATGGCTGAAAACATCGTGCTAAAAAGCATGGGAGCGAACACACAGCCTTTCACTCCCTTGGTGCCTGGGAAAGCCCGAGAGCATTGCCCATTGTCCAGAACCCAGGCAAGCTCGCCATTACGAAACTGATGTACTATACTGATGAACTTCTCTGGGCACCCGAGTAATTGTCCTTAAGTCCTCATGACCTACAGTATCAGAGACCTTGGTCAGATCTACAAATATTATATACAGACCTTTGTTCTGCTCTTGAAATTTTTCCTGGAGGTGTTAGGCAGTAAATTCTCACATATTCACCTTCAAATAGGACTCCCCAAAAAATCCTGGAACAGCAGAACCAGCCAAAAGACAAAGTGAAACAAGATTTTAGTCCAAGAAACTTGGAATATCAACAAGAAAAGCCTGTCTCACTCAGGTAAAAGGAGAGGGCAATCCAGAACAGAAAGAGTCCTATCAAGCCAGCAGCAAGCCATGTTACAGCAAACCAGAGGGAGTCCCAGTATGATGGAGCAGGCAAATGCCAACCCCTCAGCATAGTCAGGGAACCCATAGATTCCAGCTCTGAGTGAACCTTCTTCTTCTCCCAAAACATCTCCTCTAGCAATCAGACCTCATGTGCTTTAGTGTAGCCCAGGACAAACAGCCAGACCATCAAGTATTTCAGGTTAGGTCTGAGAAAATACAGAAACACCCTACCAGCCTCAGCACATGCTGGATACCAGCACTAAGACCCCAGCTTGGCTCCAGGAAAGAGAAGACAATAAAGGATGGATGGAAATATAAAGTTACATACATGGGAATATACAGTTGTGAAAATGAATGGGCAGAATGCTTCCATAAAATGGAAGCAGATAGCAGAGTGGATCAAAACTCAGAGCTTTACAAGAAACAGACTTGAAGCAGAGACACAAATAGAGTAAAGCTAAGTCACTGAAACAGAATCTATTATGTTTCTGTTGAAGTTAAAAAAAAAAAAAGCAGGGGTAACAATTCTGATGTCGGACAAAGTAAAAGCAAAAATAAGCCTAATTAAAAGAGATGAAGATAAACTGCATCTTGCTAAAAGGTACCATAAACAATGAAATAATAACAATACTAATCATATATGCACTAAAGATAGAGGAGCCACATTCTTAAAGGAGAAGTAAAGTGAGTTGCAGATTTGTGACCAAATAAGAAATAGAGAGCTTTACAAAATATAAAATAGATCTTTTTGATTTTGTTAATTAAATTATTTGTTAATTAAAATGCTTGAGTATAAATTAAATCAATGCAAGTAAAATCAGAAGAAAAGCAAAAAGCTGGAAAACAATTTTATGGCAAATGTCTCTGATAAAGACCTAATTTTTTTGAATATATAGAAAATGGAGTCAAATTTATAAGAATTTATATTTCTTCAAATTCTTATAAATTCTTCAGATTTATAAACCATTTCCCAATCGATAAATGGTCAAATGATATAAACAGGCAGTTTTGAAATGAAAAAAGCAAAGCTTTCAAACAGACATATGAAGAAATGCTCTAAATCACTTTTGATTTTAGAAGTACAAATTAAAACAACTATGAGGTACCACTTCATACCTATCAGATTATTTAATATGATTTAAAAAATGATAAATTTTGGAGAGGATATGGGAAAATTGAGACATTGGTGTATAATTAGTAGAGTTGTGTAGTGATCCACTGGAGAGCAATTTGGAACATGCCCAGAGGGCTGTGAAACTAGGCATATCCTTTGATCCAGCAAAAGCACTATTGGGTTTGTATCCCAAAGAAACATAAAAAAGGAAAAAGACCTTCATGTGCAAAAATATTTATAGTAATCCATTTCATGGTGGGAAAATATTGGAAGTTAAGGGGAAGCCCATCAATTGGAGACTGGTTGAACAAGCTGTAGTATATGCATGTAATGAAATACTATAGTGCAATAAGAAATGATGAACAGGAAGATTTTTCTAGGTATACAAATTAAACATTTAATGATTATAAATCATAATTTCATGACCGCCTACATTCAGTTATGAGACTCCTTAAGGGGTTGCAAACCACAGTTTAAGAAGCTGAGCTCTAGGCAACTCTGTCTCTGAGGCATAGAGAAAGAAACAATATTCATGGTAGAGAGGGCTTCCTCCAAAGTGAATTTCTTTAAAAAGAAGAAGAAGAAGAAGAAGAAGAAGAAGAAGAAGAAGAAGAAGAAGAAGAAGAAGAAGAAGAAGAAGAAGAAGAAGAAGAAAACAGCAAATAATACAATATATGTTAAACATGTGCACTACTATATACATTTCCACATTTATCATGCTAAAAAAAAATCAGATCAAAAAGGAAACAAAATAAGAAAGAAAACAAAAATCAAGCAAACAACATAAAAGGTAAAAATACTATGTTGTGATCTACACAGGTCTCTCTCTGGGTGCAGATGGCTCTCTCTATCACAAGTCTATTGGAATTGATTTGAATCACCTCATTATTGAAAAGACCCACATCCATCAGAACTAATCATCATATAATCTTGTATAATATACAATGTGGTCCTGCTCATTTCACTCAGCGTCATTTCATGTAAGTCTCTCCAGGCCTTTCTGAAATCATCCTGCTGGTCATTTCTTACAGAACAATAATATTCCATCACATTCATAGACCAGAACTTTTTCAGCCATTCCCCAACTGATGGGCATCCACTCGGTTTCCAGTTTCTTGCCACCACAAAAAGGGCTGCTAAACATTTTTGCACAGGTGGGTCATTTCCCCTTTTTTATGATTTCTTTGGGATACAGGCCAAAGGGTCAAAGGGTATGTACAGTTTGATGAACCTTTGGGTATAGTCAGGAAGATTTTTTTTAAAAACCTGCTGCAAAGTAAAATGAGCAGAACCAGGAAATCATGGTAGACGGCATCGGCAGCATTGTGTGATGATCAATTATGAATGAATCCACTCTTCTCAAAAACACAACAATCCAAAACAAGTACAAAGGATTCATGAAGGAAAACCTTATTCACCTCCACATAAAGAACTGATGGGCTCTGAATGCAGATTGAAGCAGAGTTTTTTCACTTACTTTATTCTTTTTCATCATTTTCCCCCTTTTGATGTTTCTTATTTCACACCTGTGACTAATACAGTTTTTCAAGGTAGCTCATGCATAACCTATATCAAATTGCCTACCATTTTAGGAAAAGAGGAGGAAGAAAATTTTAGAATGCAAAATATTGTAAAAATAATGCTAAAAATTGTTGACATGTAATTGGGGGATAATGTTTATTAAAAATAAATGGGGAATGTTGGGTGAAGAAAACTGGTAAGAGAAATTCTGCTTTGGACATGTTGAGTTTAGAATGTGAGATATTCAATTCAAAATACCCAATGTCTAATTGGTGATGGAAGATTATAGACTAGGGGAGGAATGGACTGGATATGCTTATGGGAATTATCTGAATGGACAATATCTTTTGTCAATATTTTTCTTTTGTAGATACTTACTTACACGTGTTCCTGTTGTCTTACCTGATAGAATGTAAGGTCTTTAAAGCACAGGATTGTCTCACATTTGTCTTTTGCAACTTAAGGCCTAGGATCATGCTAGACACATAGTAGGTACTTAATAAATATTTATTTGATTACTTAAGCCTCACATTTGGACTAAAGAATATGTAGGTTAAGAAAAAAAGATAGATAAGAAAACAGAGTTTTACACGTTCTCTCTGTCTGCTTCTGTCTGTGTGTGTGTGTTTAGACAAGTACTAGTTGTAGATGTAAAGAAAAATAACAACTTTTTGAAAACAAGTTGAAATATAAAATATTTCAACATGATCCCCAACTGAGTGATATGTAGCCTAAAAAAGAAAGAATGAGAGGAGGACATAAATGTCGTGCTGTAGTATTTGAAAATATGTCATAGAGACAATAATAATTGCAAATTGATCTCTTGATGGTCAGGCATCTAAATGGGGTTGGGTTCTTTCTCTTCTGCTTCTTTCAAGCAAAGAGATGTCTATGAGTTCCCTCTCCCCTCCAGAGTCAATCTCCATCCAATGACTGATTCCATAGTACTAGAATATTCCTTGAAATAGAATTCATTACCAACCAAACCAAAAAAGTCCCAAAAGAATCTTCCTGGAAATTGTACTAGTGGAGAGAGCATGTCATCAAAAAAGATGGCTGCCTGACCTTGTATTGTCAGATTAACGGCTTTAGGAAATTTGCAAGTCAAATGGATTCCTTCTATTCCAAACTGCACTTGCCAAAGGCAAGTTTGCTATAAATAATAGCGTGTAGAGAAGAAGCTGGGATGGGCAGAAAGCTCAGGTCTCCAGCCTTTGAAGCAAGAGGGATTGAATCCGGAGCAGATGCAATATCCTAGACTTCACGGCTACCACATGATGCGAGAGCTCGCTGACTTGAGGCATGACAGTATCCTGTGTTCCCTTTTCACCAGATTTCCTCAGAGAAGGAACAGAGGAGTGTCTTGAATGGGCATGGGCTGGCCCGAACCAAACAGCCCATGGCTAGAGGGACATATTTTGGTTTTATAGAAAAAAGGATTCACTTTACAAAGACTTAGTGATGAGCACAGAATAAGTAGAATGTGAGCTCCTCGAAAGCAGAAATAGTTTTTCATTTTGTTCTTGTTACCCAGGTTCCTTGCACAAAGCGAACACTTAGTAGATATTTGTTGGGTAAGATTAACTCCTACAGGATCTGCAGATTGCATTGGATTCCCTTTGACTGGACTAGATTGGGTTAGGCTAGACTGGATCATGGCAGCTAAGATTACACTGGGCTGGTTGGATTGAATTCGATTGAGTTAGATGGAGCTGGATTGGACTGGAGTGGAGCATAGTTGTTAGGAAGCCTTAACTAACTGCCAAAAGCCTTCTCTCTCTAAAGAGGGAGTTCTAAATAGAAAGAAGGTGAAGTACTGGGAAGAACACTGGGTTTAGAGTTGGGAGGCTTAAGTTTGGTCCCAATCGCCACCAGTGACCATCTATAAGACTCTGGACAAATCCCTACTCTCTGGTCTCACCATCATCGGTAAAAAAGAATAAATTGACTCAGTGCCCTCCAAGATTCCTTCCATCTTAGAGACATGATCCTATGACCCAATGTTTAAAAACATTCTAGTGATTAGAGTTCTCTCAAAGTAGCCTGAGCTGCTTCAGTAGGAGCTGGTTCCATCTCCTTTGAAGTCTTCAAGCAGAGTTTGGTTGACTACTTTCTGGGCAGCTTCCAAGACTCCCATAATCTCCCTCTCCCCTCCAGAGCCAATGACTGACTCCGTAGTACTGAGTGTCCCCTTTCTAGAATGCTTCTTGAAATACAGTGCACTACCAAATAAAAATAGATCTGGACCACTCATAATTAGCACATCAATTGTTTTCCAATGAGGCTGCTAGTTCTCTGAAGTATAGAATGATGTCCCTTTAAGTGATTGATTATCTCAGGAAACCTGACCCTTTATATAAAAGTTAGAAATGATAATCAAACATATTTATTGTAATTCCGGATAAACTGAGGCAAGATAGAGATTAGAGAGGTTTTAATATTTTATTTGAATTTCTGAGACGGAGAGATTATCTGGGGCCAAAACAAGATCCATATTGACCCCAGCAGGTTGAATGGGACTGGAGTCTCAAAGCATTCAGTCCTGAATGGGAAATTCCAATGATTTTTATCGGGTTCTAATGATCAGAGGAGGCAAAGGCAGAGGGGTACAGTCCAAACACTGGTGAGCTGGACTTTTCAGGGACAGACCATAAATTTGGTTCTGACAGGTTGGGGGATGAAGACCATAAAATCTTGATAACTTAGGAGGATTTAGGAATCAGGATGTCTGAAATAGATCTCCCCCTTATCTGTGATTAAACATTTATAGTTTATGGCCCTAGAGTAGCCAGCCCTAAGTTATATCAGTCCTAATAGTCAGGAAGGGGGGGAGGTATTTGCAACCAGGGGGACTGAGGCAGAACAATTCAAGGAATTGAGGAAGAACAATTTAGGGAAACTGAGGCAGAAAAATTTAGGGAAACTGAGGCAGGACAATTTAGGGAAACCGAGGCAGAACAACAAAAGGAAACTATGGCACATTATGTGATGCTTTTAAGTTTGTAGAGTGCCTTTCTCTATCCTGCAAAGCAATAATAATTATAATAATAATATATGTTTACAAAAGTACTTTACAGGAAAACATCACATTTGATCCTGCCAACAATTCTTTTAAGTAGGAGCTATTATTATGCCCATTTTGCAGTTGAGGAAATTGACACAAATAAAGGTTATGTGACTTGCCTATGGTCTCACAGCCAAGAAGTGTCTGAAACCAGGTTTGTACCCTGGCCTTCCTAACTCCATGCCCAGGGCACTAGCCACTGTACAACCAAGATTCTTTGTATAGCTAGTATATATTTTTATCCTTTGGACGGCCCTTTTTGGTAGCCACTGATAAACTCTATGTCTTTTCGCCAAAGTCTAGGCTAGTTGAATTTGGACAAGTTCATTGCCAAGTTGACCACAGAATGGGTAAATTTTCTGCCACAGCAACTATCAAAGATCATCAGCTTAGTCACAGAGGAATTGTAAATTCTGCTGGCAAAAAGAGTCACCACACTCAACAAAGATCATAGAACTAAATCTCTGAGGTTTTCAGCCTGGTGCCCCACTTTCCAGAGGAGGAAACTGAGGCCTCAGTGTTCGAGTTCCCATGTTTCTAGTTGGGGAAAGGCATCAAGAGGAAAAGCTCTGAGCTATAAGAAAGCTCAGCTGTGAGTGGTTCTACATATACTAAAATGAAAGACTCTTGTGATTTCACATCCAGATTCCATAAAAATTGGAGAATAACTTGTCAGTCTGTTCCATATAATAACATCTTCACTTCCTCAAGAACCTAAGATTAACCTACCTTGAGCAAGCACTCCCAGCCTTGTATTTACTTTCTTCCTTTAAAAATTTGTTAAAATAATTTATTTATTTAAAACTTAAATACAAAATAGAAAAAAAAAAACTATTGCCATGTGCACAGCAGAACATAAGAGAGTATTCAAAATACAAAGCAGTAAATTTCCATTTCAAGAAAGCCTATAAAATAAATACTTCACATTGTATTCAGAGCTGTTCATTTTTTCCTTACTTCCATGTAGGTTTCCCTTTGTTCTCTGTTGTGTACTTTTTACTTTATTCTTTTTTCCCCTTCCTTGCCTCCCTCCCACAAGGCTACAATTAAGCGTGGATATATCTATATATACATATACATACATACATACATACATAGGCATAAATATCTATAACTATAATCATACATATATATATGCATCTATACAAGACCACACTATATTTCTCTGTTTCTCTGAAAGTGGATAACATCTTCCTTCATAAATCCAAGTCATTCCACATTTTTCTAAATTCACCAATTCATCATTTACTACACCATAAAAATATTCCAACCTTATACTGTCTAGTTATTTTAAAGAGTCTAAAACAATATTGATTAATATGGTTGACACCGTGTAGTTTTCTTATTTTTCTCTTTTGATTAAATCTATTTTCGTTTTATCTTTGTCTGAGATCATGATTACTGTCCCTGTTATTTTAACCTAATAAATTTTACTCCTGATCTTTCTTTTAGGTTTGTATGTATCTCTTATTTTTCTCTGCTTTACTTCTTCTTACTACCGTGCCCTCCTATTACTTAACCTAGTTCCCTTCCAAAGAACAGTGACTTATCCCCAACCGCCATTTTTCCCCTTGCCTTCTTGTTTCTATCTGAATTTAAAAGATTTTTATAGCTTTCCAGATAGTTATGTTGTTTCCTCTTTATTCCAATCCCATTAACCTACCCAGTCTTCTATACCTTTCCCTCATCCTATTCCTTGGGCCTCTTATTTATTTATATTTTTAATTAATTAATTAATCATTTAAATTACATTTATCATTATTTATTTATATATTACATATAAATAATACATATTATTTATAATCTAGAAGACTTTCTCATGGTAAATGACCTCTCCCGTGGAGAGGTCAAAGAGTACCAATCTATGTCTCGTATACTTGGGAAACCATAGATATTAGGTTAGTCTCCTAATTAACCTACCAGTCCTTTTTTAAACAAGCCCAACAGTTGGTCAGCTGGCTAAGAAAACAATTCCCTCATCCTCCTTGGTGATTATTGTTCTCTCCCCAATGAGTCCCAAAGAAAACTTTAATCAGTGGAGAACCAAGAAGCCTGGGAACCATCATCAAGTCTAAGCTTGCCCCTTGTGGAGGGAAACTAGATTTCTAAAATGGAGCAAGCACGGATAAATAAACTATCCCCAGGTAATAAGAAGAGGAGACAATGAGCAACTTGGGTGAGGCGATCAGGGAAGATTTCCCATAGCAGCTGACACCTAAGCTGATTCTTGAGGTCACTAATGCTTTGGCAAGCAAGAGAAAGAGCATTAGTCTTGGAATCAGGAGACTTGGAAGGGTACTGGCAGGGAAAATAAAACTAAAATGAATACGAAACACTGGGGGCACAAAAAAAAGGACCAAAAATGATTCCTGACCCCAAGGAGTCATGCTTTAAAGGAACGTGCAAATAATCAACAAACCAGATTTAGCAACTGACTGGATAAAAAATGAGTGAGAGTGAGGAACTAAAGCTGCCGGCAAAGATGCAAACTTGGGTGACCTGTAGGAAGGTGCCCTTGATACTAAGAAGGGAGTTTATTAGAGGGGAGGATTTTGGAGAGAAAGATGAATTATTTTGTTCTCTGTTGTGAACTTTTTACTTTATTCTTTTTCCCTTTTCTTGTCTTTTGGCAAGGTGAGTGTATGATATCTACGGGGCATCCAGTTTGAAATGTCCAAAAGGCAGTTAGTTCAAGACTGAAGTTCAGGGGGAAGGTTAGGAATGGGGATAGAAGTTTAGAAATCATCTTTGCATAAATGGAAGAAACTTAGAATTCATTGTAAGCACTGCAAAATCTCCCAAAGTCAATACAGCAGAGTGTTTTACAAATGCTTGTTAATTAATTGATTGATTGATGCAAGATGGGGGTCTCCTGAGAAGGCTTTCTATAGAATTTAGCATTGCAGATGAATATTAAAAAGGAGGAAAGGATTCTAAGGGTCAGAGGTGAAGAGACAACTCCAAGCTTAGGGGTAGCAATGGGAGGAAGGACTTGTCAGTCAGTCAAAGGAAGAGACGAACCAGGTTGAATGTCAAGTTTAGAAAGAAACAAGTGAGCAGGTTGGCCAGAATATCGAGTGCTAAAATGAGCATGGTGTAAATTGAGTCTGAAAAGGTCTGGAAGCAGATTGCCGACGGTTTGGAAAGCCCAATAGAGGTGTTGTATTTTATTGAAAAAACAAAATAACATCTGACACAGTTGTTTTCTCATTGTTCTCTGAATATTGGCATCTTTCACAGGAGGATGCCCTCCATCCCTTCCCTACATCACACAGACATAGCCAGTAAGTCTGCCCCTGTGTGTCCCAGGGCTCAAGCCAGAGTTAGAATGACATCTATGTGGACTCTAGGCCCTACTTTCTCTTCTTTTCTCCATCAAGGCTTGCTCACAAACTGGTTCTCCACCACTTGGTCACACCTTAGTAGCTCAGATTATCATATTAATTCACATTTATGCAGCACATTCAGGTTTTCAAAGCACTTTCCATATTTGAGCTTACAAGCTTCATGACTCTCAATAAGGCACTTAATATTTCTGAGCCTCAGTTTCTTCATCTGTAAAATGGGAATAATAATTCTGCTTTTAAGGGTTGTCATGAGATCTTTGCTAAATTTATGGGTTTACTGGGGAAAAGACCTGGGATTTCATTAATACAGGGAAATGAAGAATGGTGAAATTCCCACCACCCATGCAGATTGAGACCTTGTCTGCATGTGATCCTCTTAGAAGACTAGAACTTAGAGCTGAAGTGATTTTTTTTCAAGGTCATAGAGACAGTTATGTGTGAGAGGAAGGACATGAAATCATGTTTTCTTGGCTCTAAGGCCAGCCCTCCACCATTATACATTGCCTCATGTTAGTTTGAAAACATTATCTAAAAGTTAGTTATTATTATCACTGCTCCCACCATCTGTCTCCATCTCCATCCCACTAAGACCTGCTTTCCCACCCCAAAATGAATCCCCTGTCTCCTCTCAGATACTCTGATGCTCTAGGATCTACCCTCTGCACCTAGTCTCCGGCTGCCAAGTCACACACCTACGTTTCCATCAAAGGTGTATTTCAATGCTCCTCTGATAAATCCAGAAAAATGCAGCCTTATCTCCATCTGTGCGTCCCCTCCTGTTTTGCCTGCTCAGCCGCTTGCCCTTCCATTTGGGTGTCCCCAATGTCTAACTTGGCAGAAGGAATTTAAATTCATTGTAAGCAAAAACTTCCTGAGAGGGAAGACATAAATATCAGCCGGCTGGAACTGAGAAATCTTGGAATCTCCCTCCCTAGAGAGCCGTGAAAATAGACTAGAAACCCATTTTGGAGGCTACCTCAAGTATCAGCCTATCAAGAAAAAGAGAAAATCTTTTAATCCTTTAAGAACCTTTAAGGTTCTTTCTATTTCTGGCATGTCATCACAATTTTGTACATTACTTTGCCGAAAGCTCTACATTGAAATTGAATTCTGCACCAAAAGTGGAGTGGACCGTGCTGATTGACTAAATGAGAAGATGGAATTCACGGGAGAGGACCCGGATATTGGGAAAGATTGAAGGCAAAGGGGAAAGAGCATGACAGAGGATGAGATGGATAGAGTCAAGGAAAAAAATTAACATAAATTTGGATAGATTTGACAGACAATAATAGGCAGAAGGGTCTGGCGTGTTATGGTCCATGGGGTTGGATAAGACTGAAAGACTGAACAACAACAAACTGACTGAAGGTGTACCTCGTTCCAACCAAAATGATTTATTTGCTATTCCCCAAACTCTATTTTCTCTCCTACCTCTATGCTTTTATCCAATCTGTCCCCCATGACTCCCTCTTAACATCTGCCTCTTACAACCCCCAGCTTCCTTGTGACTCCCCTCAAGTGCCCCTTTCTATAAGGAACCTTTTCTGATTTCCTCGTTTGTTGGAATGGGACCGTGGGATCATTGATTTGGAAAAAGAAGAGACCTTCAAGATTTGCTAGTCCCACCTCCTCATTTTACCAAGGCAACCAAGAACTCGAGGTGGTAGAGACTTGGACCCAAATTTTCTGAACAGCCAGGTCTTCTGAATCCAAATTCAGTGTTCTTACTAGTGCACCAGATGTTAGTATTCTCTCCTTCCTAAAGATACAGTTGCTGATCTGTGTAAATGTTGCATCCTTCCTCCCTCTACATATAAGTCAGATGCAAGCTCTTTGAGGGCTGGGTTATTTTGCTTTTACCCTTATTTCCCTAGCACCTACCATAGCATCTGTAATGAAATAAATATAGCCTGGTTGCTTGCTTGATTACTCTGACCCTAACCTTGAAAATAAATAAATAAATCATACATCAAATCAATGTTTTTCAATAAAATATCTCAGTCTAGTCGGTTCAAATTTAGCAGGAACCCATATGTTTTCAAAAATTGCTGAACTGGGACACCAAAGATGGATTGACAGACCACGTGCTATTGATCTAAAGCGCCTGCCAACTGCTTAGGTAACGACACACCAGATTTCCCAAATCTAATTAGAAGATGAGCTATATTTCATACGAATACCTGTGGAAATGGGTCTTCTCCAAAGAATCCCAACTTCTCACTTAGTTGAGAAGCATGGTCCACTCCACTTTTGGTACAGAGCTCAATTCCAGTCTAGAGATCTCTAGGTTTACTAAGTAATAGACAAAATCATTGTGATTACATGCCAGGAATAAAAAAGAACCTTTAAGGATTATTAAATCCATTAAATGAAGAGAGCAAATAAGATGGTCTGATGTTCTATGGTTAGGAGTCAAGGAAGGAAGGCTGTTACCTGGCCATCTGATTCTATTAGATCTTTTACGCCTTGGAGTCAAGATAACCTGAGATAACCTATCATCCAGCTGAGCTGGCATTTGCCAGATGCATCACTTTGTCACTGGTTCTAGGACTGGAGGGTGAGGGTCTTCCCAAATTCCTTGAATATCCATTTTTGCATCAGTAACTCCTCTGTCATCATCCTGGATCTCCTCATCTCTTATGTAGAGTTTGGTCTTTGGGATAAGTAGAACCAGTGGGCAGCCACATCCTTTATGTAATGACACTAGAGAAGCTCAATATCCCTTCCCAAAGTATTTCCCTGATTCAGGTGATGTAGGAAATGTCTTCCTTAAATGTCTCTCCTAGAGTCTCTACTCAAGTTATGGTTGTTTATGTGTTTGTCTTTATTCCTGAAGGGAAGGAATCCTATTTTTTCAGGTCTGTGTATACTCCTGTCCCTGTACATAATAGAGCTATCAACATCTTATATAAAAATAATTATGATAAATATTCATTAAATGGTTGAATTGATCACAGAATTTTCGAGTAGGAAGTGATCTCGGTGGCCATCTCGTCTGGAGATCTCTTCCATCATACGACTGACAGATGCTCATTTGGTCTCTATTTAAAGATCTCCGATGAGGGAGCACCTGCCACCTTCCCAGACAACCTACATCACTCTTGGAGAGAGATAAATGCAAAGTCGTGAACTAGGGTTTTTAAAACATCAACTTTATAAAATAAGAGAGTGTAGCAGACAGCAGTTTGATCTGGGGGCTTTAGCCTTAGGCCACGTGAAAAGAGGCATAATAATCAGGAAGCAACATTCCCTCTGTACCCAGCCATGGTCAGATCCCAGGTTAAGTATTGTGTCCGATTCTTGGAACTGTAGTTTAGGAAAACCACTGATAAGTTGGAAAGGGTCCAGAGAAACGCAATCAGAATGGGGAATTCATGTCCTATGATGACAAGCTGAAGGACTTGGGTATTTTCAGATGATAAGAGAGAAAATTTGAAGGGGGTGGAGAGGGAATGAGCTTCATATATTTGAAGGGTTGTCATATGTAGATAACAAATTAGCCCTAGAGGGCCCAAACAGTAGCAATGGAGAAAATGGGCTGCCTTCATAATTAGTGAGTTCTCCATCCTTTTGTCTGGACGTTCTTTTGTCCAGCATATAGAATACCGGGGTCATGTTCCGGTATTGGTTCGATTTGATGACTTCTGGAAGACAGGAACTTTTATTTAGCTACAGAATTTCAGCACTAAAATATTAATGTTCAGCATTGTTGGGTAGTTCTCAATCAACTAATGAGTTTTTTATTAAGGGTTTCTTTCTTGTGTATTCAATACTGTGTTAAGAGGTACAAGGAACATAAGGGGCATGAGATACAGTATTAACGTATAAAGGGCTTACAGTTTGGGAATATCAAGATCAAGATCTATATCACTATAGGTAGGTAAGTAGATAAATATGATAAATGGAGGATGGATGGATAGATATAGATGATAAATAGATTAAAAGATAAATATAGATAGAAGATAAATGGTTGAACAGACAGATAGATATAGATAGATGATAAATAGATGGATGTTATAATAATCATCGTACTTTTATCCTGAAGGCAATAAAATGGCCTTTAGGCACACAGGGGCCCCTTCTCTGCTATTTAATTGAGTTTATATAAGCAAAAAAGTTAGCAGTACAATCACAACAGCTGAGAGCCCCCAGTTAGGGAAATTGCTAATATCTCTCTGCTGTCATTTAAATCTGTGCATCTCTAGCTAACCCCCTGGCTTCTCTATATCAAAGACAAAATCATAATATAGAATCTAGTTAAGTAAAAGAAGTCACAGCCCATAGTCCCTATTATTGAACAGTCAGAGGGAGAGGAAATTGGGGAGAGTGCACCTTTGAGAAGTCTCTCAATCCTTGTCGAGGCGATTACACCTGGAGCTTTTAGCGTGAGTTCTTTGTTACCGGATACCTGTAGGCTTTCATGCCTCGTGTTCATTTTGTTCTTCCGAGAGCCTCCTAGTTCGGCTTCATTTTGCCATTTTCTCCGTGTCAGTGCTTTTTTCCAGCTTGACATTAAATCCTAGGCAGGATGAGAGATGCTGTCTCCCTATTGTTGCCGGGCTGGCTGCTCAGCTCCTACAATCCTCGCTGCTGGCTCTCTGTCTGCTCTCACAGACTATATGTCTCTCTTTAGAGACTCCGGAGAGTGACTCAGACCGGCCTTCCAGCTCAGAGATTACGATACTCCACATCAATCTCAACATTGAAAGGGAATGCTTGTACCTCTCCACTAGAAATCCCAAAGGGTCACATCTAGGATACATCTAGGACAGTATTCGATCCAAGCAGCGTTTATTAAACTCCTTCTATGCCCTTGGCATTGTGTGAGGCACTAGTAATACAAAGAAAAAAAGGGAAACACTTTCTGTTTTCAAGGACCCTCCACTCTAGCTGGTGCATGTGTAGGAGAGGCGGTCGATCAACAAGCACTTATTAAATGGCTGTTCTCTGCCAGTCACTGCATCCCAAGGTGAAGATGCACAAACAAGTAAAATGGTTGTTCAAGAATGGCTGATCCTTTGTGATGCCCTCTGGGGTTTTCTTGGCAGAGATACTGGAGGGCTTGGTCGTTTCCTTCTCCAGCTCCTTTTACAGATGAGGAAACTGAGGCAGAAGTTAAGTAACTTCTAGCTAGCAAGTGTCCGAGGCCAGATTTGAACTGCTCCATCCACCGTGTCATCTACTCGCAAGGTGAATATTGATACCTGGGAGGTCAGGAAAAGCTCAGTATTCGGTGCTTGACCCTTAAGAGTAGCAAGAGATTTCAAGAAATGGACTGTGAATGTGGAGCGTGGTGCTAAGCACTTTCCAAAAATTCTCTCTTTTAATCCTGAGCCATTAATGCCTTGGCCACGGGGACATACAGGTACATATCAGAGGCAAACTTGAATCCGGGTCACCCTGCGTCCAAGGTTGTCCCTTTAGTCATTATGCCATTTTTCCTCTCAGCACATAATGAAAGATCTCCGCAGACAAGTTCTAGGAGTCAAACAGAGCTGAGCTTTGTAGCTATGGAACAAGTGGTAACTAGTGGACTCTTCTGACTTTTGTCCTCCTCGGCCGAAGCCGAGCCTGGCCGGCTGCAGGAAGGGGACAGCTCCTGAGCCCCAACAAGGTCTCTGTCTTTGATGAGCTCATCTGATCTCTAGTTCTGGTCAGTGGAACTTCAGCTAAAAGGAACAAATCTTTCCTGGAGAGGTGGGATGGGGGCTTGGAAACCTTTTTTTGCTGATTGTGACTTCAGAGAAAGAAAATGAGCTTGGCTGCTTTCCAGTGCAATTGAATCCCCAACCATGCAGGCTTTCACTGCTGGTTGTAAGTCTCAGGAAACCATGCTTTTTAGCAAAAATCCATTAGAGGAGGTCTGGGGCTTTTGGCTGTGCAATTGACTTGAAAACCTTCACATCCCAGCTTCCCAACACATGCTATCTCCTACAGGAAGCTGATCCCAATTCTTTCCCTCCCCAATAGTGCCTCCTCCAATAATAAGTATATTTTATCTCCTTTATACATATTATAGATCTGCTTATCTGAGTTCATACTGTCTCCCATTCCTCATCCCCACCACAATAGAATGTAAACTCCCCAAGGACCAGGACTATTTTCATTTGCGTGTGCCTTGCACAAAGGAGGTATTTAATAAGCGAATGAATGAATGAATGAATGAATACCCTGAAAGTACTTTTATCAGCCATCATACCAATTAACTTAGAGATGAGCAGTAAAGATCCCTATGAGTCTGTATCCTTAATATCATAAAAGCTGAAACACCAGGTAATGGAATAAAGATCCAAAAAATGTTCTGGACAGGCTAGAAAAAGGGGATGAATCAAATAAAATGAATTTTAACCAATCATCTAGGATCTGTGATTTTATCAGTGTAAGATTTTAATGTCAATCATAAAAAGAACTGACAAGTGTGTAAGCTACATATCAGAAATATGGTGCCTTCCAACTTTTTACTCTATAACTCATACAGCTCAAACAGATAATAAGCATTAGACATTAGGGCCATGACCCAGTGATTCTCAAAGTATTTCCTGTGTGTGTGTGTGTGTGTGTGTGTGTGTGTGTGTACATATATTAGTTTTGTGACAATGATGATGGTGGCGATGATGGCGATGGTGATAATGATGATGATGATAATGATGGTGATGATAGTGATGATGATAATGGTGATGATGGTGATGGTGGTAATAGTAATGATGGTGATGATGATGATGGTGGTGATGATGACAATGAAGAATTAACTACATAGATCCTTCCAGTCCCAAGTGCATTATCCTATAGAATTTCGTAGAGATACATTAAAAGCCCTTCACTTAGTTTCAGAAAATGAAATTCACAAGTACAGGATGGGGGAGGCAAGGCTAGACAACATTTTGTGTGAAAAGGATGTGGGGGGGACTTACTAAGCTGCAATCTCAGTAGGAGTCAGGAGTGGGATGTGGCAGCCAAAAAGCTCTCGTTCTTAGGCAGCATCAAGATCAACTGCATCTGGAGAGCAAGGATGACGCTGGTCTACTTGTGCTCGGCAGTTCTGGGTTCAATTCTGGGGCCATGTTTTACGAAGGACCTTGACAAGCTGGGGGGAGTCCACAGAAGGGCAGCCAGGTTGGAGTTCATGTCATATGAAAATCACACGGAGGAACTGAGGGTGTTTAGTTAGAAAAGAGAAGTCTTAGTAGGGACCCCATCACTGTTGTAAATGTTTGGAGGGCTGTCAAATGTCCGCTAGATAGCACAGTAAATGGAGTGCTGGGTCTGGAATCAGGAGGCTCCAAATCTCAGATATTTACTAGCTATGTGTCCCCAGGCAAGTTACCCCATCCTGTTTGCTTCCGTTTCCTTATCTATAAAATGAGCCGGAGAAAGAAATTCTGTTCCAATATCTCTGCCAAAGAAAGCCCAAATAGGGGCACAAAGAGTGAATTGAAAAATGACTGAACAACAGATGGAAGAGAGATCTGAGTGGCCCTGCCCTCTGCAATCAAGAAGGACAAGGGGGAATTGAGATTGCGGATGGAGTCAGAAAAAAATCGCTAACAATTAGCACTGAAAAAAATTAAAGTGGGGCTGCTGGAGAGGAAAATGGGTTCTCTATCATCCTATGGCTGACCATTTGGCAGAGATGTTAAGGAAGGAAGTACTGGCTGGCTTAGGAGCTTGTTAGCAATTCTAAGACTGAAACTGTGATTCTATAGAATACACTTGTTTTTATTGTATTTGACCTTCTCCATTCCTTTTATTTACTGGTTACTCAGTTAATCATCAACTCCCAATTAATTCTAAACACACACACATGCATATGGACACACACACACACACACACACACACTGTCATGGGCAGAATCACAAGCACCTAAGCCCTGTTTCCTGTCCCTTCCTCCATTGCTTCTCCCCAGATCACTATAGTCTGGACATTGCCGGCTCTCGTGGTTCTGAATGATTCATGCTGGACAGAACCTCAGAGTCCATCTAGTCCAGGCCCTTCCTTTTGCTGGAGAGCTCACTGACTGCTACTTAATGACCTTCATGAATAAATGCATAGACAGAGGCATGAGCAGGGCCAGAACTTGAACTGGGTCTTTGGATTTGAGATCTGCTTTCTTTCCATTAAATCCCACTATCTTTCCCCCTCCCGACAGAGACAATTTAGCTTTTCACCTCTGCTGGACTGAGTTCCTTAGGCTCCGAGAAGGGCTTTTTGATGACAAAGACAATTCCGCTATCAAGAGGTTATATTTTAGAAGCCATCCATCTTCCGGATGCTTTGTTCTCGGGTGGTCCTCGGGGTCTGAGGCTAGCAGAAGGTGCGTGTTGGCGATACTGAACGCATGTTAACCTGGTCAGCTCAGCCAGGTGGGGAAGGGGAGGCGCAGGGAATATGTTGCTAATGAGGTCCGGGTCAGGAGTCTTTGTCTCCCTGAGACAAGAGTTGCCGTTGTTTAGTTTTGTGGTCACACACTGCCCCTTGAACCCTATCCAGCCATCTTGGAAAGACATGAAAATTCATGCTGTGAGGAGGCCAGTTAAAATGCACCCACCTGCAGTTCCTGGGAGGCTTGGGGAAGAGTGTTAATGAATCAGCATCGAACCAGGACATCGCCGGTCCTGGTTGGTCAATAGTATTGGCTTTTAATTCAGGGAATCTCACTGAGTCTCATGGTTGGGAGGAAACGCAGCTAGACCGACTCATCCTTGGCTGGTAGCCTCTGAGAGCCTCACAAGTGATTATCTACTCTCTGGTTGAAAACCTCTCATCAGGGGCAATTTTTGAGGTAACTCCCTTCTCCTTCACTTTAAGGCAGCATCAATTGCTAGAAAGTTTTTCGGTGAATTGAGCCGAAATCTACCTCTCTGTAATTTCCACCCAGAGCTCTGCCCTCTGGAGCCAGACAGAACAAATTTAATATTTCCACCACAAAATAATCTTTCAAATACTCAAAAATCATTCTCATGCCCATCCACCTTCCCCCAGTCTTCCCTTCTCCAAGCTAGATGTCCCTAGTTTCTTCAACCTACCTGTGCATGGCTGGATTCCAGTCCCTCCCAACCTGGCTTCCTTCCTTAGGATGCTTTTCAAAGTCCTTCCAAAAATATAACACCCAAAAATGAATGCAGTACTTGAGAGGTGTTTAACAAATGATTTTTATTCAAAAGAGAAATTATTATTATTGTCTTCTATCCTCCCTTCTGATGAGAGGGATTGAAGAGAAGAATCCAGTCTACAAAACTCTGCCAAATGGCCATCTAGTCTCTGTTTTCTAGCCCCTCCCTCTCTCACTAAATAGTTCCTGGACCTTATACAATCTCTGAATAACCACAGAAAAAACAAGAATTGCATTAAAATTTGGAGAAAGAAGTTTATTTATTGTTTTATTTCTTCAATGCCTTTAAATTACCCATCTCCCATTCTTCTGCACTGTATTGGGAGAGGGAGGGAAGGTTTCCTTTGTTCATTCCCCTCCTCCAACTAATTTTCTCTACCTCCCTCCTTGATAGTGGAACAATTTTTCATTGTTTTGTTTACTCATTTATTTTACACCTCCCTTTTTTTCTATCTCCTCATTCCCTCATTCATTCCCCTTCTTGTTTCTCCATTTATCCTCCAGTTTTCCTGCTGTGCTGCTTTTAATTATTCATTTATTAATATTCTCTCCCATTTTCTCGTTTGCTCATTCATAAAATGGCCAAATTCAATTCCTTAGCGAATCTTTCTTTTTCCCTGATCCCTATTTAATTCTGAATTTCTTTGGAGCTTTTTCTCATGGACTCCATAGCCCCTAAGGTCATTTATAGCCCCTAAATGTATGAGCCTATGACCACCATTCATTCATTGTACTTTATGCTTCCTGGTATTCACCACCTATCACCTCCTCTTCTTCCTGGACTCCCTTGTTTCATTCATAATCAATTCAGTGGCTTCTCTGTAGTGCTCTCCCAGATCCCCCAGCACCTAGTACCTCCCCTAATCTTTCCTCCTCCCCAGACAACCTTGTATTGAAGTGACATGATATTTTGCACATACATCAATGGGCACATGTCTTGTAGAATGTAAATTCTCGAGTTTCGTTTTTTTATTTATTTCTTTTTTCTCTTGTGCCCGTGCAAGACGCCTGCACATAGTAGGTGCTTAATAAATACTTGTTGCTTGGTAACCCCAAAGACACCTCCCAGGGTTATTAGGAGATAAAAACTTCACAAACCACAACGTTCCATGTAAATGGAAGCTCCTTTCCTGTTGTTTTTAGTTTGCATTTTAATTTTATTAATTTCTCATGCAAAAATTGTGAACTGAGAAAGCCCTGTGGGAAACTGAAGACAGGGAATGAAGAAAAGAGGAAATGAGAAAAATTTGTTTTTTTCTCTTTCCTTTGGGGGCGGGGGAGGGATGTTCACATCTCTAATTTATCCTTTTGTTATTTAACTCTTGTAATATAACAATAATGCTGCAATGACGCGGCTCCAAGACTCTTCCTTCCCCAAATAGCCCACCCATCCCATGCTCTCCTTCCACTGGTCATTTTAAAGGCCCTCTTCTCTTTCCTTACCCTCATTCATCCCACACATCCTAAGTTTCATTGTTTTTCTTCCTCCCTTGGCTCTTTTCCTCCCTCCTTTGTTTCAGATCAGTTCTATCTTCTTTCTCTCATTTCTCCATTGTTTCTGCCCCTTCCCTATCTGGACCATAATTCTCTGTTCGGCTCCGCCATTTACTCACATTTTCTTAACCATCTCTTTGATCTCTTAAGCTAGAAGGACAGGGGCTGCCTCGGTGCAAAGGGCATCCTTGAGACTCCTGGTTCCTGGCCAGCTTTGGTTCTTCTCCCGGCACTGCACATCCCCAGTCAAACACCCGAGCAGTTATGAGGGAAAGGCACAAGGATAGTTGTTGATCCTGAAAATGGTTTTAATTTGTCTCTAGCTAATTAACTTGATGCTGATGCTGCTGTCCCACATGCTGCTGACCAAGCAGATGAGCTATCTCCCTCTCTGACTGCCGGAGCCCTGGCGAGCCTAGAGATGAGCACGGAAGCCAACGGTCTTCCCTCCCTGACCCTGGCCACGTTTGCCAGCCCTGAGGAGGGAAGACAAGCGAGGAGGGCCTTCTGTCAGTGGCTCTGCTCTAGGGACAAACTGACTCGCCCGCCCCACACCTGAATCATCATCCGTACTCATGATCACCCTCACCCCGTAAATGCAAGACTTTGTTTGAAAGACAATCAATTCACCTCCAGAAACTTTATGAACAATCTGAAGCACTGGAGACACAAACGCCGTGCAAAAAACAGTTCCCGCTTCCAAGAAGTATCTGTTCTTCTGGGGGATGTACGATATGCATGGATGAGAAAATGCAAAATATGCACAAACTATTATCATCTAATTAATAAGCAAGAATTTTCCAAAGAGGCTTTCAGGGGGGAGGAGCACCGCTCCGCGCGGCTGCCAAACTCCTTCCAGGACGGCTCCTCCACCTCCCGTGGCCGCTCGGACCCAATTCTCGCTGTGGCTCCAGGAAGCTGGAGCTTCTCTGGTACAGTTGTGGCAGATGGCGAGCCACGCTGCAGTAACTGAGGGGTCTCAACTCCACCGGAGAGTGAGCAGGGGTGGTCTACTCCAGCAAGGGAAGACTTTCCCGGTGGGATGAGCCAAGAACGCTTTGTTCCAACGGCCATGAGGGTGGCTGACGCGGGTGCCGGGGGTGCTTAGAACTCGGTCCGACACTGAAGATGTCAAGGTCATCTCCTGCATCCCGACCCTCTCCACTGGCCTTGACCTTTGTCCTGCCACTGGAATTCTCTGTCAGGGAGGTCAACAAATTTGTGCGATTCTCACTTAAATCCAAGTCAAGACACTTCCTGTGATGTCATTGGTTCTCTTCAGAAGCAATGACACTGCTAGACCCCAGGGACTGCCAAAAGGAAGCCCAACAGGCTCTCGCCTCAGGGACCATCCATTCTATGAGGGGAGACATGTATGAATACATACACAGGAGAGACACAGAGAGACAGAGACAGAGAGATAGAGACAGAGACAGAGAGATCAAGGCAGAGAAAGCTCAGAAGTTTCCAGGAGGAAGCGGCCTTGGACTGGGCTTTGGAGAAAAGCAGGGATTCCAGTGGGGAGAGCTGGGGAGGGAGTGCACTCCGAGCATGAAGGACAGCCTCTGTTGACATGGGAGGATTATCCCCTGGACTCTGGACTGTCACAAGGAGGATTTAGGAAGCTGATTCAAGGGAGCTGCTTTGAGGCTTGATCCCAGAAGGCAATTCATAACCAAGAAAGATAGAAGAGCAAAAAACATGTTTTTCTGCTTAATACATGATGTAAGCAGCCAGTAAGACAGGGAGATGGGAGGACTTCCCATGTGAGATGGATCGAGTTAAGACTGTCCTGGGAGGGGGCAGCAGGTAAACCTCTAAGGCAGAAAAATGACAGCATCACCTGCCTCTCAATTCTGGGACTTGCTCTGTAGGCAACAGGGAGCGAGTCTCACTTCTATTCTCCCATCGAATGCGCTTAATATCCTGTGACAAAAAGCAATGGCTTCCTAGGCAGGCTGGTCCTGCTTCTAGCAGGAGGCTTTTCCATTTGGGAGGCAGTGGGACCCGGGACAAGAATTGGGTGCCTTGGGTTCAAAAAGGAAACCTAATAAATGGACTAATTAGCCACAGGAAGACAGGACCCGCCGGAGGGGGCATTGCTTGAATTTTTAGAAGCCTCCCCTCCCTCTAAGTGTCCAGAAGTCTAAGTATTACAGACTCTGGGGGAAGCAAAGGCTCTTGGGCAAGGGAAGACGAGGTGACTTGACTGGTTAAAGTCTTGGATAGGAGTTCTTTCAATTTGAACAAAAACCAGTCTTATTCTTCATGGGTTTTGAACCCAAATGCTTATAAGGGAACTGAAGGTCCTCAAAGTAACATGTGCCAATCCTGATGTGTCCGGGCAAAGTCCCGGGTGGAGACAAAGCCAGTCAAATGCTGGTTTCCGGGGCTTGTTCTGGGTGGAGGCACTTGCCAGAGAGTGTTATTATTGAGGGGGAAACCTGTATCCGTGAGCCAGAAGCTATGGCTCAGGGCCATGGCTCCCATTCACATCCCTCTGAATCCTTGAGCTTGGATAAATGTGTCAGGTGAGGGATCTGTCAGTTAGCAGCTGGTGGGCTGAGCTGAGGAAAGAAGGGATATCTGGCTTGCTGGAATTCTGCCCAAGTGGGGTGACTTTGGGAGACTTGGCAGGGGTAGGGGAAGGGAAGGGCTCAGACCCCACAGGCAGGTGCTGAATTGAGAGAAGGAAGCTCCCAGAAAGGAGCCAGAGGGTCTAGAAGTGGGAGTGGATTTTGCTCATCCTAAATCCACCTGGTCTTTTCTATCAGCAAGGGATAAAGTGATCCTGTTGGAGCCTAGGAAAATGGATATAGAAAGATAATAAATACAAATATTCAAGGGAGAAGGAAGGGAGGACAACAGCAGGTGAGGAGACTAGAAAAGGCCTAATAGAAATCATGTTTGAGCTGGGGCTCCAAGGAAGGAGTGGAAGTGAGTGAAGGCTCACACTTGAGAGATGGAAGGAGAAGAGAAAGAAGGCCATTAGCCTGATCAATGCAGCACCCACTATGGGTCAAGCCCCAGCCAGAGGCCAGAGATACAAAGAGAAAAATGAAATAATCCCTGATAACCTCCCCTCCATCCCATCAAATCCCTCGCCATGACTAATTTCATAGGGTCTTCTCTTTTCCTTCCCACTTTTGAAATTATTTGAGCTCACTTTGTCTCTGTCTCTCTCTCCCTCCTTCTCTCTTCTTCTTCTTCTTCTTCTTTCTCTCTCTCTCTCTTCTCTCTCTCTCTCTCTCTCTCTCTCTCTCTCTCTCTCTCTCTCTCTCTCTCTCTCTCTCTCTCTCTCTCTCTTTCTCTCCATAATAAGAAATGCAATTTCATGGGACATTTGGTTGCCTTCTATTGCCATGTTCATGATAAGCACAATAAGCTCTCTCTCTCATCTCTGTCTCCTCATTCTCTCCTTTCCTTCTCTTTTTCTCATTTTTTTCTCTCTCTCTTTTTCCCTGCCCTCTCTCTCCTCTCTCTTCTGTTTCTCTTCCCCTGCATATACCTTATATCTACTTATATGTTCTTTCTCCCCTATTCCCAATTGAATATAAGCTCTTTGAGAGTAAAGATGCTTTTGATTTTGACTTTGTATTTCCAGGGCCTTTTACAGTGATTTATGTAAAAATTTTTGATGTATTTATTTAGTTGATTTCAATAAACTGGCCCAAGATTATACAGATAGCAGGTATCAGAGCTGAGATCCAAACCAAGTATATTTACTATTGCTTCCTTTCCAACTCAAAGTCTGAAATGGATGACATTTGGATGAAATTCAGTAAAAATTGAATTACTTCAGCAACTTAATCAGAAACATGCCCATATTCCATGAATGCTGAACCTGAAATATTTTAACATTGTTTTCTCCTTGAACTAAAAAAAGGCTTAAATTAAATTCAGTTTGCGCATAATAACATATTCCATTTCTCACTAAGTAGTATCCAAAAACCCATCATTTGAGCATTCATATTTTCACAGTGATGCTGGATGGTTGGGACTCATAGGATGCCACAATGTCAGAAGATGCCAAATGGCAAGTGACCCAAGGGCTCTGAAGAGATGCATGTTGGGTACAAGTAATTGCAGAAGCTTTTTCTCAAGAGTGCTATTATGCAAGAAAAGACATCGAAGAAATATTATAATCTAGGATGTGGAAGAAAAGTGGCAAGCCAGTCATGCTTTGAGAAGGAAGGATGCCAGATCCAAGCTTTGGGGGTTGAATTCAATTGAATGACTGGCTGAAAGGAATCTCAAAGGAGCTAATCTAGCTCCATCATTTTACAGATGGGCTCAAGTAACTCATTCAAAGTCATACAGGGCATAAAGGAGCAAGAATGGGATTTGAACTCAGGTCCTCTAGCTCCAAATTCAGAACTCTTTGCACTGCCCTGTGCTTTCCTGGTGTCACAAATTAATCAACCAGCAAGATTTTCTTAGGCTTGGCTATTCCATTGCTTGCTTTCTCAAAGAGTAGAAGAGGGAGGGAAAGAATTTGGATTTTAAAATTTTTCAAAATGTTTCCAAAAAAAAAAAAAAGAAATAATAAAGCATTTACTATATGCCAGGAAATGCAAAGAAAAGTAAAAGCAGATCTGGCCCTCAAGCAGCTTACATTCTAATGGGGGAGACAACAATAGTATCTCTCTAGAGATACAGAGTAGTTACAAAATACCCTTGAAGGGGGAGACATAGTAGCTGAGGCTTAATGAAGGAGGAAGTGCTAAAGTGAAGGATGCTGGGGTTTCTAAGAGAGTAAAGGGAGGAAGTAGAGCACTGAAGACATGATGGACATCCAGGGCAAAAGCAAAGGAAGGTTCCCCAGGAGAAAGGATTTATAGGAGGTTGCCGGTAACCATGACCTGGGCTTGGCAAGGTTTGGATGGGTTCTGACCTGTATTGGTGAAAGGAACACCCATTTTCATGAGCTCACATATCACTGAAGTCAGAACATTTCTTCCTTCTGGCCAAAGATCTGTGTGTGGGGGGAAACAGTAAGAGGCAGACGCTGAGGGGGAAATAAAACTAACATTTTTATGTGAGTAATTATTACTGCTGGTTTGATTTTTAGCTTTAATATTCTAGGCAGTTCCCTTGCTTCTGTGAGACTGCTATTTTCTACAGCATTTTATCGATGGGTTCTCCAGTGTTAACCCTTCTCTTTCAATTTGACAACTGAGAAACTCAGACTTACAGAATCCTTCCCTGAGAAGGTACATGAAACAGGCAGAAGTCTTTATTCTTCCCCTCAAAAATCTTCCCTAAAAAGACCCACATGGGCAAAAATGTTTGTGGCAGCCCTTTTTGTAGTGGCCAGAAACTGGAAACTGAGTGGATGCCCATCAGTGGGGGAATGGCTGAATGAGTTATGGGATATGAATGTTATGGAATATTATTATTCTGTAAGAAATGACCAGCAGGAGGATTTCAGAGAGTCCTGGAGAGACTCACAGAACCTGATGGTAAGTGAAATGAGCAGAAGTGGGAGAATATTATACCCAACAAAAAGATTATGTGATGATCAATTCTGATGGACGTGGCTGTTTTTAACGATGAGATGATTCAGAGTAATTCCAATAGATTTGTGAGGGAGAGAGCCATCTTCACCCAGAAAGAGGATTGTGGAGATTGAATGTGGATCACAACATAGTATTTTCTCCTTTTGTGTTTTGTTTGTTTGCTTTTTTAATCTTTTTCCTTTTCCCCTTTTTTTATCTGATTTTTCTTGTGCAGCGTGATCAATGTGGAAATATGTTTAGAAGAATTGCACATGTTTAACCCATATTGGATTACTTGCTATCTAGGAGAGATGGGAGATGGGGAGGGAGGGAGAAAAATGTGGAACGCAAGGTTTTGCAAGGGTGAATGTTGAAAACTATCTTTACATGTATATTGAAAATAATAAAAACTCTTATTTAAAAAAATCTTCCCTGGCTCTCTCCTTTCTCTAAAATAATATAAAAGTTTGTCTGCCTGGCATTTAAAGTCCGCCATAATTTGGTTCTTAGTAAATATTCTGGTTGGGGCCGAGGCTTAGAGGGTGGTTTGGAAAGCTCAGACGGACTACAGACAGACAGACTACCTACAGATAGAATGATTCATGCCCTAGAAAGTCATTTACTCGGGGATGAAGATCAGGGGCAGAAGCACCTTCCTGAGCAACGAAGGACCACAAGAAGATGGTGGCTACCCTGGAAAGCCGATGTACCTTCCTATGCCAGTATCAGGGGACAAATCCATTTGTTCTGCATTATTTAAGATGCTTAGGGATGGACCAGATGGCTTGGAGAGGGAGAGATTAGAGGCAAGATGCCAGGGAGGGGCTTCTATATTGACTCTGGGCAAGTTGCTGACGGTCCAGACCAGGAGGGTAGTAATACGGAGGGATGGGCCTTAGAAAGGAAGAATAGAGAGACTTGGAGATTGTATCAGATGAAGACAAGGTCTCTGTGGCTCTATGGGACACATACACATGACTGCTGCTCTGGGTCCGAAATCCATAAATATCTCTCCCATTCCAGCCTGCAGAGATGCTGGACCGCCTTCTCCCTAAAGTTCACTGACTTCCAAAGGAGCAAGAGCTCTCAGACTGTCAGTGACAACAAATGAGCTTCCTTTATGTTTTGCTTCCTTCAAGACGTAGTTCAACTCCAGTGCTCTTCAAGAAGGTTCCGTGAGGACATGGTAGAAGCTGCCTCTTTCTCTGCAGTTTTAATTAGGAGCTGGCACCTCAGGTTATTACTTTCTCACGTTTGCAACATGTCTCCCCACTCCCGAGAGAATGCCACAAAACCAAACTCTCAGAGCTTTCCCTTTAATAGTTTCACGTTCCCCGCACTCTCAGAGGAATCTGCAGATTTGGAGCAGAGGGAATGAGTGTTCTCAGCATTTAGTTTATGCCTTCGGAAAAATATCATCTCAAAGATTCGCATGGAGTTGTTGCCCTGAGATTGAAGCAAGAAGTCCAAAACCGGGCCAATGTTTCCTGGGTTAGCTGAGCACCCAGTGTCTGGTAGAGCTGATAATGGGACGTGACTTGAAGTCAGGAAAATTTCAAACCCTGCTTTGTTCAATTTCTCTGCATCTCGGTATCCTCACTAGCAATAGAGGAATGGATAGTTTTCCTTTTTTAAACTTTTTTCTCTATTTTTAACTTTATAGTATTTTTCCTATACGTATATAAGTAGTTTTCAACATTCATCTTTGTGAGATTTTGAGTTCCAAATTTTTCTCCTTCCTTCCCTTCGCTTCCTTTCCCCTCCTCTCCCCAAGATGACAAACAATCCAATATAGATTATCCACGTACAATCATTTCAAACATATGTCTGCACCAGTCATCCTGTGAAAGAAGAATAAGAACAAAAGGGAAAAACCACAAGAAAGAAAAAACCAGAACCCCTCAAAATAGTGCAAATCGTATGCTCGGGTCTTCATTCAGATTCTATGGGTTCCTTCTCTGGAGGTGGATGGCATTTTCCCTTGTGAGTCTTTTGGAGTTGTCTGGGATCATCGCTTTGCCGAGGAGATCTGAGTCTATCAGAGCTGGTCTGATATCACTCCATGTTGCCGATTCTGTGTACAATGTTCTCCTGGTTCTGCTCACTTCACTCAGCATTAGTTCATAGAAGCTTTTCCAGGTTTTTCTGAAATCTGCCTGCTCATCACTTCCTGCAGCACAATAGTATTCCATTACATTCATATATTTGTTCAGGTTGAACAACCTGTTCGACCATTCCCCAATTAGACATCCCCTCAATTATTTGCCAAATGGATAATATTTTTAAATGGATAATGATAAGTAATAATATTTGCTCCCCTCCAGGGGCACCAGGGAGATCAAATGATAAAAGCTAAGTAAGGAACATTGCAAACCTTCAAACATTATATAAATAGCTGCTATTATCTTCTGCCTGAGATTTATGGGATTGGGGGAAAGCCCTGGATCTGAACTCAGAGCCGTTGGGTTCCACCTTTGGTTCTGCCAGTTATTATTTAGTTACTTGGTCTTCACTTAAACTTTCTGGGCCTCAGTTTTTCAACCATAAAATTTGGGGGTTGGACTAAATAATTTTTGAGTTCCCTCTTAGTTCTACATCTATGAAGGTCAGGCTCAGTTTTGTGTTGGATTAGTTTGTTTTCCCCCAAATCGTCCCTTACCTATTGCAGATGTAAACCAAAAAGGAGTCTCCCTGAGACGAAGACCATTCACCGAATAAGTCTGTAGGGACCAAAAGGCATTTCCCTTGCTCTACATGCCATACTCAATATCGTCTATCTGTCCTTATAAATATTGGAAATGTAGCTTTGGGGAAACCGATGTTAGACAAATTCAGAGCATGCTCTTCTTTTCTATTTCCTGGATAAGCTTTTGACCTCCCTCACAGAAGACCAAACCTGGTGTTGGAGAATCTGCCCACTCTGTAATTTGAATAATGGGGCAACAACAAATAAGGAACTGGGTTCAAATTCCAACTCTGTTTATCCTCTTCTACTATTAGACTTTGTGAAAGTCATGTAAGCTCTCTGGGCCTTGGTTTCCCCTTCTGTAAAATGAGAATAAGTGTCTTAGCTTAGAAATCTATGATCACATGCTCCATAGTGGGTAAAAGAATATATGACTTAATTAGCCGAGAGAACTCATGGTGTGGAAATTTCTTTCCCCAATACAAATAGCAGGCCCCTCTGGGACTTGGCAGAGTCATAATTTGGAGTTGCTTGAACTACATTGAGATGACCTATGCCCATCCCCTCCACAGTGACTCAAGTGTCAGAGAGGGTATTTGAATCTAGTTTTTTCTGACCCCAAGTTCAGCCTTCACTCCCACTTACTTCAGTTATCTGACCTGGCATGAAATTTTGTCTAGAGCCAGAATCAGAAAAGCATCACATGGAGTCCAAATGGCAGTGGTTAAAGTATATATTCAGGGTCTTATGGGAGAAAGGGGGAAGGGTTGATTTTGCAGTTAGAACAGTTGGTGTTGGGTCTGGTCGCAGGGAAAGTGTCCTAGCAGAACAGGGTACAGGGAGCGGGAAGGGCCCCTGCAGAGTTGGGGTCCTATGGCTCAGATATTATCTGTGGGACCCTAAGTTGCTTCACCTCATGATCCCAAGAAAAGTTTGTTCCTCTGCGATGGGCCCCTCAAACCCAAGGCTTCAGATAAGCAATAACTTTTATGACTCAGTACTACTCAGTGACTCACCTCCAGCTGCCCCAAAGGTACAAAGTCTGTGGGAATCTTAGAAACTCCACAGAAAACACAGGATTGAAACCAAAGGACCAGCGACCAAGGTGCAGGTTATTCTACCTGGGAACAAAGGAGGAAAGAAAACAACCATTGATTAAGTTCCTTCTAGTGCCAGTTAAGTATTTTACAAATATTATCTCGTTTGATCCTTTCAATAACCTGGAGGTAGGTACCCTTATCTCCCCCTTTTGTCACTGAGGCAAACAGAGATTGTGGCTTGCCCAGTAAGTGTCTAAGCTGAATTTGGACTGGATCTTCCTGATTTCAGGCTTAGTTCTCTATCACTTCACCACTTGGTGGTCACTCAAACTGTCCCCAAGTTTATTCTACAATATCCTGTTTCATAAAAGCCTTGGTTGGCAGTATTAAGTCAGGGAATCAGGGGGTGAGTGGGTGAGGGAAGGTCAGTGAGTCAGTGATAGATTCCTAATACGTTGACTCTTCTTGAGTGATCTGGAACATTGGAGCTAGATGGGAGTTTAACTATGACTTAGTTGAAATCTCTCATTTTACAGATGGGGAAATTGAGGTTCACAGAGTTGCCGAAAGTCTCCAAGATCATCAGCGGCAGAGCCAAGGCAGTCTCTGGGCATCAGGGCATGACATCGCTTCTCTTGGGCAGCCAAGATGGAATTTTGTTCTGGTGAATGGACGATGGCTTACAGGGCTGAAAGAGAGCTGAGAGATCTTCAGCCCCTCATTTTTCAGAGAAAGACCCCAAAGACAAGAAGCTGGGTGCTTTGGCCAAGGTCACCCCCGGCAGAGGTCACATCTGGATCTGGGTCCTCTGTCTCCATCCCAGATGGTTAAGACATCGCCTCCTTATTAGAGAGGAGGTATTGCTCCCATCCTCCCTCGCATTTCCAGCTTTCCAGCGTTCACTGTGTACAATTCTCTCCTTTTTGTCTCTGCCACACAAACAGGTTTCACAGTGAAACTCAGGGCCTGAAAGGACCCGGCAGCCTCATTAACACCTGCTTGAAAAATGCAGTCCTTGTAGGTCAGAATTCCTTTGTAGTCCTCCTGGTTTTTCTAGAACATCTACATAGCAATGAGCTGGGTTTAAAAATAAAAGCCAGCTGCTCATCACACATTCACAGTTTTTTTCCTCCTTCTTCCTTTGCAGGGTGTACAGGAAGTCAAGTTTTCAGTTTCTGTTTTTTTGTTTTCGAAACATTTCCCCAGCAGCAGCTGATTAGCGGATTTGGATGTGGAGGAGGTAGAATGAGGGAAGCCTATTTTCATCTGTCCCTGGAGTAGCTTGGTATCTTTCTCAGTGGTCCGGGGGCCAGTGGGTACCGGCCCAGGTGATTTGGGTTCTATAGTGAATTGCCACTCCCAGGGGGAGAACAGCAAGTTCGCCACTTCCAGGATGAGCCTGTGTTCCAAACTATGAAGGAGGATCTTCAAGTATCATTTACCAGAAAAAGAACCGGACTTGTCCCCTACAGGGGCTGGGATGGAGTTTTACCCCTTCGGTTATTTAACTCCTCTAAGCCTCAGTTTCCCCACCTGTAAAAGGAGCAATAATAACAATACACAGACTTTTGCAAACTTTGATGGACATGTAAGTGGTCGCTATTATTGTTCCTATCTTGCTGATGAGCACCAGAGCCTCAGAGGACTTGACCTGTTTATGGTCAAAAAGGCTTTTGTGAAGCAGAACATACAGAATAAACTTGGGGGCAGTTTTAGTTATGGCTAAGGGCCGCCAAAGTGCACAGAGCCTGCGTTCAAATCCCGTCTCGGTGGCTCGCAAGCTCTCTTACGTGAATTGACATGTATGAAGGAGGTAGAAAGAATGTTCAATGTGGAGTCTGATCTCCCTTCAAATCCCCACAGGTCCTGAGTTACTAAGTGATCTCTGTTTCTCTTTGGGTCTCAGTTTCCACAGGTGTTTAAATGCTCTGTAAGGTCTCTCTTTAAACCCCCTGATTCCCCAGCCCTTTGTATCTGTAACGTTCCCTCAAACTCAGACTTTGTGGAGAAAAAGTCATTCATTAAAGCCACAAGAGAAAACGGTAAACAATTATGAGGTATGTTGCTGAACCTTATTCCACAGAGAAGGAGAGAAAAAAAACCTGACTGACAAAAGAGATTACTTGGTGAGAGCAATAGAATCACCAGGAAGGGAAGAGGGAAAAGAAGAGGGATAGCAAGGCCGGCCAAGATGGAGTCACATTTACCCCTGAACTTGATAACGTCTCTACAACAAAAGAGAATTCTCCTTTTTCTCCCAGAAGTCTGCACGTTGTCTGCTCTCTGGTGAAAATGTATTTCCTTTCAGCCAACATTTCTCAATGACTGGGACTGAGTCCGAAGATGTAGGATATTCTGAGTTCTGGTCATTAGGTTCAGGAAGTATTTCCACCCAGTTTCCAGTCGTGTTTGCCTGATAGAAATTTTCATACAAACCAGAGCAATGACTAAGATTGGTTAGGAGAGACTAAGGAGTATGGAGCCTACTGAGAAGGTCATGCTGGGAAGGCTGACCTTCCTTCACTTCATGGTCCTCTGGGGCCACGTTACTCGGTGTGATCTCTTGCCTTTGATGACGGGGAGATGATAAATGACCCTCACAAATGCACTAAAGTCCATTCCCCGAGTTCCCTTCACCACAGCACCCCATTTCCTCAACCTGACTTCTCTTTAAGCCCTCAGGGGGGTAGACTTAGGTCTCTGGGTTCAGGAACAGGGGACAGACCAACAGACTGCTTTGTGCTTTGCCAATGCCCAGCTACACTACCAAGACTGCTTTTGTGTCAGTTTTAAGAACTTCTAAGAACAACAATAGTATTTATATAGGACTTTATGGTTTAAAAGACTTTTGCAAATGTTGTATCATTTCATCCTCAACATTGCTGGGAGTTGGGTGCTATTGTTATCCCCATTTTACAGATGAGAACCATGAGGCTGACAAGTTACTTGCCCAGAGTCACACAGTATCTGAGGACAGATTTGAATTCAGGGCTTCCTGATTCCAAGACATTATACCCCTGCCTAAGGTATTAACAAATCCTGAAAAGAAATGGAGACCCAGGAATCAGCCCCCAGATGCTATAAAGCCATTAGCATTTGAATCTAGTTTTCAATCATCTCACTTTCCATGCTTGGAAGATGCTAGAGAAAGCTAAGGCTATGGATGCATCATCTGCCCCCAGTTCAGCGGCATCTGACAGTCAGGTCAGCTAGCTTTGACAATGAACATGTTCTTAACTCTGATGGACGTGGCTCTTCTCAACAGCGAGATGACCCAGGCCAGTTCCAATGGTCTTGTGATGGGAAGAGCCGTCTGCACCCAGAGAGAGAACTGTGGGAACTGAGGGTGAATCACAGCATAGCATTCTCACTCTTTTTGTTGTTTGCTTGCATTTTGTTTCCCATTTTCTTCCTTTTGGATCTGATTTTTCTTGTGCAGCAAGATAATTGTGAAAATATATATAGAAGAACTGCACATGATTAACATAGATTGAATTACTTGCCATCTAGGGGAGGGGTTGAGGAGAAGGGAAGGAAAAAATAAGGTTATGCAAGAGTGAATGTTGAAAATTATCCATGTATATGTTTTGAAAATAAAAAGCCTTAATAAGAAAGTACAAAAAGAATAACAACAATCATAAAAAAACGAATGAGATCATGCGTGCTCTCTCATGTGGATGAATTATCCCTTCCCCTTCTTACCTCGGCTAGATCTGGTAGCTCATTTCAGCCCCTGCCAGAGCACCATCTAATCTTGCTCGTTATTAACACTGCCACCCCCCGAATGGGAGCGTCTGGCTTCATGGGTGTCAGATAGAATTTACATTAAAAAAGTTTCTGGCTACATTTAATAACATTTACATAATACTTACTTTTAAATGCAGCTAAAATATGACAGATGGGACCAGTCCATGGTTGATTACCCAACCAAAAGACAGTGGGATGCTATTTTAAGAGTACTGTCATTTGACCACTTTTGTTCCAAATAAACAGCTCAAAAATCCAACATCAGGTCAGGCACATGGGTCCCTGACAAGCACGCAGTTGGCATCAAATATTCCATATGTAAATCGACTTAATTGCCTTTTCTTTTTGATCCCAGTTAAAAAGCTTCCAAACCGATTTGAGGAATAGAAGGAATAAAGGAATAGAAGTTGATTTGGGGGATTCGTTTGCTTTCTCCTTCCAATCTACCCTTGTTTCTTTGGAGGGGCTCTTTACTGAGAAGGCTCCATTCTGACATCTTCTTATAAAATAGCATGATGAGATTCTGTTCCCAGAGTTTCAGGTTTCGATTCTCTCCAAAAGGATGATTAAAAGAAATCAAAGGACCCTCTTTATCCCTAAAAAAGGGGTGACTAAGACAAAACCACCAGCCTAGTTGGAGGCAATAGATTTAACCAAAGCTATTGCAGCCTCTTCATTAGGGTCCCGCCTTCTACTCCATCCCCTCCAAGTCTGCCACGGTTGGATGGACAGTGCATGGATCTGATCACCTCACTCTGTTTGACTCGAGAGCTAACTTGCCTCTGCGATACTATTCCTTTGTTTGACATTTGATGCTTTTTACAACCTAGGCTTGACCTACCTTGCCAGCTTTACTGCCTAATATGGCAGCCAAATGTCAGCCTGCCCCACCCCAAGCTAGACATTTCATCTTTGTTCCCATGAGTTTCCCTTGGCTAGGTCATGTTAAAAATAAACTCCCTCCTCATCTCTGTCTCTTGGAGCCCCTGACTTTCCAAAGGCTCAGCTTCTGTGCTCTGTCCTTTTGCAGTCCCCTCAGTTGTGGGTATTCTTTCCCCCTCTTCTCACATATGCAGGCATATATTTATTTGTTTATAGGATGTTTGGATGGATGGATGGATGGATGGATGGATGTTTGGAGATAGGGACTCTTATTTTGCTTTGTATCTTGGCTCCAAAACCAATGCCTTGAATACTACAGATGCTTAATAAATGCTTATTAGACAAAATCAGATTGAAGGGTGAGGAAGAAACAACCTTTTCATCCTATTTCTGCATTATATATATATACACATATATGTATATATTAAAAATCTGAGTGCATTGGTGATATCTGCCACAGAAAGAACTATACAGCTTGCTGATTTATTTCTGTCACTACCTTCAATGTTCTGTGTTTTACAACTAATCTTGAAATGTTTCCATGGCCCAAAGGAAGGAGAGAGAATTGAAAAGGATAAAAAAATGTCACTTTGGATTTTTGATGGAGACTACAGAAGAAAGGGGAGGAAGGGAACAGGGAATGAAGAGGAAGGAAAGCCTTTGATGAAAGGGGGAATGGGAGCAGAGGAAACAAGATTTTCAGACCTCAGGAAACCTAGTTTGTAAGAAAATTGAATTTTGGAAAAGACCTGAGGAGAAATGCAAAATGAAAATTTGAAAGCAAAAAAAAAAAAAAAAAAAAAGAAAAAAGAAAAAAAAAGAGGCTATCATGTGACCATACGGAATAAATGTTAGTAAAAGTTATGCTAGGTGATATGCCCACTGAAGAGATCTTAATGAAGGAAGTAGTGATCCTGCAGGGCCAACTTCCACGAAATACTAAATATTTAGTACTTACTTAGTACAGTACTAAGGGATGAGGCTAAAATGAGAATGAGAAGCTTCTTGGGAGTGAAAGACAATGTACATGTTAAAAAAAAAATAACACACCTATTCTCAAGATTACTGAAAAATGTGCTGGGTTCCAATTAAAGTGCTTTAAAAACACTATCTATCTGTCTATCCATCCATCCATCTAAACATCCATCAATGCATCCATCTATCTATCTATCTATCTATCCATATATCTGTCAGGTTATGTATTTATCTATCTATGTATCTGGACAACTTTTGTTCCCAGAACAGTTGTCTGACAGAGACAGGGTCCAATCTTGGTGGGGAACGGGGGAGTGATATCTTAAAACGATCAGTATTTTGCATGTTTGCCCCCACCCATTTATCTCTGAGAACATTTGCATCTGCTTCCTTTCTAGCTTTTCCTCTGGAGTTTGATTGTTGTCCTTTGTACTTGAAGAAGACCCAAATGGCATCATTATGTTAGAGTGGAGTTACAGTGGCTGACTGTGGCTGATCAGACCAATACGAGCTCAGAATGCTCTGCCACTGGTCAGACACAAGTAGTCCCTATGAACATTTGGGCGGGGGGGGGGGGGGGAGAGGGAGGAGGGGGAAAGGCTTCTCTAACTTTGTCCATCTCATGTTTCTTCTGAGCTAATTCAATGCTGCTTTGCTCACAGAGCACAGCACCTTCTCTGAGGAGGGCATGCCATGTGGGAGGTCCTGTGCCAGTGTCTTCCATGCCATCCAATCAATCCTAAAGTTCCTAAGAGAGATTTTGAGAATGTCCTTGTATTCTTTAAGTCCTAACAAACATTGAAACAGAAAGTACATTTATTATAACTTGTAAAGAAAAGAAATGGGACTAAGACTCAAGCTTCCTAGTAAGCTACAGGAAGAGCCTTGGTAGAAATCATCCCTTCCTATGGTAAGACTGGTGTCAATCTCATTCCCTACATGAACAAATTCACACATCAGTGGGAAAATTCCCAGTAACACGATCAGACTTTGAAATGCTGTGGAAGGTATCATCTCTGTCTCTCTCGTGCTGGTTCCCCGACAAATCTCTTCATTTGCTTGCTTCTCACCTCACACGGAGGTCTTTTCTAACTCTCAAATTCAATGATTCTGTGATTCCTCCTTCCTGTAGACCCTGCTCTCTTCCAATCAATGCCATGCCTTAAGTAGCATATAAATCAGAAAGTAATGCAGAATAATTCAAGTCTTGGTTTCAGGCTTACACATCCAGATATACTCAGCTGATTACATTATTCATTGCTATCCAAGCAATATTTTTAAAAGATTCATTTTCTCATAATGCTACTTAAGGCATGGCACTGATTGGCAGAGACCTCAAAATGGTTCCCCCCACATGACCAGCCACTGTGTCTGGAACCTATTGGGCTGCACATAATCTAGTTGACTTTGAATGATATTTACTTAAACACTTGCTTTATTTTTTCCCCAAACTCATCTTTGAATACACCATACTCCCTTCCATGTGTAAACCATGTGCTCTTAAACATAGTTAACATCTGCTAAATATTTGTTGAATTGAATTTAATAGGATCATAAATGAATAAATCAAAGATCCTGTGACTTTGGACAAATCATTTAATTTCTGTTTGCCTCCGTTTCGTATTCTGTAAATTGTGGATAATAATACCACCTATTGTTCAGGGCTCTGGTGAGGATCAAATGAGGCAATATTTGTAACGCATTTAGCACAGGGCACATAGCAGGAACTCTATAAATCTTAGCCATCATTATCATCATTGTCATCATTATATTAATGATTTGAGTAGCCTTGGTTTGGGGACTGTGTCTCCTGATGAAGATGGAAAACCCTTCAAACCTTAGCAGACAGTCTTCAAGGATTTCCATGACTAGAATAATTTACCACCTGGTATTTCAATATTCTGAGGATGAGCATCTCATCTTGACCAAATGGGTACCCAGGTGACAGATATACAGAATCCATTAAGGGCCATCCCAAAGAAACAGAACAAATGCATGTATGTTGCTTAATTGATCTCATTTTTCCTTCACAACTCTGTGAGAGAGATTATGGAAATATGAAATATATTCTTTTCATACATGAAGAAGTTGAGACTAAGGTTCAATAATTTGCCCAAAATCACACTTTTGGCATGAAATCTAAATCTTCCAGCCTCAACTCTATCTCTCTTGTCCACTGTACCATGAAGGAGGTCTCTAATATGCTCTCATTCAAATGTTGTGGGATTGGGAGACCCGGGTTCACTTATTGACTATCCCATCTATAAGCTATGTAACTGGGAGCAGATCATTCTTTGAATCTCAGGTAACCCTTCAAGACTCTAAGTTCTGGGTCATCTGTGCTCTACTCTTGGTGAAAGGGGTGTCTACTGCATCAAAAGCAATGGTCTTTAAAGTACCTTCATGTTTTATTATTGTTGTTTCCAGCACTTTGGACAGAGGTCATTCTGGTCACTGGGAGGCTCAGCAATGATAACTCACTCCAGACCTTCTTCAGTTCTTCTGAACACTTCCTGCTTCTGAGCATGGAAATATGAGCAGAAGGAGGCTGGGAGGAACTTCTGGGGTGGAGCCAAATCTCGGCATACTAGATGCCAGCTAAATACCAGCCCGTGGGAGGGAGGAAGGGGAGGAAGCTTCCACTGGTTTCCTGTTCTTTCTTCTCCCACTCATCCTCTTTGGGACCCCCAGCACCCTGTTTACATCCTTGATCCTTGAGGAGGATCCTTTTTACCAATCAGTACCATCCTGGGGTAGTGAAAAGGTCACTGGATTTGGCATGGAAGGACCTGAGTTGGAATCTTGTCTCTGTGACTTATTATCTGGGTGATATTGGGCTAGATTTTGTTTAAAGTTTCTTCTACCTCTAAAACTAAGCTTTTTTTCTCCTGATTTCTGATCCCTTGACTTGTCCCTATCTTTCTTTACCACCTTCCCCACTTTGCTTTGATTTGCATCCTTATGATACCTTAATTTCCTGGTCTGCTTCTTAAAATTTGTTCCTAACTAAAATGCTGGAATCCTGTTCTCTCCTGGTCTACTGCTCAAGAACTGTGAAGACTCATCCCTGGGTAATTCCTTCCACCCAAACCCATTGCTACATGTGCCAGAACATCACGCAAGAAAAGTATGGGACTCAAAATTGATTTCACCAACTGCAAATTCAATGATACATATTAATGTCATCTAGATCCTTCTTGCTCAATAGTGCTGCTCTACCTTTCTTGAAAACCTATTTATTCTACTTGGCTTTTGCTTGAAACCTTTTATTTTCTCCTCTTATTCTCACCTGAATCCCTACATTCACTCTTCCAACAGGTACTCTAGCCTTCTACTTTCCTGAGAAAACAGAAGGAAGTCTTCTGATATGAGGCTAACTTCCCCCCTCCATTCTTCTATCTTTCTCGGAGGCATCACACTCTCTCATGCTTTATTCTGATGGCAGAAGAGGACAAGGTCCCATGACTCATAAAGCTAATCCTTCCACCTCTGCTCCTGATTTCCTTCCTGTTTGACTCATTCAGCATCTTGTCAATGGCTATTCCTTTTCTCTTTGAGTATCTTTACTTCTCACTCCTCCCCATACACATTCCTAGTTCCTTCCTTCAAACAAGTTCAGGACCCATTCACCCAGTATCTAAAAAAGCCAAATCAAAATAAAACAATCAAAAACAAACAAAATCCCCCACATTTCCTTGAACCTTCTGGGAAGTCTCAATATCCTAGAATTTCTCTTTTTTTATTATTATAACTTTTTATTTACAAAACATATGCATGGCTAATTCTTCAACTTGACCCTTAAAAAACCTTCTGTTCCACCTTTTCCCCTCCTACCCCGCATCCCCTTCTCTAGATGGCAGGTAGTCCCATACATGTTAAATATGTTAAAATATATGTTAAATACAAAATATATATATATTTATATAGTTATCTTGCTACACAAGAAAGGTTGGATCCTAGAATCTCTCTTATCTCTAGTATAAATTCATAGAATAAGTTGTCTACTCATTCTCAACTCTCTCCTTAATACCTCATAAATGGTCTTTTACTCCCACTCCTTGGACTGAAACTCACAAAACAGTACCAATGACTTCATAATCACTAAATCCAAACAAACTTTTCTTTCTTAATTTATTGACATCTTTTGCTTTTCTATCGGTTTCATTTCCAGATCATCCTTGCCAACCAACTACCTAAAGAGACATCCCTTGTAACAGTCAACACTGGCCCCCCCTACTCAACGTGTCCCAGTTAGAATTCATTCCCATGAACTCTGTTAGAAGGACATAGCATGCAGAGTTGGAAGAGACCGTAGAAATCATTTAACCCAACTCTTTTATTTTAAAAATGAGGAAACTGAAACCTGACTTAAACAACTTTCCTGAGGTGATTGAGGTAGAAAATAGTAAAGCTGTGATTCAAACCCAAGTTACAGGATAATAGGGATGGACTGAGATCTGAGAAGTCACCTAATTAACTTCCTTCCTTTAAAAGTGAAGAAACTAAAGCCCAAGAGTCTATGAGTTGTCCAAAGTCTAAATGAAATGCCAGGCCCTTTTACCCCTAGAGCCAGAGATCTTTCCTGTTTCTATCACTGGCACCATGGTTCACCCGGTCTCCTGGGTTGATAATGTAAAAGTTAGCTTCAACTTTTCTCTCTTGCTCATCTCTCAGGCAGCAACCATATTGACTGGATTTCTTTGGATTAACAGAGCATCTTCCTTCACATGTCCTTTGTAGTTAATTTGGGCATTTATTATAATAGTCAAAATGGCTTATTTGCTCAAAGTTGCTCTTAAAACAATATTTCTATTACTGTATGCAAGGTTCTTTTTGTTCTGCTTATTTTGTTGTTTGTTATTTCATGCAAGTCTACCCATGTTTTTCTAAGATCATCGAGTTCATCATTTCTTGAAGCACCGTAGCATTTCGTCACAATCATAAACCACATGTTCAGCCATTCCCCAATTGATGGGCGTCCCCGTAATTCCAGTTCTTTATCATCAGAAAGAGAACTGCTATAAATATTACAGAACATATGGGTTCTTTTCCTTATTCCTAACCATCTTTGGAAATAGATCTAGTGATCTATTGGGTGAAAGCATATAGGCAGTTTAATAGCTCTTGAGGAAATCTGTCTTTTTTCCTCAAATCCAGTCACAATAATCTATGAAGAACCTACTGTGTGAAAGGCACTGGGGCCACAGTAACAAAAACCAAGTTGCTTCTCTCATTGAGCTTACACTTGATTTCTATCAAAATAATCTTTCTTACATATGGTAAGATTATTTTTATGTATAGAAATATCTTAAACATCTGAGACCTGTTAATATCACCCTCTTCTCCAAGACCTTCTGTGGCTCCCCATTGCCTCCCAAAGCAAGTTCCAACTTCTTGACCCAGTATTGGAGCTGAATGCAAAGAGTGGGCTGGAGGAGGGAGAGTGACTGCTTTATTTCACAGGCAGAATACCAAAACGTGCCTGACAGCAGTTAATTAAAATGCTACTTGAAACTGGCATTCTATTGTCTCTGCTAATGAGAAGGAATAATGGCCTGGCTAATTTAAAAAACAACAAACCAACAGCCCAGCTATACACTCAGGACTTGTGTTTATTCCCTCAGTAAAGTCAGCTTCCGGGAGCAGGCAGGGAGAAACTTAAGATTTCATGGTCTAAATCACCCTCAGATTGGAGAGAGAATGGCTCCGGGACCTTGGGAGGAGGGCAGAAACTGTGTGATGAAGGTCATGGTCCAGTGGAGGGAATGGCCCCAAATGGCAGCTCTGTTTCTTTCACTGTGGTTTTCCTTGATTTGGGTACCCAAGGAGCACCATAGCGTCTGGTCATCTTGAATTGTGACCTCGGGCACAAGATATATGATCCTGAGCAAGTCCCTTCACCCTGTCTGCCTCAGTTTCCTCATCTATAAAATGGACTGGAGAAGGAAATGTCAATCACTCCAGTATCTTTGCCAAAGAAACCCTGAATGACAGAATCAGACAAGATTGAAATAATTGAACAACAACAAATCCTTGATTTAGATGGAGGTAAGATAGAGCCAGATTTGAAGAGGAGAGATTTTAAAGGAAAGCTGATAACAAATTATGAGAAAGATTGGATATTTCCCCAAATGTCCTTGGTTTGAGAGGGTGTTCCCTTAAACATCACGAGAAAGAGGGAGAGCGAAATGGATTAGAAGCATATCAGAACTTTCCATCACCCCAGATTCTTTTCAGTGACTCATCGTCCCACCCAAACGAGGAGGTCAAGTCCAGACAGCTGGCTTGGCAGCAGAGAAGAAATGGAGGGAGAAGGTCATTGTTCACAGGATCACAGAAATCTAGAGCTGGAAAGGACCATCAGGTTCTCCCCACTCCCCATGGGGGAGGAGACTTGAGTTTGAAGAAGGAAATTTCCCAAATTCATGAGAATAATAATGATCAAAAAGAGAGATCTGAACTCAGGTCGCCTGGCTCCAGAACTCCTCCTGAGCAGGTTATCCTGAATTAATAACAAAAATAACTGGCATTTCCTTCATGCTATAAAGGTTTACCAAGTACCACACGTGATTTTCTATTTCTCATTAACATTTGCAATTCTATTTCCCTGTTGAAGAAGGAATATAGCTATTATCCTTACTTTATAGATGAGGAAACTGAGACTCAGAAAAATCGTAAGATTATAAGATCCTAGAGGCCATTGAATCCAACTTTCTCATTTAATAGACAATAATCTGCAGCCCATAGAGATTACCCATGGTACCAGAGTTAGTCTGTGTCTACTGCAGGAACCCACGTCTTCCTCATTATAAGGCTAATGCCCTATCCCCAGTACTCCATTCTGACTCTAGGTCAAGAATCTGTCAACGAGCATTTTTAAAACACAACATGGAGGTTTTGTATTAAACACGAGAGATACAGAGAAAAGTCTAGAGTGGCCTCCTGTTCTTTGCTGAGTCCCTCCAAGAAGCAGTTCTTATCAGACTCTGAGACCCCAGACAGAACCAATTCCTAATCCATATGGGTCAATAATGGGCAGGGGACGACTGCCATTTTCTCCAGCGTCCCAATCCATCTACGGTTTTCTTTTTTTTCAGCCAAGCCAATATTGGCACTAAGGCAGAGGCAATGTTCTTCCATTTTATTGTTTTTTGTGTCACCAGAGCCAGTGATAAGTAGGACAGTTAAGTCAGAGAGCAAGGATTTAAAGGCTAGATCTTCTTACTCTAAACTCAGGCCTCTTTTAAAGCACCATAAGTATTCTTGGCATTTTGGAAGGCTGATGGTTGGATATTTACCCGTCTACAGATTCTGTGAAGAATTAATTTAGGTATAAAAAATATGTTTCATGAGTTACCATGGATAAAGAATTAATTACCAGGGTCCAGACCACTGGTGCCAAGCTTTATGGAGCTGCTCTTGATTTTGCTATCTTTCTGATTATAATCTTGTCTCTGGGTAATTATCGACTGAGAATCCCCTGCAAATTTTGTGGAGGTCCTTATGACTCAGTCACAAGGATGATCTTTCTGTGTTCTTTCCTGTAGAGAGGTTTAAAATGTGGTCTTTAATCAAGAAGTCTTGAAAGGTTGACATTTAAATAACACTTTTCTAGGGATGGGGTGGGGAAGAAGGAGACACAATAGGTTGTTGCTTCGGTAGAAAGATAATTGGAGCTGTCCAGGATCAGAATAGAAAAGCCTCAGGAAGACGTGAGATTTCCTTCTCTGGGGCTCTTTCTTCAATGATGCTGTGAAAATTCAATGATTCTGGGAAGCCATCACCGAGGCATGTCAACCAATCAATCTAGAAGCATTTCTTAAGTGCTTCCTATGTGCCCGGCACTGTGCCAAGCAGTTGGATACAAAGGAAGGCAAAAAATCACCTCTGTCTAATGGGGCAGACCACCTGGATATTTCTGAAGCCCCCTGTTACATAAAGACCGGAGGGCCTTTCACTCTAAAAGGGAAAGCACTTCTCGCTGTGGGAGGGCATCCTAGCAAAGGTTTCCTTCAGAAAGTGACACACGAGCAGAATCTTCTGGGAAACCAGAAATGTGATGACATAAAGGTTAGGAAGAAGAGACTTGCAGGCGTGAGGGTCCGTGTGCAAAGGTACGGAGATGGGACGCAGTTTGGGCGAGGAACTGAAGCATATCTGGAGGGCTGAGCTATAGTGTGTGGGGGAGGAACTAATTAAGTTAGGAAGGGTCCAGATTGCCAAGAGTTTTAGATGACAAAGAAAGGATTTTATATTTGATCCAGCAGGAAATAGGGAGCCACTGGAGCTTATGGAGGAGGAACGGGGACACAATTCACTAGTGCTTTAGCAAGGTCACCTTGCAGCAAGATGGGGGGATGAAAGAGACTGGGGAGAGGGAACAGTTGTTATAGTGCATGTCAGAGGTGATGGTGAACCAGGGTGAGAGCTGGAGGGGGGCAAGGGGATAGATACAGCGGATAGTTCAGAGAAAGAAATTGGATAGAGTGAGTGCAGGAAAAGTTTCCAGTGGGGGAATCATGCATTCGTTTATCAGTTGCGCCTGTGCAGAGAGATAGAGATGAACAGAGAGACAGAGATTCAGAGACGGAGGGACAGAGATGGAGGAAGGCAGAAAGGAAACACAGAGAAAAGAGAGAGGGGTAGGGAGAAGAGAGAAGGGGTGAGAAAGATTAAAGGGAAAGAGGGGAAGGTGAGAGAGGATATGACGAAAAGAAGGAGGAAGTGGGGGAAATAGGAAAGGGAAAGTAAGAAAGAGAGAGGGATAGGAAGAGGGAGAAAAGAAGGAAACAAGAAAGTATGGAAAGGGACAGAGAGAAAGAGACAGACATAAAGAAACAAAAAGAGAGACAGAGAGAGAGAGAGAGAGAGAGAGAGAGAGAGAGAGAGAGAGAGAGAGAGAGAGAGAAGAAACATCACATTCTCCTATAACAAAGATCCTTCTCAGATCTGGGTGCCCTTCTTCTCATGTTCATTGCTCCCAGGAGTTACTGACTGATGGACATCTCCTCTGCCCTCCAGTTTGTCTCTGGCCACTGCTGCCAAGTGATTATCACCTACAGGAAAGAAGCCTCGTGTCCTTCCTAAATCAGGAGACTGACTGCCAACTTCTGAGTCCCTTGGACAGCAAGAAGATCAAATCAGCCGATAATTAAAGAAATTAATGCAGACTATTCACTGGCAGGGGAAACACTGGGGCTGAAGCTTAGTTTGGCCACAGAATGGGAAGATGGAACTCACTGGAAAAGACCCAGATGCTGGGAAAGACTGAAGGCAAAAGGAGAAGGGGCTGGCAGAGGGGCAGATGGAGAGAGTGTCGTGGAAGCCACGGACACGAGCTTGAAATGACTTCAGGAGATGGCGGAGGCCGGAAGGGCCTGCCCTTCTACAGTCCGCGGGTCATGACCAGTGCGCCGTACTGAACAATGGAGCTGCAACAAAAAGCTGCCAGCGGTCGCCCTGGCCCGAGCCCTGAGGATGGGGAGCGTCGTCTGATGGGCGGCAGGGTCTCCCAGGACCGTGCCCAGCGGTGTCACAGAAACGTGGGCTTTGCTTCTTCCACACTGAGCTCTGGCCTTGGGTGATTCAGTCAGCGTGACTCAGGGCCTCTCATTGGCTCAATTGTGGTGCAATCAATTCTCATTAAGAGAAAATTCCCCATAGATTCCCAGGCGGACTTTCCAGTCCATGACCTAAAGAAGACACCGGGCACTGGAGGAAGGAGGACGTTCCTTGAGAGCGTTTCTCGCGTCGGGATGGTAGAAAGAGGCCTGCGTTTGGGCTTCGAGAGACTGGCCCCAAATTCCAGCTTTGCCCCTTGCTGCCCACATGACTTGGACAAGTCAACGATCTTTTCTCAGTCTTGTTTGCTTCCTCATCTGTAAATGAGGAGGCCTCTTGACCCTCTACAAAACTCGCCTTGTTTCTGTGTGGGCTGCTCTGCTGGCGAGCCTGCCAAGCCTTCAGGTAGTGAGGAGCAACTGGGAGGCAGATGACGTAGCCGTGAATGGCAGGTCTGCTGTTTTCTCCGTGTGATCTTGAACAAGTCTCTCATTCTGTCTTCTCTTTGAAAAAGTGGGGGTCTGGGGAAGCTATGGTGCAGTGGACAGAGCCCCAGCCCTGAGTCAGGAGGACCTGAGTTCAAATCTGGTCTCAGACACTCAACACTTCCTGGCTGTGTGATCCTGAGAAAGGAAGGAAGGAGGGAAGGAAGGAAGGAGGGAGGGAGGAAAAAAAGGAAGAAAAGAAAAAAAGAAGGAAGGAGGGAGGGAGGGAAGGAGGGAGGGAGGGAAGAAAGGAAAGAAGGAAAAAAGGAGGGAGGGAGGGAGGGAGGAAGAAAGGAAGGAGGGAGGGAGAGAGGAAGGGAAGGAAGGAAGGAAGGAAGGAAGGAAGGAAGGAAGGAAGGAAGGAAGGAAGGAAGGAAGGAAGGAAGGAAGGAAGGAAGGAAGAAGGAAGGAAGGAAGGAAGGAAGGAAGGAAGGAAGGAAGGAAGGAAGGAAGGAAGGAAGGAAGGAAAGAAGAAAAAGAAAAGTGTGGGTGAGAAGCTAATTTTCAGCCCTGCCATCTCTAAACCCCTTCCTCAACTCCAGCCATTCGAAAGATAACTGAGCTCCTTGCATTTGCTGGATTTCCAGGTCTTTTGCACCCTGACTTCCTAAGCAATCATCTGCCCTCTGCTCTTGCCGCCGGACCCAGATTCCTGGCAGCCTTCTTGTTCACTGGATCGGCCAACAAATACTTATCAAGGGCCTACTATGTGTCAGGCGTTATGCTAAAGGCTGGGGATACAAAAAAGGTAAAAAAAAGAAACCAAACCCCTAAGAGTTCAACATTCAGGCCACAAGGTACAAGCAAGTTACATACAGAACAAGAGGGAGATAACGGAGTGAGGGCAGAGAGGCTTCATGGAGAAGGGGGGGGTATAGCTGGGACTCCGGGGGGGGACCTTAGGGCTCCTTAAGCCCACCCCCCTCCTTTGACAGAGAAAGACTGAGGCCCTGGAGTGGAAGGCGTTTGCCCCGGGCCCCAGGTGGTTAGCGCGCAGTCAGGATTGCAGCCTGGTGCCTCCCCATGCTTCCTCCTTCCCATCTTCCCTCTTCTGCTGCACTCAAGGGAGCCCTGCTGTACTATTTATAGACTGTATTCATGAGATAAAAGAGCAGCGCTAATTCAGAAACATCACATTAGCAGACAAGTGAATTTCGAAATCAACCCACTGTGGACTGAGCCACTCTTCTGCTTTCCTTCTCCGATCTAAAACCTCCAGCAGCCATTGGGCATTCTCCTCTCTGCCCATCTCTGCCCCTCTCTGCCCATCTCTGCCCATCTCTGCCCCCTCTCTGCCCCGTGCTTCCCACTGCCCAAAGAGGGAAGAACAAGCAGACCGTGATCTCCTCCCTCCCATCCTCATCCTGCTGACAGCCTGAGCCTCTCCCAGAATTCACTCTGCTCTACCTTCTCTGCCCAATTTCCAGCTGTGTACCTCTCTCTTTGGCTTAATCAGTGCCCGCGCAGGCCTGGCACTGACCTCTGCCAGACCGGGAATCTCTCTGGGCTAGGACCAACTCTCTCAGCTCCCCCACTCGTGCCGGCAGGTTTGGGGGCACTGGGCGTTCTCAGGGAAGATGGGGGTAACCCGGCTAGGGAGGAGCTACTGTACACCTCAGGTTTCAGATTCCCACTGAAACAAACTTGCCAGAATGGCTCCACCAGCTTTTTTTTTTACTAATAGTTTTTTATTTTCCAAATACATGCAAAGATAATTTTCTACATTTATCCTCGCAAAACCTTGTCCTCCATATTTTTCTCCCTTCCTTCCCCCCTCCCCCCTCTCCTATACAGCAAATAATCCAATCTAGATTAAACATGGACAATTCTCTTAAACGTATGTCCATATGTATTATGCTGCACAAGAAAAGTCAGATTAAACAGAAAAAAAATGAAAAAAAAAAGCAAATAACAACATAAAAGGTAAAACTACTATATTGGGATCCACACCTGGTCACTCCATCAATTCTTGGTGATGAAATGATAAGACACGAGCAAGAATAAACATAACACGTCTGCCCGCCTATGAGCCCGGGCATCCCACCATGGCACACAGTGGCCATGGAGGGGGATGGGCAGACGTTTCTGCCCAGGGCGACTAAACTCCAGACTGCCATCTGTGACCTCCTGGGTCTTAAGAAAGAGTCTCTACTTTGAGACCCTTGTTGGACATGGCTCCACCCTGCTGGGTAAAGCCCATCTCTGACTGGCTCCCTGCTTTCAACGACTGGGGTTTGCCAGAACTCCCTTCCAGTGGGCTGGTTCTCTTTCCCCCTTTACAAGCTCCTTCCAGGGTCTCCATTTGTACAAAGGGCCAAGATGGGGAAGCTTCTCTCAGTTGCACTTCAGCTCTCTTTTATAAGCTGTTTTTCTTACTAGAATGAAATCCATTTGAAGCCAGGGATTGTTTCTTTTTTCCCCTTCAGTCCTTCCTTCCCTCCCTTGTTTCCTTCCTTCCTTCCTTCCTTCCTTCCTTCCTTCCTTCCTTCCTTCCTTCCTTCCTTCTTTCCTTCCTTCCTTCCTTCCTTCCTTCCGCTGGCCCTGACTGTGCTCTGCTTGTATTTGTACCCCCAGAGCTTGCCCAGTGCCTGGCACACAGCAATGCCCGTGCCTCCTTGCCAGCTTCTAAATCAAAGTTCAGCTCTCGTGACAGCCTTAACCCCGAGAGCTGCGGAGAAGTTCGATTCTGGCTCTGGAGAAACATGGGTGTTCTGAGCAGAGTAACTCCTCTAAGTGTGGAATCCTCCGAGCTGGTCCCGCCAACTTCCGAGAGTCTGAGGCGCATCCGCCTCGGGGCCACATTGGTCATCTAGGATGGATACCCAACAGCTGCTCAGGTGCCAAGGTTTCCCGACTGGCACCTGGGGATGCACGTAGGACACAGGGATGAGCTGCCCTGGCAATCTGGCCCTTTTCTCTGAGAGGAGGCTTCTCCTCTGATCCCCTCAGAACTGGCTGGGTTTCTGCCCAAAGATTCTTCCCCCAGATACTCAATTCTCAATGTTTTTTCCAATACAAGCCATTTTTCTGCCCTTTTACATAAATAACAAATTCCAAATAAGAAAGGAGCCATTTAGACAACCTTCAGCCAATCAGGATTACTGTTGATGGGACAGTGGTAGGGAAAGAGAGTTGGAAAAACTTGGGTTCAAATTCTGGATCTGCCACTTAACCTGTGCGTCCTGAATAAGTCATGCAACTTTCCTGGATTTCAGCTTCTTTATCATTAGACTGCCTCTGGGATCTCCTCCAGCTCCAGACCTATGATTTCTGGCCTTTGTGTATTTCCCGTGTTTTTCTAAGGCAACAACCTCTTCTCAAGGGCCTACTCTGTGCCAAGGACTATGATAGGGGCTAAGGATAGAAAGAAAAAAATTAAAATATTTTCTGCCCTCTACTTGAAAAAAACAGCATTTTGATAGACAAATAAACACAATATTAAATGAAAAGCGAGAAACACAACAACTAGGGGTAACCAAGACAGCCTTCCTGTAGGAGGTGGCATCTGATGGGCACCTTGACAGAAGCTACAAAAAAAGGCAAGGAGGAATGTATTCTAGGTATGAGAAAAATCATGTGTCAGTAAGATGAGATCAAATACTAAGCTCAGTGAACAAGCAATGGGGCCCGTTTAGCAGGAAAATCTTGTATGTGAAAGGGAATTATGTGTCGTACATCTAGAAAAGATTCTAGAGCCAGATTTTGAAGGGCTTTAGAGAAGTTGATCTTACCTTACACTAAAGGGGTGTTAAAAATCCTTGAGTGGGACCGTGACCTGGTCCAGCCTGTGCTCAGATTATTTTTGGCAGCTGTGTAGAGAGTGAATGAGATGAAATTCAAGGGATTAGGAGGTTCTGACAGTCCTCCAGGAGAGAGGGGGTCATGGGAATGCAGGGGGAGGCTGAATGCTAGAACTAAATAAATAGGTCCAGTACAGGCCAGATGGCAAGTGAATGACCAGGATCAGCAAACCGCTCTTGGTTTATTTCAGTAACATCTTCCAGCTATTCTCCCTGATCCACATTTGCTCTCCTCTGATCTATTTTGTATATCAGAGCCATGTGAATTTTCCTTAAATATATCTTATATCGTATCACATCCCTGCTCAAGACACTGCAGGGGTTCCTTATTCCCCACAATTCCAAGTCCAGACTTCTCCCTTGGACTCCTTCCAATGATCGCCATGATTGAGCCTCACTCACTCTGGAGCCAAGTTCCATTTTCTACACTATCCCAAGAACTGTCCAGCTGTTTCAGTCAAGCCATTCTCCTTAAGATGATCCACACACGTTCATTCTTGCCTCCCTGTCTCTGCTTGTACTTTTCTGCTCAATTTGTCAGCCTCTCCTCCTCCACTTACTCATCCAGGTGTGTGTCAATAAATGTTTAATAATCAAATCTGGGGTTGGAGGTGGCCGGGGGAGAAGATGGGCACACAGTTCACTTCATTATGAATATTTCTTTCATCACTTTCTTAATTCTACACAATCAATAAATCAAGTCCAGATCTGTCTCATTATTTCTGTCCAAAGCCTAAGTGCTCACACTGAAAATTTAATAATAGATATAATTAAGAAATTATGAAAATTTCAAAAATACCTGAGAAGATGTATATGAATAGTTGTAGAGTCAAGTGAGCTGATCAGGAGAAAAATTCATATTATAACATCAATATTATTTTTTAAATCTTTTTAATATTTTACTTTTTCCAATTACATGTAAAAGCAATTTTAATATTCTCCCCCCCCCCCACCATGTACACATCTCTTTTTTCCATGTGTATTCCTTCTAATTGCTCTAATAATGAGAAAAAATTTAGGAGTATTTATTACTTGAAGGAATTCCATGAAGGAATATAGTTTAACCTTATTTAATCCCTCCCTTTCCTGTTTACTTTTTTGTATGTTTCTTTTGCATCTTGTATTTGAAAATCAAATTTTCAATTAATCTCTGGTCTTTTCATGACAAATGCTGGAAAGTCCTTTATTTCAATGAATATTTATTTTTCCCTCTGAAGAGTTATATTCACTTTTGCTAGGTAGGTGATCTTTGGTTATAATTCTAGCTCTTTTGCCCTCTGAAATATCATATTCCAAGTCTTTCAATCATTTAATGTAGAAGCTGCTAAATCTTGTTTTATACCAACTGTGGCTCTATGATATTTAAATTATTTTTGGAGTCTTGCAATATTTCTCCTTGGTGTATGAAGCCTGAAATTTGGCTATAAAATTCCTGGAAATTTTCATTTTGGGATCTTTTTCAGGAGATGATTAGTAAAATCTTTCCATTCTGTTTTACTCTCTTGTTCTAGAATATCGGGGCAGTTTCTTTTCATAATTTCTTGAAAGATGATGTCTAGATTCCTTTTTTATCATGGCTTTCAGGTAATCCAATAATTCTTAAATTATCTCTCTTGAATCTATTTTCTAGATCAGTTGTTTTTCCAATAAAATATTTCACATTTTCTTCTATTTTTTTCTTCTTTTGATTTTGTTTGTTTCTTGATGTCGCATAAAGTTATTACATTCAACATGTACAGCTCCAATTTTTTTATTCATTAGTCTCTGAGCAAGTATTTTTTTATTTTAACTTTTTAGTGACAGTACATATGTGTGGGTAATTTTTTTTTACAGCATTATCCCTTGCACACACTTCTGTTCCAATTTTTCCCTTCCCTGCCTCCACCTCCTCGCCTAGATGGCAGGCACTCTCATACATGTTAAATATGTCACAGTATATCCTAGATACAATATATGTATGCAGAACCAAACAGTTCTCTTGTTGCACAGGAAGAATTGGATTTAGAAGTTAAAAATAACCCGGGAAGAAAAACAAAAATGCAAACAGTTTATATTCATTTCCCAGTGTTCCTTCTCTGAGTGTCACAGCTCTAATTTTTAAGGAATTATTTTCTTCAGTGAGCTTTGCATCTCCTTTGCCATTTGACCAATTTTACTTTTAGGGAGTTCTTCTCTTTAGTGATTTTTCTATATATCTTTTTTTTTCCATTTGGCCAATTCTGTTTTTCAAAGCATTCTTCTTTTCATTGGATTTCTGTGTTTTTTAATCGTTGGTTCTATTCTTTGTTTAAAGTGTTATTTTCTTCCATTCTTGTGCCTCTTTTACTTTTTTTCATGATTATGTTGTATCACTCTCATTTCTCTTCCTAATTTTCCCCATACCTATTTTACTTGATTTTAAAACTCCTTTTTGAGATCTTCCACAACTGAGACCAATTTATATTTTTCTTTGATGCTTTGGATGCAGGAATTTTGTCTTTGTTGTGGTCTTCTAAGTGTGTTTTGATTTTCCTTGTCACCATAGTAACTTTTTGAGCTCAGAAAATTTTTGTTGTTGTTTTTGTTTTCCAGACTATTTCTTGAATTTTAACTTTATGCTATAATGAGGCTCTGCTTCTCAAGTAGAAAAGGCACTGCCCCAAGCTTTAGGCTTTCTGTATAGCTGTTTTCAAAGGTAATCCTGCGAACCTGTAAGTCTTTGGCTCTTTCAAGTTGGTATGATCTGGGAAGAGGTGTGTTTACTACTCTCCTGTACTAATGGATCTAATGGATGTACTAATGTACTAATGGAATGTATAGCTTGGAACTGTCTAGGAGTTAATAGTGGAACCAGCCCAAGGACAGCTATCAGGAAACTCACTTTCAAATCAATTTTATAAATAAGATTTGAAAAATCATATAAGTAGTTAATAAGACAAATTTAATTGAGTAAATAGAGAGAATTCATAGCTACAGTAGTTTCTACACTGCTGAAGAAATATATGCCAAAAGAATAAAAATCAAATATACCTCTCACTTCCTGCCAAAAATATGATGAAACAAAGATGCAAAAAAGACAGGCAATTTTGGACATGGACAATGCAGGATTTTTTTTTTTTTACTGGACAATGCAGCTGTTTATTGAGGGCTTCATTTTGCAGAAGGCTTTTTTTTTTTAATTTGCTCAGTTGAAGGGGTGAGGGTAATAAGAAAAACAGATTAATTTTTTAAAAAGAAAAAACAATAAAGAATATTTTATGATATGATACATCACATTTATTTCAATATAATTTATTCCTCTGCAGTAGTGTTGCTCTGAATTAAAAAATCAGGTACTGCCAAAGAGGAAAAATAAACTGCTGCTACTAAAAAAAAACCCAGCATATTTCAATATACTGCCTTAATGGAATAGAACTGTTTTTGAGATCTGTTATTGAGAAAAATGAATTGTATTTATTGAAAAAGAAATGTCATCAGAACTTAAAGTAGACAGCAACTATATTTTTAGATCACTGTATTGCTAAGACACATCTATGTAGTAAAATAAAACATTTTAAAGGAATGTATGAATTAATATTCTTGTCCTATACATTTCAGGATCCTTTGGCAAAGCACTGATTCCTCTACCCTAGTTGTGGCTCTGGTCCAACACTTGCTATATGTAATTTGGCGCAAGTCAGCTGTTTTTAAAATATCTGAAGAGCTGTCATGTGGGAGAGGGATTAGGTTTATTCCATTTGGATCCAGGAGACAGAATTAGGGTGATGGGTAGATGTTGCTAACTGGCTAATTTCAGCTTGATGTCAGGAAAAACATCCTACCAATTATATCTATCCCAGAATGCAATGGGCCACGTTGGGAGGCGAAGCGTCCTCTTTAAAGTCTTCAAGCCGAGGCTGGATGAGCACTTCTCAAGTGTACGATACTGAGGATTCCTTTTGAGTATTTGTTGGAACAGGTGGTCTTTGAGGTCCCATCCAGGGATTCTATGATTCAGTGATTTGTAGAATACTGATCCAGAATCAAAGGTTCTGTAGCTCAGTGGAAAGCTGAAGGCATTGGGTAGGAAGGAGAAAGGGGGAAACAGAGGAAAGGGGAGAAAAACGTGAAGAAAAAAAAAAACTATGGAAGGGACTTATGCACATTTGCTTCAGATTATCACTTTGCTCCAAATCACATCCAATCTCAATTTTCCCATCTCTCAAATGACCACCATCCAATTGTCAGAATATTATAGTGACACTATGAAAACAAAAACACTTTGCATCTGCAAACGCTAAAGATCCAATCCAATTCAACAACCATCTATTCAGAGCTTGCTGTGTTCAAGGCAGTTACAGATACAAAACTAGGCAATCACTGCCCCCAGTGAGATTACTTTCTACCGGAACCACTTTGAAACTAAGTACTGTGGCTAATTCACCGTTTTGATTCTAGTACTCAATATTGAATTGATATCTTTGAATTGTAGTGCTGAAGAAGATCTTTGAGACAGCAAGGAGAGCAAACCAATCAAAATGTAAAGAAATTATTAATTCAGGTTATTCACGGGAAGATCAAATACTGGTACAGAAGCTTAAATAGTTTTTGACCACATAATGAGAAGAAGGGTCTCATTGGAAAAGACCCTGATGTAGATGAAGAGTGAAGGCAAAAGAAGGGACAGTAGAGGGTGAGATGGAGAGAGAGTATCATGGAAGCAGTGAATATGAGCATGGTCAGACTCTGGAAGATAGTGGAGGATAGGAGGGGCGGGGAACTACAGAGAGTCGGAGGCAACTGAATGACTGCACAATAAAACCTAGAATTGATGAAGTACTAGGAAATTTCCAATACCCAACACTCATCATTTCAGCATCAATTCATACAAATCTGTGACCTCTTCGAGATGTGCAATCTCTCCCCTAAAGTAGCTCACTCCCATAGCAATGAGGTATCTGCTTTTCCTAGCCTCTAAGGACTCCCATCCAGAACCTCCCCCAGTTTATCGCCGAAGATGCAGCCAGGGTTTAAATCCCTTGCTTTGCCACCTTCTGCCACCATTAGGATAACAGTGGACCACTGTGACTAGTCTATGGCCCATTGGATTTAGGGTGGCCATTAAGCAGATGCATGGAAGGGGGCTCCATGGAAATGGAGCATGTTTTCTTCTTCTAGCAAGCTGCTGTCATATTCTTGGGCCATTTCCTGCCAATTTACAATTGCCTACAGAAAAAAAATAATAACTAGACTGCATTTGAATTTATCCGGACTAGAATGCGTCCAATTGGTAGGAATTGATCTGCATTAGCATAATGAGCAAGATTCGAAAGTCACAGGGAAGCTGGAAAGCGCTGGTCAATTCAGAGAAGGCTGATTTTGTCTCCTTGACTTTCCTAATGGCTTTTTCTCCATCTTCATCTTCTTGGTATCTCCGCAGCCTTTGACACTGTCAATCCCTCTCTTGTCCTGGATGCTCTGCTCTCTGGGTTGCCATGACGATGTTTCATCCTATTCCTCTGACCTCTCCCTCTCAGTCTCCTTTGCCGGATCCTCCTCCAGATCAGACCTACTGAAGACAAATGTCTCCCAGGCCTGCGTCTTCTTCTCTTCTCCTTCAATATTACTTCACTTGGTAATATCATCAACTTCCATGCATTCAATTATTATTTCTATGCTGAAGATTCTCAGATCTGTTAATCCAGCCCTAACCTCTTTCCTGGCCCCAAGTCTTGACTATCCAGCTGCCTATTAGACATCTCAAACTGGATGTTTTGGAGACATCTAAAACTCAACAAAATTGACTTTTTCTCCCAAGTCCTCCCTAATTCCTATCTTCTATATTATTATGGAGGGCGCCATCATTTCCCAATCACCTATAGTCACATATTCAATCAGTTGCCAATTCCTGTCATTTTTCTATTATTTCCAAGATCAGATACCAGTTTTTTGGCATTCAAAGCCCTTTATAACCTGCCCTTTGTAACCAGTCTTCTTATACCTTTCCTAAGGTACGTGCTGTGATACAGAGACATTGACTGTCCTTTTTGTGGACCTTGGGCATTTTCCTCCAAACCTAGAAATCTCCCCTTTTCATCTCTACCCTCTGGCTTCATTCAAATCCCAGCTAAAATCCCACCCTTCTAGAAGAAGTCTTTCTGGACCTCCTCAATGCTAATGCCTTCCCTCTATCGCTTATTTCTAATTTGTCCGGTACGTATTCGCCTTATCCCTTATTATTTATATATTGGCCCTCCCATTAAATTGCGAGTTTCTGGAGAATAGCGACTGTTTTATGCCTTTCCTTGTGTCGCCAGCACTTAGCACAGGACTTGGTCCTTAATAAATGTTTGTTAACTGATGGGTTTGAAACAAAGCCATCGGGGAGAATGGTACTTCATTGTGTCATACCTAAATGTCCCTCTGTGTCTTCAGGTATAATGATGCTCTGAGGTAGGCTTACTCTGCCAGGATGAGCTTCCCAATAAGACTCATCCAAGATCTGAGAAGACTTTTTCCAAAGAGGCAGGATTTAAGGGAGACTAAAAAACAAGTTGTTTGTCTAGGGAGAGTCAGGAAAGGAAAAGGCCTATTCTAGGCAGGAAACATCAGCAAATGTTTCTCCTTTCTCTCTCTTCATGTTCCATATTGACCCAAAAGCAACAGAGAGACCCAAAATGGCAGAATTTCCTTAGTGATGATAGAAGTCCTACAAAAACATTGTAAGTAGCAAGCAATCAACAAGCATTGATTAAGATCCTATAACTGCCAAGTACTATCTTAGCTTTATACATAGACAAAAGTGAAATAGTCCCTGTCCTCGAGGTGCTTACAACCGAACTGGGGAGAATTCAAAGCGTTGGTACTAACTTTTGATCACAGCTGGACTCAGCTCCAGGGAGGGGGAAAGTGAAGGAGAGAAGGAGGAAGTTTGGAACTCAAACTTTTTTTTAAAAAATGAATGTTAAAATTTGTCTTTATGTGTAATTGGAAAAAATAAAATACTATTTTTAAAAAGAGGAAAAAACTAAGAAGTTTTTTTTAATAAGATAGGAATATATCAGGGCAATTTTTAATATTGAAGAGGAGTGGAAGAGCTCTGGCTTTTTAGGAAAGAAAAGGTTCAAATCCTTCCTCTGCCATGTATTGGCTGTGTAACCTCAGGAAATTGTTTTAACCTCTCTGAGACTCCCTGTTCTCATCTGTAAAAAGGAGATAATACTTGAGCTATCTGCCTCACAGGACTGTGGTGGTGGATGTACTTCATAACTTTAAAGAACTATGGGAATAAGTTGTTCTTATTATCTTATAGAGAAATCCCATGTGATATAATTCTTATTATCCATGTGAGATATCTTACTGGCTGGTGATGGTGATGATGGTGATGGTGATGGTGATGACGATGGTGATGATGGTGATGGTGATGATGATGATGATGATGATGATAGTGGTGGTGGTGATGATGATGATGGTGACGATGGTGGTGATGGTGACAGTGATGATGGTGATGATGATGATGATGGTGATGGTGATAGTGATGGCGGTGATGATATGACAGTAGTGATGATCATGATGATGATAGTGGTGATAATGATAATGGTGATGGAGATGATGATGATGAAACTGATGGTGATGATGATGATGGTGATGGTGATGATGATGATGGAAACATTGACACAACTCTTAGAGGTTTGCAAAATACTTTACAATATCAAATTTCAATCTCATAGCAACCATGTTAGGTAGGGGTTATTATTATACCCATTTTATAAAAAAGGAAACTGAGGCTGACAAAGGTTAAGTGATTTGCCCAGAGCCAGAGCCACACAAGCTAAAAAGAATCTGAAGCAGAATTTAAACTCAAATTTTCCCTCCTCTCCCGAGCTAATGCTAAGTATCTGAGCTAGAGAGTCTGTTTCCAAATGCCCCAGACTTTCTTCCACTCTACATTAAGCCTTCTTCTCCTGTTACAAAAGAAAAAGGATGCATGTATGAAGGCTTCTCCCGCCTCTGCTCCCTCCCTGCTCTAAGTTTGGCCCCTGAAAGCAGGGATCCACCTGGCTGAGCAGTGTAGATGAGCCAGGAAGAGTCAGTGACACAGAAGATGGGAATTTGGGGGAAGGGAATCATGGTTCCTGTTTCTGCTGGAGCCCCTCATGAATCCTCTGTGCTCTGGGTCTTCTCTCAGATTATTCCCAAGTTTCAAGACCTGATTTTAAACTATACTTTTATCATGTAATACTTAAGTACCCTCAGAAAATCACTTAGCCTCCATGGGCTTCATTTTTCTCCTCTGTAAAATGGAAGGGTTGGATCAGAGGGCCCCTAAGATCCCACAACCACCCTCTCTCTCCCCCTCCCCACTCTGGGTCTCAATTATCTCCTTTATAAAAGGAGGAGGTGGGACTAAACAGTCCCTGAAGCCCCTTGCAGATCTCACTCTGTGATCTGCTGATTACCTCTAACTCTTGCACTTCTGGCAACTGCTGCTGCCTTCCTCCCTTGCTCAGAGCCTCTCCACCTTCCCAAGAGTCCAGCTCTTTTTCTGTTGTTATTGGATAAGAGCAGCATCTTCCCTAGTCGGTCCCCTCCTCACCTGTCTGCCCAGGACAAAAAGGAGGGCTGGCCTTTCCCCTTGAATGCAAACTCCAATACTCATCTCTCCTTCTCTCCCTCTCCCTCCCTCTCCCTCCCTCTCCCTCCCTCTCTCTCTCTCTCCCTCCCTCTCTTTCTCTCTCTCTTCCTCTCTCTCTCTCTCTCTCTCTCTCTCTCTCTCTCTCTCTCTCTCTCTCTCTCTCTCTCTCTCTCTCTCTCTCGACAATTGGGGTTAAGTGACTTGCCCAGGGTCACACAGCCAGGAAGTGTTAAGTGTCTGAGATCAGATTTGACTCAGGTCCTCCTGACTTCAGGGCTGATGCTCTCTCCACTGTACCACCTACTGCCCTTTAACACTCATCTCTTGACCCAAAATCGTGTCAGTTCTTGTGTCTCTCCAAAGTTGGGGAGAAGAAGAAGGAATCATGCTCATTCATTCATTCACTCAATTAATCAGCCAATCAGCCATGAAACATGTTCCAGACACTGTGCTAAGTACTGAGGATACAAAAGGAAGCAAAAGGAGCCTTCAAGGAGCTTACAATCTAAGAGAGAAAAACCTCCAGGCTTTTGCAAGGCAGGACTCCAGCTCAGGTTGCAGAGGAGACCTGCTCCCTCCTCTGCACATCTTAGCCACTTTTTGATGTGGATTATTTGATAAAAGCATTTGGCTCAAAAAAAGGGGAGTGAGCTTCTAGATCTAAGATCTAAGATCTAAGATCTAAGATCTAAGAGCTCCTTTTTCTGGGGTTTCTGAAGCTTTCTAAAATGACTATTTCAACATCCTTGGTTCCCTTTGCACTCCTATGTATGTTATTTGCTGCATGATTTTGAAGAAAGTATCTAGACTTTCAGCCAAAGGATTCTACAACGTCAGAAGTGAGGTAGTAGCTGCTGGTGGGGGTAGGGAGCTGCTACCTGCCTCAAGCCTCTTCTCGCTCCAGTCTTTTCTTTAATAAACTTTAATAACCTTATTAAATTATTTATTATTTATTTTATTAAATGATTAATTATAATTATACATGATATGTAATTATAATAAATTTATTAAATTATTAAATTGTTTATTAAATAACTTCAATAAACTGCCGAAGTCAGCCTCCTAAAGGGCAGATTTCAACAGGTCGCCTCCCCTACTCAAGAATCTCCATTGGCTCCCTACAGCCTCTAGGATCAAATACACACTCTTCTGGTTGGTGTTCAGTTAAATGCTTACATTTTATAGGAGATGGAGCTGAGTCCAAAAGAGGTTCGCCCACTTTCCCAGGGTCACCCAGGTTAGAATAAGAACCAGAGGTGGGGTTGACTGTACCCAAAGCCAACATTCTTTCCAATGTCACCCTTATTTCCTACCTTTGCTCCTGTCTCGAATCTTGGCTGGGAAACCATCCTGTCTCGAACTGGCTGAATAGTGATGGCCGCACTGTGGGATTAATAAGGTGTTCGGAGGAGATGAGTCACATGATCCCGACTGCATCTGGGGACGCCCAGGGATGGACCGTTCTGCAACATTTCACTTTAATTTACCCATCTCTCTCTTTACCTTGAGTCCTGGGAGACTAATGTTCTGACTTCATGGGCACCAGCAAGTCATGGGAGTTCAGAAGAGATTTTAAATAGCAAGAACTGCCTTGCTTCCAATGCCTGATTTTTAAAGCTTGTCTTATCACAGGACCTTTTCTCTTTTAAGGTGGATCCTCGAAGTAGAGCCTTCTACCTCTCCATCTCTCTATCCATCCATCCCTCTAGCCATTCATCCCTCTATTTTTTCACCCACTCTTCTCTCTAGCCATACCACCAATCCCAAATTCATTTCTTAAATTACCTCTCTATTGTTCTATCAGTTCTTCCCTCTCTCACTACATTCCTCCTTCCTTTCCATGGCAATCCTTCTATATTTTCCTTCTCTCATCCCTACATTCATCCTTTCATTGACCCCTCTCTAAATTCATCATTCTATCTATTCTTCCTATTCTTCCATCCTCCTCTCCATTCCTCCATTCTTCTTCATCTCTCTCTTCCTCCATCTATCCCTGCCTTTTTCCATCTCTATGTATCCTTTGATCTATTTATTCCTCCCTTCATTCTTTCCATCTCCGCCTTGATCTATTTATGTATCCCTTTATTTTCCCCTCCTTTCCTCCACTCTTGCATCCAACAAGGTAGCATGATGGCTAGGCCACGAGTTTTAGAATCACAGAATGACGGATTCTTAGAATTGGAAATCCAGATGTGGTTGAGTCATGTCTGATTTCCTGTGTCCCCATTAGGGATTTTCTTGGCCAAGATACTGGAGGGATTTCCTTCTCCAGCTTATACAGATAAGGAAACTGAGGCAAATAGGGTTAAATGATTTGCCCAGTGTTACCCAGGGAGTAAGTGTCTGAGGTCAGATTTGAATTCAGGAAGATGAGTCTATGCACTGTGGCACTCCCTTGCAGCCCATAATATAACATAGCCTATAATACAGTAATAATTAGCTTATAATATAGCTAATGAGTCATTGTAGAGTTGCTTAAAGACGTCCAATGACGGACCCACCGCTTCTCCAGGAAGCCTCCGCCACCTTTGGCTGCTCTGGCTGTTAGAAAGTTTAGAAGCTGAAATGTCCCTCTTTGCTACTTCCGTCCACGTTTCTGGTTCTGCCCTCTGGTGAGAAGCAGGGCCAGTGGAATACTTGCTTGAAATGGCGTCTCTGGAAACACTCGAATCATTCAGATGCTCTCACTGAAGAGCCTTTTCTTCAGGCTGCTCCTTCCCAGTTTTTTCAACTGATCCTCTCGTCCAGAGCGACGTGGGCTGCCCTCATCCAAACCCTCTCCAGTTAATAATGTGCTTGAACACTGCTGCCCAGAACCGTACCTGAGGCTCCAGGTAACAGCTGATGCAATAAGAACATCCCTTCCTGACTCCCGGAAACAGTTAAATGAAGCTGTTCACTTCTCCTTGCCGAGCCACCCGAGATCACATTGGCCCAATGCCATCCCAGTGCCGACTCCTGAGGAGCTCGAGATCCACAAAAATCTTTCAGAATAACTATTCTTGGGGCAGCCAGGTGGCGCAGTGGATAGAGCACCAGCCCAGAAGTCAGGAGGACCTGGGTTCAAATCTGACCTCAGATACTTAATACTTCCTAGCTGTGTGACCCTGGGCAAGTCACTTAACCCTAATTGGCTCAGCAAAAAAAAAAAAAAAAAAAATAACTGTTCTCTTGCTCTCTTCAGATCTCCCTTATCACTTCCTTGTAAAACTGTTTTTTGGTTCTCAAGTATAAGACTCTACTTTTATTCCCCCTGAATTTCTTTTTATTGAATCCAGCTCTCCTGTCAAAATCCTTTTGGATCCTGACTCTGCCATGCACTGTGTCCGCTTTCCCTCCCAGCTTGGGGCCATGTGCCAATTATCCAAATCACTGATAGAAATGATAAATACTCCAGGGCCAGAATCAGATCCTTAGGGCACCCCACTGGAGACTTCTCCACCTTAACAGCTCTCTACTCTGTGCCATCCAACCAGGACATTATTGTCTAACCTCTATTTCTCCATCTTCCCTAGAAGAATTGCACGACAAACTTTGTCCAAAGTTCTCCTAAATCAGAGAAACACTAATCACTGTATTCCTCTTATCTATTACTTTAGTAATCCTGTTGGAAAAGGAAAAGAGGTTAGACTATTCTCAAAGATTCTTAAAGAAACCATCCTAGCTCTTGGTTTTCACTACCTCCCTTTCTCAGTGTTCACCAAATGTCCCTTTAATGATCCCTCTTAGAATTTTCCCAGGACCTGAAGTCAAGTTCCTTGGCCTATAGTTTGCAGGGCTTTGTTTCTTCTCTTCTTTGAAAATTAGAATATTTCCCTTTTGCCAACATTGTAGTAAAGTGGAAGACTTAAATTCCAACTCAGCCTCAGATACTTTGTCACCATGTATCTGGGCAAGACACTTAACAGTTGTCTGCCTCAGTTTCCTCATCTGTAAAAAAAAGGGATCATAATAGCACCTTCCTTACAGGGTGGTTGTGAGGATCAACTGAGGTAAAACATAGCTTCATTCATAAAATGAAGCACTACACAAATGCCAGCTATCATCATTACTCCTGCGTCTCACCATCCTTCCATTAGTAGAGTGGAGCATTTCCTACCTCACTGAGCTCCTGGTGGGAGCAAAGCCTCCCACGTAGTGGGAAAGGCTCTATGATCAGCCACATCCTGGGAAGACTTGCCCAGACTGAGTGGCAGCCCTGTATCTACCTGACATCATGGAGGAAAAAAGAAACAAGAATTGAAATCTTAACTAAACTGTTTCGGTAACTTGAGAAACTCTAAAATGAAAGTATATGTTTTTTCTCTCATATCAAGGGGAAGGATTAAATAAATGCCCAAGAACTCCTATCCAGTAGAAAATGGGCTCAGAGTTTTATTGTGGAGAAGTGACCGAGGAAGGTAGTCACCAGTGACCACTGGGTGAACCGGGAATCCACGAGTTTGCTTCTGTCAGAATCAGGGCCTTTGGGATCGTGGGCACAGAGAGCCAGGGATGGGAGGAACCTCAGGATTCTAGTCCAGCCTCCTCAGGACCCAGAGAGGCTGCCTTGGTGACAAGTGGCAGATGGAGCTAGAAGAGCTTTCAGCAATCCATCTCGTACAAACCTTTCATTTTGCAGATGCAGAAGCTGAGAAGGGAACTTGCCCAAGACTGCCCAGCATAAGTGACAGAGGCAGCATTTGAGCCGAGGTCCCTTGCCTCCAAAGCCAAGACCATGAAATCCTGGTTCAGTTCCTTGAGCCCTTAGAAGTGGAGGCAGTGAAGGCATTTCCATTTTTTTCTGGCTGGCTCCCTGGATGTCCATGTTTTAGTGAAAGATGAGAAGAGGGAGAGCCCTGAGCCTGGCACAGAAGGGACCCTTACAGGAAGGGTAGAGGCAGCCACCCATCCATCCATCTCCGGTCCAGGGGGATAAGTCTGCCTCAGGCTTAGAAAGACCCCGAGGGGCCTGGGACAGTGGGGAGCTCTTCTTCATGTTTCCTGACTTTGTTCCCTGACTGTGAAACGCGGGAGAAATCCCATCATTCTGCTGGTTCTGGGGTTCATGAGGCATCTGGGGCTGACCTCAGTGAGGAAGAGAAGAGGAGGGGGCAGCCAGAGCAGGTCAAGAGTCAGCAAGAAAAGGGGGAAAGGAGCTGAAATTTCCAAACCCACTACTTCCTGTCCCACGTCAGCTCATCTGGAATTTTCACTTAGTTTCGAACCTATTCTTAGGCTTTCATCCATGACAGCCGGCAAGAGATGTAGTAAACAATAAAGATGATTTATGTGGGAATGGACAGTGACTTCCTGGTTAATGATGTCTCCAAGTCTGTCCACGGAAATCTTTTATTAAAAGTGGCCTTAGGTAGAGCCCTTAACGGCCCCAGCCTCAGAGCTTGCATAGACTGGGCTGGAGGCAGCCTCTCCCCACCCCCCAAACCAGCTCTTCGATTCATGTTGTCTCTGGGAAACCTCATAATGTGGCTTGAACACAGCTTAAGTCTAGGCTCCTACAGATGTGGGGGGAAAGGCCATACCAGAGGTCAAGGGAGCAAGGAACATATTAGCTACAAGACCGAAGCCTTGAATCTACATCAGTGTCGGGGGAAATCATGTTAACAGGTTTTAAGCAGCCTGAGCTTTTGGAATCAGAAGCTGGATATAAGGACTTCTGGGAATGGTAGTACTGATGGAAGCGAAGGCTTGGAAGGGAAAGATCACAAGAGTTCAGGAGAAGCTTGGCACGGGGCATTTAAATTCAGTTAACTCCAGGAAAAGGAGAGGAGGATGGTAGTAGAATCATGGCAGAAACAGAGACATAAAGTATAGTTTATCTCTCAGATCTGTGGAGGAGGAAGGAATTTATGGCCAAAGAAGAACTGGGAATCATTATTGAAGAAAAATAGATAATTTTGATTATATTAAGTTAGAAAGTTTTTGTACAAACAAAACGAATGCAGACAAGATTAGAAGGGAAGCAATAAACTGGGAAAACATTTTTACAGTCAAGGGTTCTGATAAAGGCTTCATTTCTAAAATATATAGAGACTTAACTCAAATTCAAAGAAATTGAAACTATTTCAAATCATATGAAAAAGTGCTCTAAATCACTATTAATCAGAGACATGCAAATGGAGACAACTCTGAGATACCACTACACACCTGTCAGATTGGCTAAGATGACAGGAAAAGACAAGGACGAATGTTGGAGGGGATGTGGGAAAACTGGGACACGGATACATTGTTGGTGGTGTTGTGAACACATCCAGCCATTCTGGAGAGTGATTTGGAGCTATGCCCAAAAAGTTATCAAACTGTGCATGCCCTTTGACCCAGTTACTACTGGGCTTATACCCCAAAAAGCTTAAAGGAGGGAAAGGGACCCACATGTGCACTAATGTTTGTGGCAGCCCTGTTTGTAGTGGCCAGAAGCTGGAAAATGAATGGATGCCCATCCATTGGAGAATGGCTGGGGAAATTGTGGTATATTAACGTTATGGAATATTATTGTTCTGTAAGAAATGACCAGCAGGATGAATACAGAGAGGCTCGGAGAGACTTACATGAACTGATGCTGAGTGAAATGAGTGGGATCAGGAGATCATTGTACACGGCAACAGCAAGATCATACGATGATCAATTCTGATGGATGTGACTCTTTTCGACAGCGAAGTGAGTCAGACTAATTCCAATGATCTTGTGATGTAGAGAGCCAATTGCATCCAGAGAGAGGACTGTGGGAACTGACTTGGATCACAATAAAGCATTCTCACTTTTTTTGTTGTTGTTTGCTTGCATTTTATTTTCTCTTTTTTAGCATTTTATTTTTTATTAAAATTTTTATTAAACATATGCATGGGTAATTTTTCAACATTGACCCTTATAAAACCTTGTGTTCCAAATTTTCCCCTCCTTCCCCCATCCCCTCCCCTAGATGGCAAGTAGTCCAATCCATGCTAAATGTTAAAAATATATGTTAAATCCTATATATACACACATATATGTGTGTGTGTGTGTCTATATGAAAAATCAGATCTAGAAAGAAAATAAAACGGAGAAGAAAAACAAGATGCATCAACAGAAAGCATGAAAATGCTATATTGTGGTCCATACTGAGTTCCCATAGTCCTCTCCCTAGGTATAGATGGCTCTCTTCATCACTGAACAATTGGAAGTAGCCTGAATCATCTCATTGTAAGAAAGAGCTACGTCCATCAGAATTGATCATCATATAATCTTGTTGTTGCCATGTATAATGATCTCCTGGTTCTGCTCATTTCAGTCAGCATTAATTCATGTAAGTCTCCCCAGGCTTCTCTGAAATCATCCTACTGGTCATTTCTTACAGATATTCCTATACCACAATTTATTCAGCCATTCTCCAGCTGATGGGCATCCCCTCAGTTTCCAGTTTCTGGCCACTACAAACAGGGCTGCCACAAACATTTGTGCACATGTGGGTCCTTTTCCCTCTGTTAAGATCTCTTTAGGATATAAGCCCTGTAGTAACACTGCTGGGTCAAAGCATATGCACAGTTTGATAATATTTTTGAGCATAGTTCCAGATTGCTCTCCAGAATGGTTGGATTCGTTCACAATTCCACCAACAATGCATCAGTGTCCTAGTTTTCCTGCATCCCCTCCAACATTTGTCACTATTTTTTCTGTTATCTTAGCCAATCTGACAGATGTGTAGTGGTATCTCAGAGTTGTCTTAATTTGCATTTCTCTGATCAATAATGATTTGGAGCATCTTTTCATATGACTAGAAATGGTTTCAATTTCTTCATCTGAAAATTGTCTGTTCATATCCTTTGACCATTTATCAATTAGAGAATGGCTTGAATTCCTATAAATTTGAATTAATTCTTTATATAGTTTAGAAATGAGGCCTTTATCAGAACCTTTGAATGTAAAAATGGTTTCCCAATTTATTGCTTCCCTTCTAATCTTGTCTGCATTCGTTTTGTTTGTACAAAACCTTGTTAACTTAATATAATCAAAATTATTTATTTTATGATCAATAATGACCTCTAGTTCTTCTTTGGTCACAAAGTCCTTCTTCCTCCACAGATCTGAGAGGTAAATTATCCTATGTTCTTCTAATTTGTTTATAATATCATTCTTTATATCTAGATCATGAACCCATTTCGACTTTACCTTGATATATGGTGTTAGGTGTGGGTCAAACTTGCATTTTATTTTCTTACTCATTTCTTTTTCCTTTTTGATTTGATTATTTTTGTGCAGCAAGATAATTGTATAAATAGGCATGCATGTATTGGATTTGACATATCATGTTTAACATATATTGGATTACTTGCTATCTAGGGAAGGAGTGGGGAGAAGGGGGGAGATTGGAACATAAAGTTTTGCAAGGATTAATGTTGAAAAATTATCCATGCGTACCTTTTGAAAATTAAAAATCTTTAATAAAAAAAGAAACAGACATAAAGAGAAGAGTAGAGTAGAGATGTTAGTCTGACAGAGAGACAGAGACAAGAAGAAATAGAAAAGCAGCCATTTGATGGTGGTTGTTTTTGTCCGTCCTTTGATAATAGATCTCAGAAAACATCTAGATTATATAAGATTGGAAATTATCTAGTGAGAATTTAAAATATAAAAATACAGTGTCTTGGGAGAGGGGACAGGAAAGTTTCATAAAGCACTAGAATCACAGAGAATAACAGTGATATGAGCAGAACCAAAACATAATGAAAGGAGAGGCATAAAATATTGAAATGATTAACTGGAAGATCTCATATTTTTTAAACCAAAGGGGAGAAAATAAGGTTATTATGATTAGCAAAACACTATGGGCATTATTGGCATTCCAGAAAAATAAAAAAAAAAGAGAAAGCTTAAAATGATTAGAGGAAAAATATACAAGAATATGATCAGGGAATATCAGAAAGAATGCACAAAGTAATGATCAATAAGGTGCTAACAGATATTCTCATCTGAACTCATGAAGAAACGTAATCCAGCAAGAGGACCGATGGCATCATGTGTGATGTCGTGACTCGGTGGTGACCTTGAACTCTCTCCCAGGTCCTATATTCTCTCTTGCCTTCCCTCTGCCTATTCGGACATTTATCCCATGCTTTCCTTCTGCCTTTAAATTGTTGCTGGTTTTCACAGCCCCTTAAAAACTATTTTGCTGTTGATTGAAACTTGTATTGGGCGTGACTTCTATGTGAATTTTATTTGTTCTTAACTGTGCAGGGATATGGGGGGAGGGAATGATATGAGTCAGTAAATGGCTTGCGGTAAGAGACAGAGAGAGAGATAGAGAGACAGAGACAGAAAGCAGATGCACCATCTGGGTTGTTGGAGGAAGGGAAAAGATTCTCCTCACACTCAACCTGGGGCTTGAGCCATATGAACAAGAGCTATGCTAGTTGCATTTGCTTTTTCATTTTATTAATATCTCATAAGCTCCTTAATATCAGAGAAAGATTAGGAGCTCAGTGAAAAACAAGATGTTTTTCTCAAGCGAGTCGCTTCAGACAATTCACTCCCCTCACCGTCCCTTTTCTTCTGAAGTTTGTCTCCGGGGGTGGATGGAGGAGAGCTGTTGACTGAGGGAGAATTACAGCCCCCACTCTCCTGGATAAAGTGAACACACCTGTGTTCCAAACAGAGGTGGGGGTGGAGGAGAGTATCTCTTTACTTAAACAGCCAGCCCTGCTCCACAGTGTTGGTGCACCAACATAAGGGGATCCCGGTAGCTCATGAACTACATGTTCCATCCTCTTTTCTCTTCGTGAGCCCTTTCTCTTTCCCCCCAGGGTCCCAAAGTCTTCCACAACTTATTGTATGATCTTGAGGTTTGTACTTCTGGATAGGGAGCGCCCTTCAGCAGGCTCAAGAAGCAATCGGCCGACATTCGGATGCAGCCTTCTTTCACTCCAGAGACCCTACAGGCATCCCCATTCATGGACTGTCTTGTGGTTTGGATATTCCCAGGGTAAAACAGGCAGCCCCCAATTCTAGTGAGTGAAGTCCCACTTTCATCTCCAGGCTCCCTTATCAGCATCCAGAAGTCCCCCAAGAAAGAACTGAGGCAGTCCTCTCTCCTATTAGAGGCATATTGTCCAAATAATTCAAACAGCAGATGGTAAAATGTTTTGTTGCCCTCCCTAGAGCCTTATATCCTTAGAGTCCTTTGCTGCTCTTGTAGTTTTGGGGTCATGCACACGATTCCCTTCTTTCTTCTTGAGACTGTCATTGTTCTGGTTCTAGAAGGCTGGGTCACCAAACCCTCAAACTTTGGATTGTTGGTCAGTTTACCTGGTGCCTTTCTCTGCTCAAAAGTCATAAATCCAAGACCAGGCTACCCAGTAACTTTATCAAGATGTCAGGGATTCTGGAAATCCCCACCATTCAAGACAGAAGGGCCCCTAGTCCTCAGCTGCTTTCTCTCAGCCCCCCTACTTTTGCCTTCTCAAGCCTGAGCTTTTTTCTCAAATCACTTTATTGTACCCATGCAGATCTCATGGATCTTTTCCTCTGGCCACTAAGGGCTCCTAGGGGAACATCTTCCTCATTTCCAGTACCAAGAATTCAGATCTACTCTTAGATCTCTGGTCTGACCTCACAAAGGGGGACGAGGGAAAAGAAGGAGACCTTAACGAAAGATTTCCTTTACAGGCAGGCCCAAAGGAGTTGTTCCTTGCCCAATCATCCCCAAGTGGGCTGAGCAAACAACTTCATCCCTAGTCATCAGCACCTCTTTCTATGAGCTGTATTCTTATGTATTCCACAGGAAGACAGACACTGAATGACAGGGAATTTGGAGTTAAAGGTCCTGACTTTCAGTTCCATCGCCATCACTTACTACTTATGTGATCTTGGACCTTAACCTTCATTTTCCTCACCTACAAAACAAGGGAGTTGGGCTGGATGGTGTCGGCCTTCAACGCCAGCTCAGGGATCCCCAGGCTCAGTCAGCAGGCCCAGACTGGAAGTGGGGAGGAGAGGGTCCTGTAAGCTCATCAAACTGACCTGAGACTTCCCCCAGTCAGCTCCTGTATTCACAATCCAATACACAAACATTTATTAAGCACCTACTAGGAACAGACCTCAGTTTAAATTCTAGAGCAAGAGAGACAAAAAATCTGTTTAGAGAGCTGATATTGTAACTAAGGAAATATACCATGTGTATAAGACATAAAGATAGCTTGGGAAATTAGTCATGTAGAAACAAAAATTAGCATGAAAAAATTTTAATGGTAATTAAAAAAGACGGAAGAAAATGAAAAATACAGAGGGTAAAATCCAGTGAGAAAATGGAGGAGCACTAGAGTGCTTCTAGCTGGGGCAGATTAAGGAAATCTGGGGGGACAAAGAAACAATAGAAATCTGCCTTGAAGTCAAAGAAGGATCTGGATAGAGAAGGGTGAAGGGGGTGAGGAGGGAGATCTTATGTAAATGCACAAAGACAAAAGACAGCAGGAGAAAACCAGGGACCAATTTGGAGAATCCAGTGTGTGAAGGTGAATCATATGGATTGAGATTAGCTATCTAGGGGGGGAGCCCAATCGTAGAGGGTCTTGGCTAAGGAAAGTGAATTTTATAAGTAATGGGGAGCCACTGGATGTTTCTGAATTGGTCAGAACTATGGCTGAGGAAGATTGCTTTGGCAGCTAGGTAGATGATAGACAAAGTGGAGAAGAAGGGGACCAGAGGCAGGGAGACCACCCTGAGGCAAAACATATCAGATGTTTCCACACAAACCATCTGACTGGTAGTCAATTGATAACTCTCCCATCACCTCCGAGTGTAGCTTGTGACTAGTTCCCAAACATGATATGAAAATAATGAACAAAATGACAAATTGCCCAATAAAAGGCCAAACCATTGAATCAGTTCCCCATCATGCCAGATCGAGTCATTAAACAGTGTCGAAGAAAATGGGTTTAGGAATAAGTAATGGTGTTAATCTCCCCATTGGAGAGGACCCCTCTTCGGTTATCCTCCAAGGCACTTCAGCCGGGCATATAATAAATCAAGGGGGAGATGGAAGAGGGATAGACAGGGGGCAAGGGTGCCAAACTGAACATATTTGCCTCATTTTAGGTGGGAACTTGAAAGAAAGAAAAGAGTATTTTAGCTTGAAGAAAAGAACGCTCATGGGACCAGGGAAGATTTCTTCATGTAGCCGAAGGACCCTTACATGGAACAGGGGAGGAGCATGGCAGAATCACAGACTTTACAATGGCAAAGGCCAATAGCTGCCATATTGTCCAACTCTTATTGAAAAAGGAATCCTCATTCATTCAATTTCTGCTTGAAGACTTCCAAGATGAGGGAACTCACTACCTCCCTGTCAGTTTGGGATAACCCTGATGCTTAATCAGTCTCTCCCCTCCCACCCCACCTCCCATTAGCCTTCAACTTGTCTCTTTGTCACTTCCTCCTCATTGTCCGCTACGGTCAAACATAAGGAGTCTGGTCTCTTTCTCTCTTTTCTTTTCTTTTCTTTCTTTCTTTCTTTTTTTTTTTTACTGAATAGTAGCTTATTTTTCCAATTACACGTAAAGATAGGTTTCAATATTCACTTTTATAAAATTTTGAGTTCCAATTTTTTTCTCCTTCCCTTCCTTCCTTCCTCCCTCCTCAAGAGAACAAGCAATCTGGTATAGATTGTATATGTACAATCATTTTAAACCTTTTTCCATATTAGTCATTTGGTGAAAAAAAATCAAAGGAAAAGAAAAAATCTCAAGAAAGAAAAAGCGAACCAAAAAAGGTGAAAATAGTATATTTTAATCTGCATTCAGTCTCCATAGTTCTTTTTCTGGATGTGGGTGACATTTTCCATCCCAGTCGATTGGAACTGTCTCGGATCACTGTGTTGCTGACAAGAGCTAAGTCCGTTATAGATGATCATCGCACAACCCGGCTGTTACTGTGTATAATGATCTCTGGTTCTCCTCACTTCACTCAGCATCGGTTCATAGAAGTCTTTTTAGGCTTTTCTGAATCTCAGCCCACTCACCATTTCCTATAAAGCAGTAACACTCCATGCCATGCATGTACCGCAACTTATTCACCACTCCCCAATTGATGGGCTTCCACTCAAGTTCCAACTCCTTGACAGAGTCTGGTTTCTTTCCCACAAGACAAACCTTCCCTGTATAAGACAACCATTTTCTCCCTCAAGTCTTCTCTCCTTGTGGCTAAACCCGTCCTGTTTGCAATTCAATCTAACAAGTGTAATTCCGTGCTTACTTTCTTCCAAGCACCACTGGGATACAGAGGGTAAGACTGAATTACAGGGGCCACGGGTGGTGCAGTGGATAGAACCCCAGCCCTGAAGTCAGGAGGACCCGAGTTCAAATCTGGTCTCAGACACTTAACACGTCCTAGCTGTGTGACCCTGGGCAAGTCACTTAATCCCAATGATCTCAGTTAAAAAAAAAAAGACTGAATTGCAATGTTTGTCCTCTGACACCCTACATCCTACTAGGAGATAAGTATATACACGGCTAAGTATGTACCAGATGATTTGAGGAGGAGGAGTTTGCATATGGCGGGCAGCAGTGGATGAGGAAGGGCTGTACTGGATTAGCTTCATAAGGCAGAAGGGATAAGGGGCTGAGGGATCCCACTGAATGAGGGAAAAAACAAGACTTTTCAAAGTTGGAGCTGTGCCCTGGTGGAGGCAGATTCTCCTCCCTGGAGCAGAGACTGGAAGACCACTTGTCACCCTTATTGTGGTGTGGATTATTGGTCAGACAAGAGCTGGCCTGGATGGTTCTGGAGTCTCTTCCAACTTGGAGTCTGTGGTTCTAGAAGATCCTCAGGATCTAGAGAGAGAAAAGCACAGGCAGAGGTGGAGGCGACAATGGAGGCTGCCAAGGCCGGGAGATAGAAGGCACTGGCTTTTCCCTTTGCTCTCTCTCCAGGAACAAGCCCTTTCCTGATAGCCCAGATCCAGATCTTAGCGGGCCTGGGGAAAGAAATCCTCAGCATCCTTTCCAACCAGTCTGAGCTCCACGCAGCAGGTCAGACCAGCCCCTCACAGGAAACGGCAGATCGAAGCTTCCAAGGGACCGGTTAAAAAGGGAATGGCAGAATGGCCAACAAATGTCTGTATGTGTGTGTCACACACACACACACACACACACACACACACTCACACACACATTCACACACATATACACACTCACTCACACTCACACACACATACACACACTCACACATACACTCACACACATTCACACACACACACACTTACACACACACACACTCACACACACATACATACACGCACACACACGCACACACATACGAGATGCTTCTAGCTTCCTGGGAGTAAGGACAGTGTCCAGAATGCTCTGAAGCTAATGTTTGCCTTTGGCCTTATTTTTAGCTCACTTGCAGAATCATGTCGGACAAATGAAGCATCATTTATCCGAGCTGGGTCATCTCGTCCAAGTTTTTACAAGTGAGGAAACTCAGACCCAGAGAGTTTAAATGACTTATCCACAGTCACACAGCTGGCAAATGCAGAGATCTTCCTACTTCCTTCATATCCTGCTGGGTTTCAGTTAATTGCTAAATAGACCTAGGAATGCTGACCCAGGGAGCTTTAAGAAGTTCTAAAGAATTGGAAAAGTGAATTTATTGAAGGGAGGAACCTTTCCCAGCACCCCCCTCTCCAACTATGCTCGTTTAACGTTCCTAGTTCAGGTGACCTCAAGGAACCTGGGCTGGTGAGTAGGGAATGGTTTCTCACCATGGATGACTCAGAACTAGAGGGCTCTGTCTCTGAGATGACAAGGTCCCTTAATTCATGGCTGTTAAAGAGGCTGATGACTCAGTGGATAAAGCAAAAAAAATCTATGAGCTTCTCTGTCTCTTCCTTTCTGGCTGGGAAGCATATGGACAAGTTTGAGCTGCAGTCCAAGAGTTGGGAAGTAGAAGGGTGATCGTCTCTGACTCTCCCTGGTCCCCATGCAGTCATGAGCACGTGTCCAATGTAGATAAGCTTGGGACTGAAATTTGTGAACCCAAAAGGTCTGAGAGTTTGATTTGCAGACTCATTATCCACAGAAGCACTCACTCACTTGGATGGGATAGCATGGAAAGCAAGTTGGTAGCCAGGGAAGTTTCTGCATTAGTTAGCTGTCTGCCAAGCTGAAAATCATGGTCAACGGTATCACAAAGGGGCTTTATGTTCACTAAGACCCACATATTAGCTTCCCAGACAATAGTACAAAGTAATAAGTAACTGAATTCTATTCTAATCGTTCTGGCGATGCATTCTTTCTTTCCTTTTCTTTTCTTATTTTAAAAAGTATTTTGTTATATCCTAGTAAATGACTGCTTCTATACCTGTCTCAGATTGGGCACTGGGGACCCCATTTCTTACCCTCCACCTTTTGGGGGGAGATCCTAGACAGGAGCCATAATGTAATTTATTACAATTATCGTCATTCTCAGGATGCCAGAGAGAGTGGTTGTCAACCAGCTGAAGGATGTGAGGAGCTCTCTTAGTAGAGGCGGGATCCCCCTCTCTTGTCCCCTCCCCCCCAACTGAACAAGGTCTGGTCCCAGGCAGTGGATGCAAGACCCAGCCCTGTGGTCCCAACAGCAGCTTCTCAAAGTTAAGCCATGATGTCATCGATTACATCACTGAGACTGAGAGTACTCCAATTGACTGTTACTTTCATGATACAATCCCGAACCCATCCACAGCCTCCCATAGCCGGGGGACACACATCCTATAAATTCACCACAGAAAGGACATCTGTTCAATGTCGGGGTCTTCCTCGTTTCTCCTTGACATTATGATGATGCCGTTGGAGTACATGAATTACCCGATGGTTCTCTCTTGCCAAGAACAAAGCAGGAAAAACCCTCAAGGGTCCTCCAACCCAAGAGGCTCATTTTACAGAAAAGTGTAGCCCAGAAATAGTAAAAGACTTGCCTAATGTCATCAACTGGTGGCAGAGCCAGGGTTCCAAGGGAGCAGTGGTGATACCAAGGTCAGTGCCCTAAATAAAATGCACAGCCTATCTTGTTTTTCATTCCTGTGTTGTTCCTGTGTTGTTCCACACTGTTTGCATAATTCCTTATTTGAAATGTGTCTCCGCTTGTTCACCCCTACTTCTCCACTGTCTTTTGTGTGACCATTAATTCTCATTCTTCAGAAATTGCCGTATTCCATGATGCACTTCTGTATGAAAGAAACAACATCCCGTGTGGAGGGACCCACCTGTAAATCCTGCTCCCGGGGAGCCTGAGGCTGGCGGATCCCTCAGGATCGGGAGTTCTGAGCTTCAGTAGGTCTGAAACCCAATGTGTGTGCACACTAAGTCTGGCACCAATATGGCGGGTCCCATAGGAGTTAGGGGATACCGGGCTGTCTGAGGAGAGGGAGCTCTCTCAGGTTCGAAACCGAGTACATCGAAGCTTTTGTTCTGACCAGCAGTGGGATCAGTCCCATGAGTCACCTACTAGCTTCAAAAGGAAAACAGTCTCAAAATCAAACAAACAATATAGGTTCAAATCATTAACAGACAAATTTGATTCCCTTATTTTTGTCTTTTTGCAGTTAATGCTACTAGAACTCCAGCAAAGTATGGTCCAATACTTTACAAAATAGAATCCTTTAAGAATTGACAGTTCAGATCTCAACTCGTAACAAAATGGGCCAAACGGAACCACTGACCTGCTTTTAAAGCTTTGGGGTTTATATTTGAAAGAAACCAGTTTGAAGCTGTTTAAGTCAGCAAGTGATGGCTCAGTAGCTCAAAGGCTTGTTGAACAGCATCCCACCAGGTGAGCAAAACATTGAGAAGGGAGCATGAGGTTAAAGCAAGAAGAGGGGGAAAGAGAGAATACCAGAAAAGGGAATTAGGTCCTCAGGCTTCCTCTTTTGAAGAGGAAACAGCAATGGCTTTCTGGGTTTTGCCAGCCTGAGCAGGAGAAGGAAGGAATTTTAAAAGTCTAAATAATGAGTTTGGGAATATAGAATTCTATTCTGAAGGGAAGTCAGTCCTGCCAATCCAAAAATTAGACGTCTGTGAAATACAGTTTAGTGAAGGAAAAGACCCGAAGCTGCCTCAAAAGAAAGAGCCAGGATTCAATCCTTAAAAGGCATCTATCAAGAAACCATGATGGGACAGTTAGGTGGCTCAGTGGATAGAGCACCAGCCCTGAAGTCAGGAGGACCTGAGTTCAAATCTGACCTCAGACACTTAATACTTCCTAGCTGTGTGACCTTACACAAGTCATTTAACCCCAATTGCCTCAGCAAAAAAAAAAAAAGGAAAGCAAGCAATTCAGTCAATAAATAAGCATTTATTAAGCACCTAGTATGTACCAAGCACTGTGCTGAGCTCTGAAGAAAGCAGCAAGAGAGTTGTAGATAAGGATGAGTTGTGGTATAGGAGCATATTGGGCACTCCCCAAGCAACTGATTATCTTCAGGGTTACAAACTAAAACTGCTGGCAGTGGTGAACAATGAACAATGATCTGAGCCCAGAATTGAACAGGAGGAAGAGAATGGGGTGGATGGCTCTGGGGAAATTGCAGTGTTTTTAATGACCCCTAGCTTTTCTGTGAAATAACAGCCCATCTTTTTTTTAATCATCAGTGTTCCTTTGAAGATGATACAGGGTTGACTTCAAGCTAAAAAATGCTTCAGTTTTCTAAGTATTCACATTTGAGGATGGCCCCAAAGGGAGGCAAACTGTTATTTCCAAAGGGGAAGGGATGGGTGGACCATGTCAGATTTCAGAACAGACATAGTAGGTACTTCATAGATGCTTATTGATTGACTGCCTGAATTCAGGAAGCATGATTTCTTGATAGAGGACTTCTTCCTTAAGGACTCCATCTCTATCCTTTGATCCAGCAGTGTTACTACTGCTTATATCCCAAAGAAATCTTAAAGAAGAGATTTTATGTGCACGAATGTTTGTGGCAGCCCTCTTTGTAGTGGCCAGAAACTGGAAACTGAGTGGAAACCCATCAGTTGGAGAATGGCTGAAAAAATTGTGGGATATGAATATTATGGAATATTATTGTTCTATAAGAAATGACCTGCAGGATGATGTCAGAAAGGCCTGGAGAGACTTACAGGAACTGATACTGAGTGAAATGAGCAGAACCAGGAGGTCATTATACACAGCAACAAGGATACTATATGATGATCAATTCTGATAGACGCGGCTATCTTCAGCAATGAGATGAAGCAAATCAGTTCCAACAGAGCAGTAATGAACTGAACCAGCTACACGGGAAAAGAACTCTGGGAGATGACCATGAACTACTACATAGAATTTCCAATCCCTCTATTTTTGTCCACTTGCATTTTTGATTTCCTTCACAGGCTAATTGTATGCTATTTCAAAGTCTGACTCTTTTTACAGCAAAATAACTGTTTGGACATATATGCTTTAACATACTTAACATGTATTGGTCAACCTGCCATCTGGGGGAGGGAGTGGGGGGAAAGGAGGGGAAAAATTGGAACAAAAGGTTTGGCAATTGTCAATGCTATAAAATTACCCATGCATATAACTTGTAAATAAAAAGCTATAATAAAAAATAATTAAAAATTGATATGCTAAAAAAAAAAGAACTCTTGTTTCTTTCTTTGAAATAGCTTGGGGTCTTTCCCTTCACTAAGTTGTATTTCACAAGAGTCTAATTTTTTGTATTTCAGGACTGACTTCCCTTCAGAATATCATTCTATTATATTTAATCTATATCAGATGTTTATGTTTAATCTGTATCAGATTGCTTGTTGTCTTGGGGAGATAAAGAAGGGAGGGAGAAAAATTGCAACACAAAGTTTTACAAAAATGAATCTTGAAAAATATCATTTTTGTGTAATTTGGAAAAAATGAAATACTACAGAATATAATTCTATATTCTCAAACATAGCGGTTACTTTTTAAATTCCTCTCCTCCTTCACTTAATCTGGCAAGAACCCAAAGGCTCAAGTTCAGTTTTGTGTTTTAGTGGGATGAGGAGCAAAGTTCTTGGGGATATTGATCTCTTCCTGAGAAAACTTTTTTAAACAATGGTGATGTTTACTCCCAGGGCACAGGAGGATGAATGAGAAAAATAGACAAGAAACCGCCTAAAGTCAAAAGAAACTACACTTTGCTAATGAGAATTTGTTTTTTACTAAGCAGCTCTTCCAGTCTCTGAAAAAGATATAACTGCACTGCCTTAAATGTATTAAGTTTCTTTCTCCAAGCAGCTCCAAGTACTTTACAAGCATAATGTAATTAATCCCAGCCAAATCCCGGGGGGGAGGGGAGAGTGAAGCAGGAGGGGGAATAAGAAATGGTTATAATTATTTTATAGGTGATTCAGTGAGTCAGTGGCAGAAGCAGGCAGCAAACCAGATTTCTTCAGTCTCAGATCTGTTATACGCCTAAAATCCAGGACGCCAGCTTCACAGAATCTTTGAATTAGAAAATTAAGCTATCCAGACATGGCAAGTGAGTTTATCCCAAATCTAGGAGACAGACAGACCCAGAGACAAACAGCCAGAGGCTGGGAGAGAAGAGAGAGACAGAAAGCTTGGAAGTGTCCATCAGTTCATTCTGTCCTTTATTTAAGAATATCAGCCTGACATTTTCAATAATATTTTAATGTTAAGCCACTTGTGCCATAAATTCTTCCAATGCCAATTGGAACATCTATGTCTTTCTTGCTGTAATGGCGGATCCGCGGCGTCAGAGAATCTTAGAGCCATCCAGCCCAGCCCACACCCGGCCCACAATTCCTTCTGCAACATAGGATCAGAGCCTGGGGGGTGGCGAGAGCTTCAGAGGACATAGAGTCTCATATTCTGGATGAGGAAACTGGTGCGAGATGAGATGAAATGATTTGTCCAATGTCACTCAAGGAGGAAGTGACAGAAGAAGGTTTTCAATCTATATCCTAAAGTGGGCAGATTGGATAGCATTGGAAGTCTATTATTTGCAGCTACAGACACTGGACTTCAGAGAATAGAGGAACACCTACCTGCTCCTCCATCCCATGTCTTTTGGATTGATTGGCCCCTACCTGGAGGCTCAAAGCAGTTTGTCCTCTTTCTCGGCTCACTTCTCTATATATCCCAAGGTCCAACTTCTCCAATCCAATCTTCCCCAGGAAGCCTTCTCCAACTGCTCTTAATTCCACAGACCTCCATCTGTTAATTATTTTTTAAATTTTTCCAGTACATAGCCCTCTTTTTATATATCTGTTTGAATGTTGTCTTCCCCCATTGGATTGTTAACTCCTTAAATGCAGGAATTATCTTTTGCTTCTTTTTTTCCCCAGAATTTGCATCTAGAAGACACTTTGCTATATCTCTGTCACTCTCTTTCCTCTCCCTTTCCCCTAGTCTCTTCTTTCTGCTCTCTCCCCATCTTATTCTCTTTCTTTCTGTCACTATTTGTCTCCTTTCTCTCCCTCTTTTCTCACTCTCTCTTCTCTTTCCCTCCTTTCTCCTTCTCTCTCTCTCTCTCTCTCTCTCTCTCTCTCTCTCTCTCTCTCTTTCCCTTTCTTCCCTCTTTTTTCCCTCTCTGCCCCCCTCTTATTTTTCTCTCTCTGTCAAATCTATTTGTCTCTCAAAGTAAGAAGATGATGACAGAACAGAGCATGCTAACAAGGACCCACTATGTGTCAAGCTCACAAGGACATCCCATTTCTCCCACCACCACCCAACTCTGCTCACCCATGCCAAGTCATGTTCAATTCTTAAATCCCAGACTGGCACTCTTCCCCATCTTGCCCTTTGCTTCCCTGTGACCTCGCCTGGTTTTATTTCTACATTTCTGATACTTATAGTCTGGTATTCCACAAAGTGTAGAATTATTGCTGTACTGACTTCAAAGAGACTGAGCCAAAAAAGAATATTCATTTTACAGCTAATTTGATCCATTTCTCAAAGTTCCTGATCAATCACTTCCCTTTCATCCTTCCACTCCACAGTCTCTACTGCATTGGGCCAATCCACTGGGCCAATGACTTGTTTCTCAATCATCCTCACCCTATTTTTAGACAGTTTGCCTCTCTAGTGGTTTGGGTCTAGCTGGTTGGGATAGATCTCTTCTCCTGTCTTCTGAGACATTCACAATTCAGAGCCTTAAGTTTGGAGCCAGAGGACATGGCATTGAAAGGTCCAGAGGGTTGACCCGAATTCAAGATCCAGATCTGAATTTTGCCTCAGGTACATGGTGGTTGCAGAATGGCTAGCCTCATTCACTTCTCCATATGCTTCAGAGCCCTGTAGGACCCAACTCCAAAAATGGCTGAGACTCCAAGAGGACTTGAAATGCTATGGAAATGTCAGCCATTATATACTTTGTGTCATCATTATTTTAGGGTCTGGAAAGAATGTTAGGAAGCAAGTACCCTGCTAAAAACAAGTGTTGAGGTCAAGAAATTGGTACCTTAAATAATCGAAAAGCAGATTCTGAAACATCCATTAACTTCTCTTAGGGCAGATGTAGCAAAACATTTTTCAGTGATGTAATTAAAGGAAACAGACAATTGTAGTAAAAAAGGGCACAGGTCCCACTCACAGAAACATTAGATGGCTCCAACCACATGGTTGAAACCAATGAACACTGGTCCACTCAAGGAGATTTGACGACTCCGAAAATTGATAATGGATTTTGAGCAATTTCTGTTCTAGGTCACCTGTTTGAATCCCAATAGGATTATCCTTTAAGAGCCACCAAAAGTAATTTGAGTTTGAAGGCTAGAATCCAAAAAATATCCTTCTATAATTACTGAAGCTGGCTGAGATGAAAGGGAAATGATTGATCAGGGACATTGAGAAATGGATTGAATTAGCTGTGAAATGAATATTCTCTTTCTGCCTAAAAGGTGTCTTTGGGGGTCAGCACAGCAATAATTCTACACTTTGTGGAATATCAGAGATCATCATTTTTAGGATTCATTTATTTCTCCTAAGAAAGAATGGAAAGAAAAGAAAGAGGAGGAGAAAGAAGAGAAGCTGGATCAGGTAGCCTCTTGTGTCCCTCCCCAACTCCTAATCTATCATGTATGTGACTCACCAGGACAATTACTGTCAGAGGAATGATTTGAATGTAGTCTTCCTGCCTCCAATCTCAATCTCCTACTCAATGGGGTCACTGTATGTAGGTGGAGGAATACTCAGGCAGGGTGATTACCTAGAGCAGTCAATAGACATTGAAACAAGCTTGTGCTGGACACAGTGGACAGTGGAAGGCAAGCAGAGGGGCTCTTGTTTTGTGTTTCACTCTGAGGAGATGTGAGGAGAATGCATAAATGGCAATAAGAACAACAACAACAACAACAATAATAATAATAATAATAGTTAACATTTATATAGTACTTACTATATTTGAGATATTGTGCTACATACTTTATAATTATTATCTCTTTTAATACTTACAACAACCATTTAAGTTAGATGCTATTATTGTGGTTTTTATTATTTACAATATATTATTCTTATTTACAGATAAAGAAATGGAAGAAAATGGAGGTTGCTTTCTTACCCAGAATCACAAAGCTAATAATTGTCAGAGGCTGGATTTGAACTAAGGTCTCTGTGCTCCAAGCCCAGCGTTCTGTGTACTATGCATCCCCCACCATCCCCACTCTCAAAGAAAGCAGCTACAACTCCTTGAATTAAAAAACTCACAAGTATTTATTAAGTGTCTACTAGGTGCTAGGAGTGATCACCACCCCTACATGAGTGCTTTCCTGATTCCCCTAGCTATGACTGCCTGTCCCACTTCCTCCACTCACTCAACTTTTCTATGTTCCAGGCTACTTTCTGACTTTTCGATAGGGAGATCATGCTAATCTGCATTGATATATGGAGTTTCCTCACTTGGGAGTTCCCTATACCTATGCAATCACAAGTCTAGACCCCATGTCTACTTAGAAGTGTGCTTATTATTTTCCCAGGAAGAATATAAGCTCCTAGAGGTCAGGAACTCTCATATTTGTCTTTGATTGCCACCAACAGCCCATTGCCTGGCACACAATAGGTGCTTAATAAGTGCTGGGCTCTGGAGATATTGAGACAAAAATTAAATCAAGTCCTGCCCTTGAGGGGAGATGAAGTTTATAATAATATAGAAAGATTACATCGGGTTTAACACATTTCCTAGACTCCTGAAAAAGTGATTTCAAAAAGAACAGGAAAAAAGATAAGGATCCTATGAGTGAAGATTTCAGGGGAAAGGGGACACAAAGGAAGAGAGAATCAAAAAGATAGAATTCTAACTCTGTAGTTAGGAAAACTCTCAATGAGAAAAAGAGGGGGAGGCATTTGGCACCATGATGTTACAAACACGGGTGTAGGAAGAGGCAAGGGAAGAATGGAACAAACACTGTCCATGGTACCCAAGGACAGAAGGAAAAGTTCAATCTTTAGGGAAGTTTCCTGCATGTGAAGGTGAACTTTTTTCCTTTTTACTAGCTACTTACTACTTTGGTTTCCTTTTACCAGCCTTGGGTCAAAGCTAATTCACTCTTGCCACTTCACATTTTCTGCTTTATAGCTCTTGGACCACCACTAGTCTGGGTATTGCTCTTGGACCACCACTAGTCTGGGTATCCCTTTTTAAACCAGTTTTTCCTACACTAAGAATGGCAAGATGCACCTCCACACTCCAGTGACCTCCAGTCCCTACATCCTGGCACCAAGCTTTGCTCAAACAATGCAAGCATAAGGAACATATCCTTTGTTTAAATGTTAGGTTTCATCCACAGAGTTGCAGCATCCTATAGGTAAGGTGATGGTGGGAAATGACCTTGAAAATCAATACAGTCTCCTCACCTTACAATTGAAGAAACAGTCCCAGGGAGAGTTTAAATGATTTGTCTCAAGTAACAATAAGGAACAAAGTTGGGATTTGAACCCAGGTTCTTTTATTTTAAATTCAGTTAAATTAAATTCTGAACTAAATTAAGAAGTTATGAGCTTCTTAAGGGCAGGGACTGATTTGTTGGTTTATTTCTTTTTTGCTTTTTTTTTTGTGTGTGTACCCAGTCCTTAGCACAGAAAGCACATAGTAGGTGCTTAATAAGTCCTTATTGATTGACTGACTAGATTAGGTATTCAAAAACTTTGTGTGTCAAAAATCCCTTTGGCAAAGTAGTGAAGCCAAAATAATAATTTTTAAATGCAACAAATAAAATATACAGTATGACAAAGGAAACCAACTAAATTGAAATACAGTGATCAAAACCACACACTCCAAGTTAAGAACCCCTCTGTTAGATGGAGGCCATTGATTTCTTTCTTCTTTCTCTCTCTTTCTCTTCTCTCCCCCATCTTATTCTCTCTTTCTTTCTCTCTCTTTCTCTTCTCTCCTCCATCTTATTCTCTCTTTCACTTTGTCACTATTCCTCTCTGGGCATGGATAAATCATCTGTGACAAATGATTATGAGTACTGATTGTGGCTGATCAGTTGCAGGGAGTTATCCAGGGAGCCAGATACAAGGCACCAGTGGTCAGCCCACTCTGCTTGGAAACCAGAAGACGGGGCTGTCAAATCCTTTCCAAGTATCCAAATTATGCATCCTATGGGTTTTTAATTAGCACTTCCAGCATCAAGCGAAGAGAGATTTCTGTAACGTTCACAAAGCCTAGTCCTTTCTCCCCCAGATCCTTGGTCCCTTCTAGCACCAGTAGATGATCCTGGTAATTCGTGGTCTGAGATCTTGGATTCCCACCAGAAGCACAGAGCTGTCTAGAAGGATCCAGGCTGAAACCCCCAATGTGGCCTTCTGCCTAAACCCAGACCTACATAATCTATTTGTAGCATCCCTCCAAATTTCAGCCCTTAACCCTAGAGAGGCTCTCCAGGAGGGGGTAGTGTTTGGACGGGACAGGCAGGTGGTCAGCTGGCATTTAATAAGCAATTATGATGTGCCAGGCACTGGCAATACAAAGAATGGCAAAGGGAGGTCCATGCCCTCAAAAAGCTGGGAAAGTCTGCTGGGAGAGCCAACATGCAAACAACTATGGTTATCCCTATTACATCACAGGGATTAAGTGGTGTCCTCCTTCTAAAATTTTAAAAATTTTAGCCTCCTTCTGTACAAGAAGAAATCTGAATTATTTTGGTATTAAAATATGAAAGAGTTTGATGATATGCAATACTATACATTTACTTTATGCATTTCTGAGTTTCTAAACTTTGTGTCATCTGTGATTTCCACCAAAGTCCCCACAATCCCCATTTATTTTCTTATGCTAAGCCATGATATATTGTGCAACGGGGAAAGGACAAGTAAGTACAAATAAAGTATATATGGGATAAATGGGAAATATTTAACCCAGAGTCAAGGCACTAGCATTCATCTAGGAAAGTTTTCCTGGAATAGATGGGATTTTAGCTGAGACTTAGGAAGCTGGGAGACTTAGGAAGCAGAGGAGGAAGAGCATTCTGGGCTTGGGGAAGACTTACCTGCAGTCAAGGTTTGGAGGCAGCTAAGTGGCTCTGCAGGGGAGAGAGATCTGGCTTGGAGTCAGGAAGATCTGAGTTCAGATTGACCTCAGAATACTCACTCTCTGTGACCCTATCTAGTCACCTAACCCTATTTGCCTCAGTCTCCTCATTGGCAAACTGTGCTGGAAAAGAAGATGGTGGACAACTCTTTGCCAAGAAAACCCCAAGTCATGAAAGAGTTAGACATAACTGAAATATGACTGAGGAACAACACCAAGGATTTGGAGTCATGTTCCTGGAAAGGCAGAGACTAGTATCATTGGATAGAAGAGCAGAGGGGAAGAGGCAAGGTGTAAGGTGTAAGGGCAGTGACAGAGATGGGGTCCACACCCCAAGGATGGCAAACACTCTGCTCCTCCTGGCATCCTGCTTCTTTGCTTTCCAGGACCCCAGCTCCAACTTGTGCCATCTCTGACTGGATTCCCCCATCCACATCTCCAGCTGGGTGCCATCTCTGACTGGATCCCCCCCTCCACATCTCTAGCTGGGAGCCGTCTCTGACTGGATCCCCCCACCCCAATCTCCAGCTGCGTGCTGCTCCCAGCTCAGTCCCTGGGCTTGTTTTCAGTCATTCATGAACCGCTGTTGATGGTGGCTTTTTCTGCCTACAGCTCTCCGTGACCCTGAGTTTTTCAGTCAGCCTCCCCAGACAACCAAACCAAGTGGTAAAATAGCCCCAGGTCCTGACAGGCAGCATCAAAAGGAACTCAGGCTACCCAGGGGAGCTCCCTGCTATGTTCTCATTTTGAAAGGAGACAGACAAGTACTGGAAGCAGGAACAAAACGCCATCACATTCTCTTCAGCAACTTGGAGCCCGCACCTTTGAGGGGCCAGACACTGTGCTAGGCACTGGGATACACTGTTTTTAAATCTTCTGCTTTGAAGGAACTTAGCTTCCACTGTGAAAGCTGGGGATGGAGGTGGAATACAATGTGAGTATCAGTGAGTGAGACAAAACATTGGGGGGATCCATGGAATCCTGGGCAGCAAGGTTGCTGCTTTAGTGAGTAGAGCATGGGATTTGGATTGAAGGAGTCCTGAGTTCAAATCTTGCCTCAGTTACTTAGCAGGTATGTGATCATGGGCAAGTCACTCTACCTCTGTGTCCCTCAGTTTTCTCATTTTAAAAATGGTCATATTAGTAGCACCTTCCTCTCCAGGAGGTTGTGAGGATCAAATGAATGACATATGCAAAATGCTTTGCAAGCCTTAGATATAAATATATATATATATATACATATATATGGATATATAAATGCTATCTATTATTAGTATCAATACTAACAACCAGGAGTCTCAGAACACTCAAGGAGGAAATGACTCACGAACTGAGCCTTGAAGGAAGATAAGAATTTTGAGATGTATAAATGAGGAGGGAGACTGCCAGAACCAGAGAGCAATTTGGGTGAATGTACATGAAGGATAGCTCAAAGTCAGGGAGCATTTTTTGCCAGCCTTATGCACATCACAACATTAGGGACAGGGATAAGACTGATGGTGGAGCTCTATCTGACTTCTTTTGCTCCTTACCTTCCCCCACTCTGTTCAGTTACCTAAGTTGAGCTAAGAATCGTGGGAGTGAAGCCCCCCTCCCCCACCAATTTTAAGATGTGGCTTGGTTCTTCTTGGTTTGCTGTAGTCTGGCTCTCATGAACTGATTGAAAGCATAAGGAGTTTCTAACTCAAAGTCAGAAACCCACCTGGGATAATGAACTGATATTATAAGCAGACTCTAGCAGGGATGCTCAAACTTTTTAAATAGGGGACCAGTTCACTGTCCCTCAGACTGTTGGAGGGCCGGACTATAGTAAAAACAAAACCTTTGTTTTGTGGGCCTTTAAATAAAGAAACTTCATAGTCCTGGATGAGGGAGGATAAACGTCCTCAGCTGCTGCATCTGGCCCGTGGAGACGTAGTTTGAAGACCCCTGTGAAAGATTCAAAAATCACTGGAACATTTATGGGCACTGCTTAATGGATTGAGTGCTCTTCACTCTGAAAGAGCTTGTGAGAAAAAAAATATGCAAAGTTAAGGTTTTGGTTACTGAAAAGATTTCCCTCCCCTTCCACAACGAGAGTGTGTAATTTGAATGCGAAGGGATAAATTCATGCATAACATGATTAAAAATCAAAATCTGACAATATGTTGTTTATAAGAAACATTTTAAAATGAGAGATATAGAGAGAGTTAAAATAAAAGGCTGGATTAAAATTTACTATGCTTCAGCTGAGGTATTAAAAGAAAACAGGGGTAGCAATTATGATCTCAGACAAAGTTAAAGTTAAAATCGTTTTAATTAAAAGAGATAAACAGAGAAACTGCACTATGATAAAAGGTATCATAGATGATGAAGTAATATCTATATTAAACCTTTATGTTTCAGATAATATAGCATCGAGGAGAAGTTAAATGAATTACAGGTGCAAACCAATTATAATACAATAGGGGAGGGACTTTTAATTACCTTCCCCACTAACATAGCTAAGTAATCTAACCAAAAAATAATTAAGAAAGAAGTTAAGGAGGTGAATAGAATCTTAAATAAGAGAGAGATCATATTTATCTGGCGAGAACTGAGTCGGAATAGAAACAAACCTACCTTTTTCTCAACAGTATATGGTACCTTTGTAAAAATTGATCACATATTAAAACATAAAAACTATAAAATTGGGAGAAAAAATGTACAGTTTATTCAAGATTTCATATCTATAATCTACAAAGGTCTCATAAGAGCATCATTCCACAATTGATAAATTGTAAAAGGATATGAACAGTTTTTTGATGAAAAAATCAAAGCTAGATTTAATCATATAAAAATGCTTTAAATTATTCTTGATTAAAGAAATGCAAAATAAAAGCACTCTGGGATATCATCTTACACCTAGCAGATTAGTTAAAATGATAAAAGGGTAAGCAACACATCTTGGAGAGGATGTGGAAAAATTGGGACACTGATTCACTGGGTGAAACTGTGTGCTGCTGATCCAACCATTTTGGAGAGCGATTTTGAATTATGCCCAAAGAGTTATTAAACTGTGTATGCCCTTTGAAACCCAGAAATACTGCTTTTAGGTCTTCAGCAGAAGATGGAAGAAAAAAGATCACCACAACTTTGTTGACCACAAATCAATAAGTCAAGTCGGCAATCATTTATTAATTTTTGTGCCAGCTGTTCAGTCATTTAATCACATTGGAGCCCAGTTGAGATTTTCTTGGCAGAGTCCTGGAGTGGTTTGCTATTTCCTTCTCCCGCTCATTTTACAGATGAAGAAACTGAGGCAAACAAGCTGGAGTGATTTGTCCAAGCTAATAAGTATCTAAGGTTGGATTTGAACTCAGGTCTAGCTGATTCCAAGTCCAGGGCTCTATCCTCTGGACAAACTAATAGCTTCCAATATGAGGCAATTGGGGTGAAGTGACTTGCCCAAGGTCACACAGCCAGGGAGTGTTAGGTGTCTGAGACCAACAGGTCCTCCTGACTTCAGGACTGGTGCTGTCCCATGTCTATGGAAGAAAGTTTCTTTGTAACTTTTTTAGTATACTATTACAATAAATGCATTTGCTTCAAACTTGCCATGTCTTCCTCCTGAGGAGGCAAAAGAAACATAACAGCAGAGGGATGTTTGTTGTGCTGTTATGGAGAGTAGATGTGGACCGATGGACCTAAGATTGCTTTTGGAGGGCCCATGCACACTGAAGGGAAGGGGCCCTCCTATATTATCTCCAGAAATCAGGGACAGAGAACCAGATAGAATGGTTAGCTCGTGATCATTCTTGGTAAGAACATAGAGAATAAGAGGAAAGTATATTAAATAAAGACTAGAAAGCAATAGGTGCTTCATAAGTGCTTGTCAATTGATTGACTCATTGGATCAGATTGAAAAGATAGGTTTCAGAGAAGCTTAAATGCTGGATGGAGATAGTTTTGCTTTCTAGGCACCAGGGAAGCCATTATTTTTTTAAGTTGGGTAGTGACACGGTCAAATCTGCTTCTTGGGAAGACTTTTGACAATGGGATGTAGGATGATCTGGGGAAGGGGAGAATGGAAGCAAAGAGATGGGATAGAAGACTCTCTTTATATGAGAATCAGAGAGACAGAGACAGAGACAGATAAACAGGGATAGAGACAGACAGACAGAAACAGATGGCCAACTGCAGGACAGGCAGGAGAGGAGGAGGAAAGGGATGCATGCTTAAAACTGAGTGCTTGAAAGGCTGGTGATCATCTCAACAGGAAGCAAAAACTGGGCGGGGAGTGGGGGAGTTATCTGGAATTTGTGAAAGTTTTCACTGTGTTGCTGAATAAAAAACATCCAAAATGGCTTTTTCACAACATGTTTGATGCAAGAATCAGAAAGGCCTTTTGTTGAGAGACAGTTGGGAAGAGGGAGCAGAAGGCTATTAGAAGTTAAGGAGACCTGGGCCTTGAGGACCTATGCATCCCTCCTGATGACAAGTGGGTTACTGGCTTGGATGCAGGGATTATGAGGGCTCCAAGGCATGATTTGGATCCCTACAATGTGCACCCCCAAAGCCAGCTCCACAGAGGAACCAATCTGGTCCCTTCCATCACTGACAAGAGAAGGACTGCATCTGGAAAGAGGACGAGATTGCAGGGATCTGGTTCTGGCTTCATGAAGGCAAGACACAGCATTGCCCTTCCTAGGAACTGGTATCTTGCCAATTGAGCCCCTGGATTGGTTTATTTGAGGCTCCCCTCCAGTAAAACACTAGTCATTTCTCTGGCCCTCCCATACAAAAGAAGAAATGGAAATAGCAAACAGAAGTAGAGGAAGAGGAAGAAGGAGGAGGAGAAGGGAGAAAAGGAGGAAAAGGAGAAGGAAGAGGAAAAGGAGGAGGAGGAGGAGGAGGAGGAGAAGAAGAAAAAGAAGAAGAAGAGAAAGGAGAGGGAAGAGAAAGGAGAGGGAAAAGAAGAAGAGGAAGAAGAAGAAGAAGAAGAAGAAGAAGAAGAAGAAGAAGAAGAAGAAGAAGAAGAAGAAGAAGAAGAAGAAGAAGAAGAAGAAGAAGAAGAAGAAGAAGAAGAAGAAGAGAAAGAGGGCAAAAAGAAGGAGAGGAAGGAGAAGAAGAAAGGCTTGAATTCAAATCTCCCCGCAGACACTTGCTATTTGTGTGGCTCTGGCAATTTCCCATTTGTAAAATTGAGTGTTTCACCTTTATGGACTTTTAGGATCCTGCTACATCCAAATTGATGGTCCTATGATCGTTGTTTAGGGAAAATGGTGTAATAGTAACAGTCAATCCGTGAATACACATTTATTAAGCACTTACTATGTACCAGGCCAAGGAACACAAATACAAACAAACCCCAAAAGCCACAGGTCCTCAAGGACCCTACATTCTAATGGGTAAAGGCAGAACATGAAAGAAAGCTAAAAAGTGGAGGGAGGAGGGGCTGGGAGAGGGAACGCTTTTCTCAGAAAGGATGTTCTTGGGGAAATAGCTGGGGCTATGGCGTGACCTTCCAGGGGGAGGAAGCTTCCCAGGTCCCACGGAGAAAGCCGCCCAGGAGACAGAGGGAGCTGGAGAGGAAGCTAACGAGTCGGCATCGATCACGTCAGGCTGTCGGACCACAGAGAGATGTCTGACTAATGACTCCCGGCCTAGGAGGAAGTCTTTAATAGGGGGCCAAAAGACTCCATCATAGTCAAGGTTCTTTCGGAGGCCTTAAGGATGCTCATCCAACCAAGAGGGGCAGCGGCTCGGAAAAGCTAATCCCCAGGCGCCTCATAGAGACTCAAGGCAATCTGGGCAGCTTGTAACTCTGAGCCAGGCCCAGAAGATGAAATTAAATGGGGATAAATGTAAAGCTCTGCAGTGGGCTAAAAAAAATCAATCGCCGAAGCACGAGAAAGAGACACGTTCTCGGTGAAAAACATCTGAGCGTTTCCTCTGAGCCAGCAGGGGATGCAGCTGCAGAAGACCAAGGACCGGCCTGATGGACCGCTCACCCCCGCGTGGGCCCGGGAAGCAGTTGTCCCACTGAGCTCGGCCGGATGATGTTGCATCCGGACATTTGTGCTACATCCTGGGCCCGCGTGTGAAAGGAAAATATTGACAAAGCAGAAAGTCCCCAGAGGAAGCAGCCAGCGAGGAGAAGGGCCCGGAAGCCTCGGCTCTGTGCTGGGGTTAGCAGAAGTGAGTGAGGGGAGACAAGGAAGCCTCCTGAAGGATTGCACGGATCTCAGAGCCGGAGGTCCCTGTGGCCATAAACTCCAGCTCTTAACTGAGCAAGAGCCCCCCTGCAGCATGGCAAGCAAGCCGGTGCTCATGCTCCCCGGGACCTCAGGGGACTCAGAAAGCAGCTCTCCCTGGGAGGAAGCTCTTCCTCACACATCCCAGCCAGCCTCTTTGCACTTGCTCCCTGGTGTTCCAGATTCTGTCCGGGATCAAGGCTGAGCCCAGCCTTCCTTAGACATGAGCCAGTTTTTTTTTTTCTAGGATGTCTTTTATCATCTAATGCCTTGATAATTTCTTTTTTTAATTTTTTAATAGCTTTTTATTTACAAACCATATGCGTGGGTAATTTTTTTCAACATGACCCTTGCAAAACCTTCTGTTCCAACTTTTCCCCTCCTTCCTCCCACCCCCTCCCACAGATGGCAGGCAGTCTCATACATGTTAAATGTTAAAGTATATGTTAAATACCACATATGTATACATATTTATACAGTTGTCTTGCTACAGAAGAAAATTCGGATCTAGAAAGAAGGTAAAAATAACCTGGGAAGAAAAACAAAAATGCAAGCAAACAATAACAGAAAGAGTGCAAATGCCATGTTGTGGGCCACACTCATTTCCCAGTGTTCTTAATGAACTAGTTTTTCTGTTGGATTTCTCCTGGGAACAGTGGAGCTGCCTGGGTATAGACTGTCCCACTCAGGTACTGCCAGCAGCGGATCCGGGATGGGGTTAGGATGCCGATGGGAGGAGGCAGGGTTCACAGATCCTTCTCCAGCCAAAGGGAGATGGGCTATTAGACCAAGGTGGACCAAAGGCCTCTCCTCTCCCATCCCTGAGCAAGCAAAGGCTTCTCCTCAAGGGTCTGCCAGGAAGCACAGCGGCTCCACTTCTGGAATGATTCCGGGTCTCCAGTTTGAGGATTTATGGTTTCCTTAGCTATAAACTAGAAAATCAATCTAAGACAAATTGATTAATTGATTGTCTCCTATCACTTGCCTTTGGTGGAAGGAGATAACTTATTGAGTAACTAGCAGTCAGCACCATTCTGATAAAAGGATCACAGACTCAGGGCTGAAACAAACTTCTTGCTCAGTTCCCTCATTCACAGATGAGGAAACAAGGTCCCGGAGGAAAAGTTATTGGTTTGCCTCAGGCTGCACAAGTGGGACCAGGGCCACTATTTGAACCCAGTGCTCTGGCTAAAATCTACCGGGCCACTTCCAAGTCATCTTTTCTCTAAGCTAAACATCCCCAAACCCTACTTTATGCTAGCTTCCCGGCCCCTCACCAAGCTTGTTCCAGCTTTTCTGGACATGGACCAGTTTGTCAGTATCCTTTCTGAACTGTGCTATCAGACCTGAATTGGTGCTCCAGGTACGGACACAGGAAGGGAGGACCGTCACCTTGATCCTTCTGGACCTGCCTTCAGATATTTGTCAAGTCAAACCATCGATTTCCTTGGTGCCCGATTCCACCACAAATCGTGTCTTCTACATACAGAATGCGGGGCTGGACTTGTCTAGTCTTCCCTGATTTTACAGAGTTAATTTTTATTTAACCTACGGGAGGATTGTATATTTATTCCTATTTCATTTTATTTCTTTTTGTGTAGCTCATTGCTCTAGGCTAGCTCAGGGTCTTTCTAAATTCTCCTTGTCGTACACATTGATTAGTTCCTCACACTTTGGGAATCCTGCCCTTTTCATCAGCCTCCTGCCTCTGCTTCCGCCCAAATAATTGGGGATGGGGACAAGCTGCCTGCCTGCAGCAGAGAGATACTGTGAAGAAACCCTTCTGTAAGAGCTTAGCCTTTAAATGTGAATGTTCCTGTTTGTTGCGCATTACACGGCCAAGGAACGCGGCGGTAAAGACTTTCTTCCCTCCGTCCATTAATGGCCACTTTTTAGATCGAGCCGTTCCCCTAGATCTGCATCCACCCGCCCGTCCCGAGCTCTCATTTGTCTGCCTCCTACACCAGCAGAGCCTGAGAGGGTTTGTTAAATGCTTCTCCAAAATCTGGAGCTTCGCCACCTGCCTAATGATCCCGTCCAGAAAGGGCGAAGAAAGGATCCTCCCGCGACTTGATGAAGTTGGGCGGGCTCTGGAGAACCTCTGTTTCCTCTTCTATTTGTTCCCTAACTGTGCCTTTAATAATGCAAGGCAGGATCTTGCCAGGAATAAAAGTCTAGCTCAATCCACTTTATCTTTATTGAAAAGTGAGACATTTGCTTGGCTCTCATCCTGTGACAATGCTCCTGATCCCTGTGATTTTTCCAAGAACACTGACAGTAACTCAGCAACGTCTGCCAGTTCTTTTCATGCCCAGAAATGGCACCCACTGATACGACGCGGTCTCCCTGTGGCCAGGAGGGTGCCCTCTCAACATCTCCCCTATTTTAGTTTCCAGCTACAAATTAAGGCTTTTCAGACCAAAGAGAAAACAGAAACAGAAGAGCCGGAGATGTGACATTCCCTCCATTACCCATTTTCATATAGTCATATTCTTTTCATCACTTGTTCAAAGAACAAGCAGCTACTATGTGCCGGCATCGTGCTAAGCTTGGGGAGAAGCTGGCAGAGAAGTCACCGAGTTCAGCAGTGCCCAAGGCCCGGGGCGGGACCCCTCGCCCACCACTAGCTGGCACACCCCTGGGTAAGCAAGGTAGCCAGGGGGGCTTTGCCTCATCAGGGGAGAACTAAAAGGGAGTAACTGGTTCTCCCACGATCACAGGCCCAAAGTGTGAGTGAGTCAGGGCTCCATCGCACAAGGCTGCTGCTCCGCCCACTGTGAGCTACTTCCCTTCTCCTTCCCTCGGGGCCTTGTTCTTCTAAGCTTTGCACCAAGCAGTTCTCACAGAAGCTAATCTGGCTTTGACAATCTCTGGGTGACAGGAAGCGGAAAAGGGGAGGTCGCCAAATGAAGAAGTATCTCCATGACAAGTGAGCATTCAGAGGGGGGCTTCAGACAGTTCCTAACCTGTCTGGAACCCAATGTGGAGGGACTGAAGAGTCCTCCAAAAGGTTCATTCCTACGGCAGCTGGGCAAAGGAGCTTGTGCCAGTGACTCCTCCCTGTTTGCTTAGTGTGATTCCCTTTTGCATTATCAGAGATGAGGGAAGGAAGGGAGGGAGAGAGGAAGGGAGAGAGGAAGGAAGGAAGGAAGGAAGGAAGGAAGGAAGGAAGGAAGGAAGGAAGGAAGGAAGGAAGGAAGGAAGGAAGGAAGGAAGGAAGGAAGGAAGGAAGGAAGGAAGAGGGAAGAATGGGGAAAGAAGGAAGGAATGGAGCGAGGGAGAGAGGAAAGGGAAGAAGAGGGAAGGAGGAAAAAAGTGAGAGAGAGGGAGGAAGGGAAGCGAAGAAGAGAGAGAGAGAGAGAGAGAGAGAGAGAGAGAGAGAGAGAGATTTGGGAGCTCTGTTGTACTGCAGGAATTAGCAGAAAAGCTTCTTTGCTTCTCAATTCCATCTCCAGCCCTGCCCAAGAAGGAAAAGATTTTCCAGAATAAACTAATCTCACGCAGACATCCTTGTGCCTTCAGTTCACCAAGGACAGGAGCCAGGCTCGCCCCTGGACACCGCCAACGTGCACACGCTTTGGCAGCAGAGGCTCTCTGTGTCCCAAAGCCACTGGCGCCCACAAACCCCGGCTTCCAGGCTGGGCCAGGCCCCTGTTCTGTCTGCAGCAGTTCTGGGGCTTTATTACCAAGGATGAGGTTATGAAAACTGGATATTTGCTTTTAAGCTTCCTTTTCTATTTATTGTACAGTAAGTCCCTCTGGCTCATGTCAAACAAACAAATGAACCAAAAGACTGCTGGAGACAGGGATGGAGGGAGTGTATGTGAGTGTGAGTGTGTGTGTGTGTGTGTGTGAGTGTGTGTGTGTGAGTGTGAGGATGAGTGTGTGTGAGTGTGTGTATGAGTGTGAGTGTGTGTGTGAGGATGAGTGTGTGTGAGTGTGTGTATGAGTGTGTGTGAGTGTGAGTGTGAGTGTGTGTGAGTGTGTGTGAGTGTGTGAGTGTGTGTCTAAAATGAACCCCTGAGAAGCCACATCTAAATATCCCTGGGATCAGCTGTCCCTGCCTGGACCCCATCCCTTAGGGAAGTTGTTAAGGACTTCCTGGAGCCTCCATCACAAATGCTGGTTTAACCCTCAGGAAGACTGCAGTCAGCCTGAGAAACAGCAGAGAACAAGCATTCGACTTGTACTCGTGTGACTTTGAATACAAGTATGACCCTGAGTAAGTCACCTCACCCTGTTTGCCTCAGTTTCCTCATCTGTAAAATGAGCTGGAGAAGATGATAAAACACTCTAGCATTTCTGCCAAGAAGACCCCAGATGGGGATGCTGAGTCAGGCAAGACTGAAGAAGGACTGGACGGCAGCACTATGGGAGGCAGCAAGGAGGAGGGGGCAGAGGGCCGGGCAGGGGAGCCCTGGGTTCGGGACCTTGGGGAGTTGGTGCTGGCTGTGCCAACCTCAGGCAACTCCCTCAGAGCAGAAAGGACAAAGGACGCTGGCTCTGCATCGGGGGAGGAGACTCTGCCCTGAGCTCTCCCAGCTCTTGCTGCACAGGTCCGGGCCAAGTTCCTGCTGCAGCCTGAAGGTGAAGGTCGCCGGGGCTCCCAGCAGCCTAACCTGCCCTCAGAGGGCACGCTCCAAATGGCCCCCGAACGCCAAGAACAGAGGCTCCCCACCCCCACCCTCCTCACCCTCAGGCTCTTGGGAGCAAACGGGACTGGAAAATCAAAGGATGCTCCTGGCCAGGTGGTGTTCCTCAAGGAAGGTTGGTGTGTCTGTGGGCACCGTGGGAGTTCGGGGAGGAGAAGGAAAACAGAAAGAAAGAGAGGGGAAAGGAGGGAAGGAAAGGGGGGAGGGAAAGAAGGGGAAGAGAGAGAGAGACAGAGACAGAAACACACACATACACAGAGAGAGACAAGAGAGAAACAAAGACAGAGACAGAGAGACAGAGAGACACACACAGACAGAGCCAGAGAGACACGGAAAGAGAGAGCGAGCAGAAAGGAAATGGGCTGTGTAAGTGATGAAAAAAAATGATAGGCTTGAGGCCAGTGAGTGATTGGCTAAAAGGGACTTTGACCTCACCTTGGGGAGGAAATGCCGAGGGTGTCCATCACCTCTGCTGTTTTTACAATGCAGCCGAGGCAGGGGGAGTATTGATTACCTGGGAGACGCTGTGAATGATTCAGGGACTCTCTCAGCAGCTCCCCAGTCCCCTCAGACCTGGCCAGAGGCAGAGCTCGGGGCTTGGGGGCCGCCCCCAAATCCACAGGCTGCTGCCGGGCTCCGGGCTTCATGCCTCGTCGCCCTCCCAGCTCTGGCCAATCCCGCCAGGTGCCACGGTACCCGCCTGCCCACGTGCCCGCCCGCTGTGGAGCCCGGGCAGACCGGCGCCTGCATCTCGGGTCGGCCCGGGCATCCTCTGGGGGCCAACAATGCGCGCCCCTCCGTGCTGCTCCCCAAAGTCCTTCTGGGAGCCCCCGCCAGCTTTCCTTTCCCGGCCGCTGTGGGAGCCGTGACAAGGCTTCCGCTCCCTCTCTCTGCCGCTGTCCCCATCCAGACGTGTAATTGCTGTCTCGGGAGCAGCCTCGGGGCTCAGAGGCTCCGGAGATGAAAACAAATTCCCTTCTCCTGTGGCCCCCTCTCTCCCCCCTCCCCCCGCCTCCCGCCGATGCTCCACGTTGCGCCGTCCCCGGCAGCCTCGGCCCCCCGTCAGAAAACCGGAGCCGCTTCTGGGGGATAACAGGGAGCTGGGGAGACATCTCCACCCCGCCCCCATCATTCCTTAGGAAGCTGATTTTTGGAGGGAAGATGAACCCAGCCAGCCTCAGCACAAGGAAAAGGAGCCTCGGCCGGGGTCACTCACGGCCCCATTTTCCCTTTCAGCTAAGGAGCAGCTAGGAGGAGAGGCTGAGAGAAGGAAGCCTTGGGGAGGGCTCCACAGCCTGCCTTTTGCATAAGGACTGACAGGTCAAGGGTTGCTACTGAACTACTTGGGAAGGGAAGTACCTTTAGGTTGTCACCAGTGAGGGCAGAATTTGAACCCTGGCCCAATGGTCCTGACACCCAGTGCTCCCCCCCCCCCATCATCACCGCCCCTCCTTTCTCCAACAACAACTTTATTTCTCACCAATCTGCTTGAGGTAGGCTTTTTAATGGTGTTGAAGATGATGGGATCGTAGGATTATGATGCAAGAGACTATTAGGCAGATCTTTCAATCAAACCCCCTGATGAGGAAACTCAGGCAGGAAATACGCTGGTAAATGTTTAACAACCAGCTTTCTGAAGAAGAAAAAGGGACACAACACACCGTCAAGTTTAATCTGCATCATTCATCGTTTCTTTGTTACTTTCTGGAGTTTATGTTGTCAACAGAATAATAAATCAAGCAGCGGCAGATTTCTGCTGTGTCAGGGCTCACTCCAAACGTTGAAGACGTTCCAGCTCCTGCACAGACCCAGATAAGACCCAGAAGAGTCGAGTAACTGAACCCACGTTGAAACAAGTGGCAGGAAGAAGAAGTAGGGTTTGAACCCACACTCTCTGGCTCCAAATTCAGCCCCTTCTCCCCTTGGGCACACCATCATCCTGGGCACAATGAGGTTGTCTGGTGTCTAGTAGACAACACGGGGCCCATGCTGGCTTAGAGAGTTCTGGGGCTGCAAGCTGGCCGTGTCAGGGGCGGGATGTGGGGCCTCCGTCCTCTGAGGCTGCTGGGTCACCACTCTGCCCCGGAAGGAGCTGGCAGCCAAGGGAGAGAGAGAGAGAGAGAGAGACAGAGAGACAGAGAGACAGAGAGACAGAGAGACAGAGACAGACAGAGAGACAGACAAACATAGACATAGAGATAGAAAGAGAAAACAGAGACAGAGAGGAGAGAGACAGAGAGTCTTAGTGATAGAGAGAAAGAGACAGAAAAACAAAGAGAAACTAGAAACAAAAACTTAGACAGAAAAAAATAGAGACAGCGACAAGGAGACAGAAAGAGAGAGACTTAGAAAGACAGAGACAGAAAGGGGCAGCGATATGGAAATCTCCCTTGAGCTCAATGGCACTGGGAACAGCTTGACCATCCTAAGGGCCCCAGGGCCTAGGTCGGAGCCTTTCTGAAGTTTTAGCCAGATGTCAGCGCTGGTTGCCACGGGGATGGGGAGGGGTGGGGGTGGGGAACCTTAAGAAACAGCCCAATGAGACGAAGGGGTTTCGGGCTGGGGGGGCCTCTGGCCTGGGTCACCGCCTTTCCCTTGTGACCCCATTACCCCCGGGAGGGAGTGGGGGGGGGGGGGATTGGCACCTGGAACAACAGTTCCCACTCAGCCACATCCGAGCTGCTCTTAGATCTCCGCCTCCTGCGCCTGGGGTGGAGTGCACAGAGGAACAAACACCGCCCCGCCCTGAGGGGCTCCCCATCCCGGGCCGCTCCACAGGCGAAGGCAGGGGGCTGCCCCTTGGGGAACCCGTTGGGAAAGCAGGCTGGCGTCTGGCCAAGGTCCAACCCATCCTCCTGTTGTCAAAGAGGCTTAGAACTTGTCAAATGTCCATCTGGGACTGTCCGGCTCTCAATTAGCTCACTAAGTGCATCCTGGGCCTGCCCGCCATCTTGGAGAGCAGGGAGAGCCCAAAGAGCCTCCATGTGGCTCTGGGATGGGCTGCTTTGTCCCACAAGGCGGTGGGAGCATTGTTCAGGCTTCCAAGCAGTTGGGGCCAGCCACTGAGCACAGTCACTAAGCACCTACTGGGTGCCGGGCACTGGGCAAGCGCCGGGACTACAAGGAGCGGCCAGAGACAGCGTCTGCCCCCAAGGAGCTTCCAATCTAGCAAGGAGAGAGCACCTACTCTGTGCTGGGCGCTCTGCAAGCGCCTGGGCTACAAGGAGGTTACATCTAGCCGGGAGATACCAGCGAAGAACTCTGTGCCTACGAGACAGACAGGAGTCGGGCGTCATGTGGGAGCGGAGCCGTTGGGCGGGATTTCAGCTGGGCCTTGAGAGAGGCCAGGAAGCCGGGAGGAGATGGATCCATCTCGGAGGGAGCGCACTCCGGGCAAGGGGAACTCGCCAGGAAGTTGGGCTCTCTTCGCGCTCACAATTGTGAAAATGGGGAGAAGGACCGGAAGGAGTGGGGCATCGGGGGGGCATCCTGTTGGAAACCAGGAGGGAAGGGAAGATTAAGTGCAGCCGTGACATTCATTTATTTAAATGACACAGCAGCTGACATTTATCTAGAACTTTAAAGAAGCTTTGCCAAAAGGACATTCCCTGCGCCATCAGATTTAGGATTAGAGTATCATCCCTCTGGCACCGAAAGGGCATCAGGCGTTGGCACTTCCAGAACCCTTATGATAGACAAGGAAGCGGAGATAGAGGACTTTTCCCAGGTCGATCTGTTAGCAAATGTCTAAGATAGGATTTGAACCCAGCTTCCCCTGGTTCCAAGCCCTCCCCATTATACCCATACTGTGAGGTGTCCCCAATTTACAGATGAGGAAACTGAGACTAATAAGGGATTTTCACATCTACTAAGTGACATAGGGGAGATCGACTTTGGGTCTTTTTCACTCCAATTCTACATTCTATCTCAATGCCATTTGTCTTCTCATGCAAATATAACTAGTTGGAAAATAAGTTTAATTGTTTATATCACTGCTCAATGTTGTTTATAATGAATTATTTCATTTATATGTATATACACAGAGAGAGAAACAGAGACAGAGACAGAGACACAGAGAGAGAGAGAGAGAGAGAGAAAGAAGAAAGAGAGAGAGAGAGAGAGAGAGAGAGAGAGAGAGAGAGAGAGAGAGAGAGAAGACAGTTGTCTGCCCTACCTGTGACCAATTGAGCAATGTGGAATAACACACTGGTAGGATCACCTAAAGGCAAGTCACTTAACCCATTTGCCTCCTTTGTGTTGCATGTGTGAGAGTGGGTTGAAATCCCCCCACATCCCCCCCTACAACCATGATCCCTTCATCAGGGGAGCTGCTCCCTTAGTGGGGGGAAACAAGGCCTGGCCCCTCCCGAGGTGCAACAGGACATCTGTCAGATAGGCTGAGGGAGTCGGCTGTGCCCTCGGAGACCTTTGGAGAAGCTCCCTGAGCTTCTTAGAATCGGAGATTTGGGTGAGCAAGCAGCCAGAAGAGAGAATTCCAGTCAAATCCCTTGGGGAGGAGAGGAAGAGAGCTAACTCTGGGCCTCCCTCTCTCTTTGGTCAGGCTTCTTGAAGAAACCGAAGGATTTGGGGACTTTCTGTCTCCCCATTAGTGGCCGAGCAATGTCCCCAAAACAGCTGATTTGTGCGGGGAGCAAAGCAAAGAGTGCGCATGGGGTCCGAGTTCTACGTGGAATCCCCGCGTGCCCCTGGGAAATGTTTTCAGCCAGCAAAAGGACTTCCCAGACATGTGGGTGAGCGCTCCCCTCCCTCCGTGTGTGCTTCTGGGAGAGTCACAGACGCTCAAGGGACATTTGGTACCAACTCCTCCTGCTACGCAACCTTTAGCTCGTACCCCACTCGTCCGGCTAATTGTTCAAATGATCATCATGGTGGGAAGCGTAGTGGGAGGGGCTCGTGAGCTTTGACATTAGCAAACCAACTCCGATCCCTTATGGCTGCCCGCAGAGACTTGCCCCACTGGGAACCTTATTCTTCAGTGGGTGTAGGACTGGGATAATAGCCTGGAGTCTTCATGTAGTCCCCATGTTGGGAAACTTGATTGTATCATTTCGCCCAGGAGTGACTGGTTTTCGTGGGAAAACCAATTTATATTAACCAGATACGCAAGAGACTAATTGATATGGGTTCATAGAATCACTGGTCAGAAACTCTCATCTTCCTGAGTTCAAATCCAGCCTCAGACATTTACCAGCTGGGTGACCCCGGGCAAGTCACTTCACCCTGTCTGCCTCAGTTTCCCCCTCTGTAAAATGAGGGAAATGGCCAACCGCTCCGGTGTCTATGCCAAGAAAACCCCAAATAGAGTCATGAGCTGACAGAGACATGACTGAAATGACTGACCGACAGCAACACACACTATCTCTTCCTTAAATTACCCACCAGGATAGAATTACTTGGGTTCTGTCTTCCTAGCGCCTACAGCTGTCACAGGGCTTGACATAAAGCAGTTGTTCATCAACTGATAATTAACCCTAAATGCCAACCAGCTTATTTCTAGGGGCATCTTAGGGACTGGGATATTTGTACCTGACATTCTAGGACCCACCTTCCTAGTACTGAGATAGCTGCAAAAATGGGTGAAGAACCACAAAACTGCTTAATGAATATATGAGATCAGAGCAATGGAAGCAAGATAATCTTGAGAGAGATTTCACCTAGATTGTAGTAGAACCTGGACAATTATCTCTTTTCTATCACTGAAAAAAGGAGCCTATTTACACAATAAAAAAAAAAATTAGACCAGATGGTCCAATGAAAGCTATTACACACACACACACACACACACACACACACACACATACACACACACACACACTTTTTATTTTTTTTGCAAAATCTTACATAAAAAACAATTCTTAATCAAGAGTTAGGGATCATTTTCTGTATTTCTTTCCTCATTTGTAAAATAGAAGAATTGTACTAAATAGTCCCTAAGGTTCCCTCCAGGTTTCAAGTGATGATTCTATAATCCTAAAACTCTTCTGGGCAGCTGGAGAGATGAGATTTTTATCACCCGAGAGGACGCGTTCCCAAGGACTCTTCCCTCGTAGACTTGGTGCGGTTCTCCTTTACACGGCGTAAAAGAAACTATTTCATCCTCATTATTTTCTCGTCTCTACACAGCCCACCTCTCTCTTGTTTGTGTTTGTCATTCACATGCTACCCTTTCTTTCCATGAGTTACATTTAAATTAGTCTTTTCCTGATGGAGTTTTGGGAGAGATCCTAGTTTTTTAATGAGGGTTTAGGAAACCTTGTCATCTGGTGGGGGGAGTGGTGATGATGGGGGAGACACAGACTTTGAACACAGATGGAGCCGCCTTATTGGGTAGTGGACCGGGGGGGGGGGGGGAGGGGGAAGGATGGAGAGGAGGACTCCTTTCCCAAATCCACACCTTATGCATCGGAGAGGGGACCCTGTTGCTGTTGGGTCAGTTGGATGAGATCTAGGGTGCGGGACCCTTTGGCTGGGAAGGTTGCTACATCTAGATGAGTGGGACTAAGTGGGAATGAGTTAAGCAGCCGGAAGTAAGGGTCCCACCGCATCTGTGGTTGGTATGGTGGGACTCAGGGGCTTGAATAAATCAGTCAGAACTGTAGGCCTGTATCCATGGGAAGGAAGGGGCTAACGGGCCCAAACCATAGGCCATGCTACAACCTGCCACTTAATTAGCAGCCAGACCAGGGAGGGCAGGGGAGGAAATGTCAAAGGCTTGCAGAGGAGCCCTCGGAAGGAGTAAATGGTCCAACAGCCATTGGTCAGTGCTTCAAAGATAGGACCCAGGGAGAAGCGGGGGCAGAAAACCTCCGCTCTCTGTAGGAAAGCTGAAAGCAAGAGCCATGGTGGGGGGACTCTGCCACAGCACTTTCTGCCCTCTGGCACTGTTGCCAAGGCCAGGCAAAGCTACCTGGGTTCCCAAAGAAAAGGGGGGGCTGGAGCGGTCCATTGTTGGCTGATTTCTAGGACCTTGGATTTCGATGTGAGAGATCTTAGGGCACCCGATACAACTCTCACTTAGCGGAAGATAATTCTAGAGCTGTAAGGGAGGCATCTCGTGTGATTCCCGTCCTCGCAGATGAGAAACTGAAGCTCTGAGAGGTGAAGTGACTGAGAGCATCATTGATTAATGGATAGATATCCTGACTCCTCAGGGATCATTAGTCCTTATGTTACAGATGAGGAAAATGAGGCTGAGGGAAGTTCCGTGACCTTCACATAGAGACCAGTCCCCAACCCAAAGGCCAGTGGCCGGCAGGGGGCTTGTTGGGGAAGATGTGCACGGCTCAGGTAGCCCAGGGCTCCCTTCCAGGGGAACAACAGGTGCTGAGGCAGTCACAGGGCGCAGGCACAGGAGCCTTCGGGCAAGGCCGATCCTGGATTTCTGCCTCCTGAGGTTTCTCACTGCTGCCCGGCTTCCATCCCACATCCTGGTGGGGCACAGTCGCTCTGTGAGGCAAAGGCCAAAAGGAAGCTCCCGCCAGGGGACACGGGGCCAGGGGACAGGAAGCAATCCATGACCCAAAGAAGCAAGAAAGGAATCCCTGGTGCCGAGTGTGGACAGGGAGGAACGGACTTTCAGAAGTGCGGAAGCCCTCAGACTCGGACAATAAATCCGTGCACAATCCACGAGCTTAGTGAGGGCCTGCTGTGGGCAAGTGACTGGGATAGCTGAGGGACCCAGGGGCAAAGAACAGCCCCTGCGCTCCAGGAGCCTTATTGTAAACGGACGAGTAAATACCAGATCGTTTATAAGCAGGACCACTGATGGCCAGGGGGGTCAGGAAAGGGATCTGACTGACAGCGACGCTCAGAAAGAGGGACAAGGAGGGAGGGAATTTCAGGCGTGGGGATCAGCCCGAGCAAGGGCGGGGAGGCAGGAGATGAAGGACTTGGACTGACCGCCTTGTGGAGCCCTGAGGGTCATGTTTCTTCCCAGCTTCAGAAGAGAAGCCATCCTAGTATCAGACAGAGCTCCGCCATTGGCCGGGTTTAAAATCTCCTTGGAGGGACGCGCAAGAGAGGGGAGGGCAGGGGAGAATGGGGGAGGGCAGGGGAGAACAGGGGGAGCACAGGGGAGAACCGGGGAGGACAGGGGAGAACGGGGGAGGGAAGGAAAGGACAGGACAGTAACTGTGAACCTCACAGTAGCTGGAGACTTGTCCTTTCCCTGCTTGCAGTGTGTCTCATTAAGAGAATCCAGCTGGCAGTGGCAGAATTATAGCTACTAAAAGAAAAGACTGGAATGGTGGCAAATATACTTTACTCTCTGCTTTTCCCTCCTGTTTTAGTGCAACATTCAACTCGGTTCATTACTAAGTGTTTCTTTGCTATTTTAAATTCTGCTTACAGGTTTTTTGCATTTTTAAACAATGATGCTGGGAAAAATAAGATAATTTTAATTGCATCCTAAAATTGTATTTTGTTATAGAGTGCGTGATGAGGCAGCAGGGAGGGGAGCACATGGAAGACTGGTTATGACCAAATTCAGGTGGCTCCTTCTCCTCTGTAAACCCCCTGGGGGCGGCGTGTCAGCTGGGGGACCTCTGTCCCCAACTTTCCGCCAGGATTCGCCTTTGCTCCTGAGTGTCCAGAGACTCCTGTCAGTCCCACCCCTGTGGGAGAAGAGCCAGCCATGCCTCAGCCGCTCCTCTCCCCTTTCCAGTGATGGGTCAATCTCCTTCAAGATCCTGAGAGGGTACAAGGAACATGACTGTTCACACCACTTAGGGATCTCCAACCTTCTGGGAAGATGCAGGATGAACCTCGACATCTTCTTCCATCCACCTTGCTCTGGATTCTCCGGGTCTCAACGCTGTCATCGGACTGGATGGTGCATCTTAAGAACCACCGGCCATTGCCATCCAGCCTATCTCTGAACCCCTTGGGGTTTCCCATATTCTCCTCCCATTTGAGCATGAGCTCTTTCAGAACGGGGGACTTTCTTTTTCTGTTTTTACCCCAGCTACAAAATAACTGTTAGGACATGTATACGTATATTGTATTTAACTTATACTTTAACATATTTAACATGTATGGGTCCACCTGCCATCTGAGGGAAGGGAAGGGGGGGAAGGAGGGGAAAAATGGGAACAAAAGGTTTGGCCATTGTCAACGCTGTAAAATGATCCATGCATATAACTTGTAAATAAAAAGCTATAATATTGTTACCCCAGCTCTTGACACGGTGCTTAACATATAGTAAATGCTTAATAAGTTCTTTTTTCATTGATTGATTGATTCTGTTCCAGGAATCTTAATCAGAAATGGATCTGAATTGTAGAAGCCTAATGGTTTTTCTCTTCAAAGTAACATCCTTAAAGGAAAGGAAGTTGTCCAAATGCTTCAAGGCATTTAGCAGCCAATCAAATGATATTTATTTGAATTTTTAAAAAATTCTCATCGTTGACAACAGTCTATTGAATTTTTATGAAGCCGATAATAGAAACGTACTGAGTCACGGGCAGAGCGAGCTCACGTTGCTAAATGCCACGATGGGATGTCAGCACAATATTTTTGGCCTTCTCCTATTGAAAACTTTCACGAGCCTTGAAAAGGCAGCGCCTGAAACATCATCACATGGCAGGCTGGGGAGAGGGCCGGGCCTCTTCCTTTCTCCTTCTCCTGTTTACACAGCCCAGGCAGAGTCTGTGCTCAACTGAAATAACAGAACCACGCAGACCACAACCGGAGAATCCAGCCAACCCGTGAAGCAAGAGACAGCGTCACGGAAGGGCCCAGAAGCACCCCCAGGAGTGCCTGATCTCGCCTGTGAGGGCTTCTTTCTCCAGAGCAGATCAGTCCTTTATTAAATAACGAGTGTGGACAAATGCCTACTATGTTCCTGGCGCTGTGCTTGGGATGGGGGTTGGGGGGAGTGGGAAATACCAGTGCAAAAGAGACAGAGACAGAGAGGGAGGAAGGGAGGGAGGGAAAGAGAAGGGGAGAGAGACAGACAGACAGACAGACACAGAGACAGAGACAGGGAAAAGGAAATTCGATAAAAGGAAAGGGAATAAAAAGGGAGAAAATGAAGAGAGAAAAAATGAAGGAAGGAAGAAAAGAAAAGATGGAGAGAGGAAAGAAAGGGGGAAAAGAAAGGAATGAAGGAAGAAAAAAGAAAGAAAGAAAAAGAGAGAAAGGATTCTTACTCCCAAGGAATTCACATTCTATTAGGAAACAAAAAAGTATGTGAAGAATAAGTACACATTCAAAGCAGTTCATTAGAAAGTAAATTGGGAAGGGGGCCTCCGGCAGTTGAGAAAGGGTTCAGAAAAAGCCACAAGTAGAAAGGGGTATTTGAAGATCATCTGGAAGGAAGAAAGTTTCTCTGAGATGGAGGCAAAGGAAGCTGGAAGCAGCTTGTGCCGGTGAGAGGAGTATTCAAATTTCAGTGAGAGCCTGTATGTCTGGGAAAGGGGCAAAGGCTGCAAACCGGGGGTCGATTGATTATTGTGTTGAATGACTAGGTTTAAGAAAATGATGGAGATGTTAATGATGTAGATTAAATCTAAAAGTATCCCCCGCCTTCCCCTTCCCCTCCTCCCCCCTTCCCCCCCCCCCCCCCGCAGCCCATTGTTAAACATTTGCCAGCCCCTTCCCCCCAGGGGGCAGCAAGCTGAAAGGGTTTTTCGGAAATGGGAGATGGCCAGCACCAAGACCTGGGGGTAAGAGAAGGAGGCTTCCGTGTGAAGAACAGAGAGAAGACCAGTTGGACCAGATTGAAGACTGACAGGGAGAGCCATGCAGAATGGGGTTGGAGGGATGGACTGGGTCCAGGGAAAGGACTCCGGTTGCTTCTCACAGAACTATATTCTATCCTACGGGTACCAGGGGGTCAGTCATCAACATTTACCGAGTAAAGAAGTGACACATAAAATTAAGGAAAATGACTTTGGTATGGACCCTCAAGATGGACTGGGGGGGGGGGGGGGAAGCAGCGGGGGAGGAACCTTTGGGAGGCTGTTGCAAATTCACAGATGCAAAAGAGAACTTAGCCTGCTGTCCTCTCCACTCACCTTCTCTAGTTCTGTCCAGGACATTTCCATCTCCACGGCGTCCAGACTCACCGCCTCCATATCATCCACATGCGGCTCGTCCTGCTCGCTTACAGTCTGATGTCAGCTCTTGTCCCTCCAGGACCCCCTCACCACTCACAGAGCCCAAGCCTTGTTTGGGCCATCACAGCGATCTTCTGATGGGATTCCCTTATCTCAAGGGTGTCCTCACTTCTATTCATCCCTAATTCAGATGGCAAAGGGATCATTCCTTCTAGATTCCCATTCCCCTGCTCTCTCTGTCTCTCTCTGTCTCTCTGTCTCTGTCTCTCTATCTCTGTCTCTCTGTCTCTGTCTCTCTCTCTCTGTCTCTCTGTCTCTGTCTCTCTCTGTCTCTCTCTCTTTGTCTCTCTCTCTGTCTCTCTCTGTCTCTGTCTCTCTTTGTCTCTGTCTCTGTTTCTCTGTCTCTCTCTCTGTCTTTGTCTCTGTCTCTCTGTCTCTGTCTCTCTGTCTCTGTCTCTCTGTCTCTCTCTGTCTCTCTCTCTCTCTGTGTCTCTCTGTCTCTCTGTCTCTGTCTCTCCCCTCCCCCCCCCCCCCCACTTAATATAAGAGGCTTTTCCTGGTCCTTTTATTCTAGTGCTGGTGCCTTTATTCCCAGCTAAATTCCCCTTTATTCTGTATATATTATTTAATTACCTTAGTTATTTATATTTTGTTTCCTCTATTAGATAATTAGAGTAAGAGGACAAAAGTTTAGAGTCAGAAAGACCTGAGAGCAAATCCAGCCTCAGACACTTACTATGTATGATCTGGCCAAATCACTTAGCCTGTTTGCCTCAGTTTCCTCATCTGTGAAATGGCATAATAAAATTGCCGGGTTGTTTTGAGGATATATAGAAAATCATTTAGCACCGTCCCTTGCACAAAGTAGGTGCTATATAAATGCTTATTCTCTTCTTCTTTCTGCTATTAAAAAAAATAATGAACTCCTTGGTGATAGGGGCTGTTTAACATCATTGATGGTTAGCTCGTTAGGGCCAGGATTCCAGGGGAAAGGGAGGGAACCTCGTGCTCAACCACAAGGTGTATTTTGGGCACATGGAGCTATTTCCTGGGTAAACGCCCATATGAGGACCCAGGACATGACTCTATTGGACTTTCTGGCCCCAGAAACCCCTAGCTGTGTGATCCTAGAAAAGTTATTTCACTCCTCTGGGCCACAGTTTGCTCATCTGTATAATACAGAAAACAGGAGCCCCTGTGTCTCTAACATAGTCTAAATACTAGCCATTTTAGGCAACCAGCTGCCACAGTGGGTAGAGTTTGGGGCTTGGAGCCAGGAAGCCCTGAGTCCACTGAGGTGCCTCAGACACTTAATCGTTATGGATTGTCGGTGTGTCCCTGAAAATGTCCCTTCATGCATTGGGGCTCTGTCTTCTCACCTGTAAAATGGGAAATAATAACAACCAAAGGTTGTTATGAGGAACAAATGAGAAAATATTTATAACGGGCTTAGCAAACCTTACAGCGTTATATAAACTCTAACTATGGTAATAATAGCTAGGGTTTAAATAGCATGTTAGAGTTTGCAAATATTTTGCAAATATGATGATTATTCTGGTTTACTACCAGATGACCCCCAGCTGTCAGGGACTCCTGGGAAGTGTCTAAGACTTAAGGAGCCAAGGATGATGACTTGTTGTGGGGGAGGTGGGAGGAGGAAGGATTATTTAGTTAAATCATTTTTATTCACGGAAATTGTGAGGATTGGCCAGCTGCTCCCCTCCCATCCCAAGTGGTCCGTTCTTCCATCCCCCTTTTTTATCCCAAATCGAGCTGGAGCCTTTTGCAGATCTGCCCGTCGGTATAAGAGCCCTCTTAGCTACCTCTGAACACAGCAATCGTGAGGGGGCAGATAAGGCCGAACTTAAAAATGGGTCGAATCTCTTTGGATCCAGCTCCTCCATCTGCCTCTCTCCACGGTCCCCTCCCTCCTCCGGGCAGAGGTCCCTGCCACGTCCTCGTTTGAGGACCTTCCTGGCTGACCAGAGAGGAGGAAGGGCCGGCGACGGGCAGATCTCAGACAGGAGGGAACGGATTGGGCCGCGCGGGAAAGTCAAAGCAAGGAGCCTGGGGAAACCAAGATGGAGCCAGATTTAAGAATTCAATTAGGAAGAGCCGCTGCTGTTTGGAGGTGGAAAAGCACAGAAGCTTCCAAGACTTTCTGTGCTGAAGGAGATGGAGGAAAAAGACTGAATTAAAAGCTATGTATGGGTAGAGAGAGCTATGTTTGGAGCTGCTTCTGAAACCCCACCACCCACCAAGAACTTTCTTCTTTCATTTCATCTTCTTATCTCGAATTTCCCAACTTTATTTTTTATTTTATTCTCCTCCTTCAAAATGATATTAGCATTCTGGGCTTCCTCCGCGATAATCCCTCGGATGTCCAAGCCCGGAGGAACGTTTCTTTGTGAATCCAAGCAGGACAAGAAAGGGAGCCAATCAGTCTTTAGCCCCGCCCCCATCTCTATCTCAGGGTGCCATATTTTCCCACTGCTTTAAAGCACCAGCGGTGGCCACTCAAGATCAGAAAATTTTGATTAGCCTAATTCAAAGTGCCGGCATTTTCCTCATCCCGAATTCTCGAAGGCGGTCCAGCGGAGTGCTCCCCGATAACTTCTTTCCGTCCCCTTTTTTCTAATGTGCTTTGGTCGATTGAACAAAACATGAATTGAGGTTGCATCCATGGCTAAAGTGAGTCACCCACCAGGATCATTTCTCCAAAAAAGAAAAATCCACCCATTATGGCTCAAAACTGGGGGAAGAGGAAATCAAGTATTTCATGAGGCTGTTTCCCTTGCTAACTTTAAAAAAAAAACAAATCCATTTTTACAGATAACCCCTTTTATGTGGTTGATTTTCTCCTTTGTTATATTTTTCTAAATTAGTCATCATTTATGTCATGGAATGATTTAAATGAGATGTTATTTCGGTTTTTTCGAATACTGTTAAGAAGTGAAATTGTTTAAAATAAAGTATTCTGAACATCTAAATTCCCTATTTTTTAAACTGAAGAAAACTCAGCACTCAGCAAAGTGCTCTCTATTCAAAGCTAGAGGAAAGTAGACATGTGTTTTGTTCTCGCGTGCCTGCCATTTCCCCATTACTACCAAAAAGAAAAAGGAAAAAGGAAAGGAAAGAAAAGTGCCCGTTCTATTCTCATCTGTAATAGCCGGGCGCCCATCTACTCCAGTGGGTCTGTGATCTCATAAGGTGGGTCACCCCTACAGGGAGGCAAATCCCAGGCTCTGCTTCCCATCCCACTGAGACATCCACCAGCCCCATGGCCATACCACGGCCTGTCCAAAATGTACAACTTCTTCTCTCCACCAAGGACTCACTGGGCTCCTCCTCTCTCCCCAAGGAAATGCATCGCCTCGGCTTTGGGGCTCCCCATGCTGGGGCTGAGCAGATCTGCCCAGCCCCTGCTCCTACCTCACTTATCTGCCCTTTGACCTGTCTCCCTCGATCCGGTCTTGCTGTCTCCCAGCTCCCCTTCCCAATTCACCTGATCAACGAATATTAACCAAACCGATGCCGCCTGTGCTACTGGAGAGGACATTAAGATCAGCTTTTCAAGGGCTGTTTTCACTCGCCATCTGTGGCTGCCAGAACCAGACTCCCTCCTCCCTGGCCACCGCTCCCCTCTCTGTATCGTCTCCTTCTGTTGGAACTCAAACCCAAAGAGGGCAGACACTGTCTTACTTGGGAGCCTACATTCCAAATCCTTAAACCAGGGGTCCTCAAACTTTTTAAATAGGGGCCAGTTCACTGTCCCTCAGACTGTCGGAGGGCCGGACTCTAGTAAAAACAAAAACTTTGTTTTGTGGGCCTTTAAATAAAGAAATTTCATAGCCCTGGGGGAGGGGGATAAATGTCCTCAACTGCTGCATCTGGCCCATGGGCCGTAGTTTGAGGACCCCCACAGCTTAGACCATACCTGGCACATAGTAGGCTCTTTAAAAGTCCTTTTTTTCCCCCATTCATTCAATGCATTTATACCTGCCTGCCCTGTACCTCCATATGGGCCTCCAATCAGGCCTCCAAACAGGCCCCGCCTTGGTGCTGGGTGTTCTCCCAAGGCCTTTCACAACTCTTTACAGGCCAGGCCGGGCCCGTGTGTTGTTAGCTCTTTCTCTCACTGACCTCAAAATTGTTCAAGTGGAGAAAATCCGTGAAGTGTTTTACAATAAAGTAAGTGAAAAGGGGAAGCCAGTAATCCACTTCCCACCAAGGGAGAAAAAGTGAAGAGCTGATTACAGCAAATAAAACTCAAATAGGAATTAAATGTCCTCCTTTTGGAATCTAAAGCAAATGCTTAATCCATTATCTTAAATAGATTCTAACAGCCAGGAAAGCTTTAAAGCATTTTTGCCACTTGAGAAAATTATTACATTTCAGGAAGAGCATAAATGATGTATGATTAAAATATCCTCAAAGATGAAATGGGAGGAAGGAAGCATTCCCTGGCTGGACAGCGCCGTCAGAACACGCACGGGCTCTCTCCCATGGATGGGGGCCTCTAGGGCCTGTCCGAGGTCGGGGCCAGCCTTCCTTTATGAAGAGTCAAGCTGATACCATGGAAGGGGAGCCCCTGAGGCTCATAAGAACTGTCCCCCCGCACCCCCGCCCAGGGCTGCCTCGGCTTACATCCTGACTACCTTAGCTCCAGACTGGGCCAAGTACCTGGGCACCCCTGGGGGTGACAGAGGCGGTAGGGGGCTGCCCCTCCCAGGAGAGCTTCAGGCAAAGGTTGGTTGTCATCGTGGAAGGAAGAGGAAGGGGAGGAGGGAACATCCATTTATAAACTTTGTGTTTTACCCACATCATCGTATTTGAAACTCACAGCAACCTTACAAGTTAGATGCTATTATTATCCCCGATTTACAATTGAAGAAACTGAGGCAAACAGAAGTCAAGTGACTGGCCCAATATCTCACAGCCAGTATCTAAAGGTGTCATAACCCATAACGGAAGGAATAAGACATTTTATAAGCGTGTTTTGGGGACAGGTAGAAGATGGTCCCCTCGGTAGAATCCAATACAATGAAATTCAATCAATATACTTCAGAGTTTAAAAAATAAACTGTCAGCAGGAGATGGGGAAGACAATGTTAGCCGGCAGTGTGGGCAAAAATAGATTTGGTTTAAGTGGATTCAAAGCTCCATCTGAGTCCATTACTTGACATGAAAAAGCCACTTCGATCCTAGTCCTGGGAAGAGGAGAACCGGTCCACAGGAAGACTATATCTGGATGACTGGGTCCAGTTCCAGGCACCTCACTTTTATTTTTTAATTTTATTTTTTAAAAATAATAATAGCTCTATTTTTCTACAAACACGTTAAGATAATTTTCAACATTCGCTGTTGCAAGACCTTGTGTTTCTGATTTTTCTCCTCCCTTCCCTCCTCCCTTAGACAGCAAGTAATCCAGACTAGGTTAAACATGCCCAGGCGCCTCTTTTTAAAAGGATTTGGCCAACACAACTAGGATGGGTGGGAGGCTTTAAGACCGAGTCATCCAAAGACTGATTTCAAGGAGTTTGGGACGTTTAGGCTGAAGACAAGAAGATTTAGTGGGTAGGAAGAGATTGGCCATCTCCAAGTCTCTGAAAATGAACTGGATTTCCTAGCCTTGACTTCAGGACAAAAACTAGGAGCAATGGGTACATGATACTAGGATGAATGGAAACACAAAAATTAAAGAGATTTCAAAGTGGCCCAGGCTGTCTTAGCGAACAGTCGGGATGTAGTAGGAGGGAAAGGTGGGGGAGAGAAGAGGAGAGACCCTCCCCACCCGCCCCATCAAGTTAAGTATGGATTCCGTGGTTCTGAATCCCATGCTCCTCATTGACAGACGTTCTGTTTGTCTCTGGCCCTTTCCCCAGATTCTGTATTTGAAAGTACTTATGGGGACCATAATAATGCTGGTGGACAAGGGCCGCTTTAAGGATTACAAATCATTTTCGACACGAACTTCTGCGAGGGGTTGATACAGGGGCCCTTTGCAGACGAGGGACCCGGGTTCCGAGGGTGCCCTCGGGACCCCAACCTCAGTTGGCTGATTTGCTGCCTTCCCCCAGCAGCCGGCTCCCTGCGCCAGGTAAGTGGCCGTCTTTGAACTTGGAAATGTGAACCAAGGGTTCTGTCTCACATCTGAAATGGGGCTCCAGCACCTCGGGCAATCTGGAGCCTCAGGAATGGGGAGAGAACCCAGGTCCAGGCGGGACCTCAGAGCGGGATCGGCTGGGGAGCTTTCTTTAGAAGCACCATAAGGTCAGGAGTAAATCACCTTTGGAAGGAGGCGGCTGGATATGACCAGACTTAGAAATTGAGGGAAGGAAAGAGAAACTGGGAGCACCCCAGAAGCCTCTCTCTTGGCAGGCTTACCCAAGCAGGACCGTTGGGTTCCATCCCCTCCAACCTCTGTGGGGTTTCTAACTGGCTGCCCAGGAAGAAAATTTGGCCCAAATAGAGTAATTCTAGGCAGCATTTCTCTCCATCCCAGGATACGGCCTAATATTTTGTGTTGAACTTCTAATTTGAGCTTTCCACAGTCAAATTGAAAGCAATTTTCTGGGGCTCAGTATTATTTCTACTCCACAGACCAAAATAAAAATGAGGCAGAAAATGTCCAAGTCTGTGAGACCAGGGGATATCTAAAGCAAAGACAGATCACACATCTAACTCCTGATCAAGGGCTCTCACATTGCTTCTCATGGACCAACCCACTTTTTATTTATTTATTTATTAAAGCTTTTTAATTTTCAAAACATATGCATGGATAATTTTTCACCATTGACCCGTGCAAAACCTTGTGTCCCAATTTCCCCTCCTTTCCCCCTCATTCCTTCCCCTAGATGGCAAGTAATTCAATATATGTTAAACTTGGTAAAAATATATGTTAAATATATTGGATTACCTGCTATCTAGAGGAAAGGGAGGAGGGAGAGAAGGAAATTTGGAACACAAGGTTTTGCAAGGTCAGTGTCAAAAAATTATGCATACATGTGTTTTGAAAATAAAAAGCTTTTAATAATATATATATACTAAATCCAATATATGCATACATATTTATATAATTGTCTTGTTGCGCAAGAACAATCAAATCAAAAAGAAAAAAATGAGAAAGAAAATAAAATGCAAGCAAACGACAACAAAAAGAGTGAGAATGCTGTGTTGTGGTCCACATTCAGTTCCCACAGTTCTCTCTCTGGATGCAAAAATGTCTGTGGCCGCCCTGTTTGTAGTGGCGAGGAACTGGAAACTGAGTGGATGTCCATGAATTGGAGAATGGCTGAATAAGTGATGGTATGTGAATGTGATGGAATATTATTGTTCTGTAAGAAACGACCAGCGGGATGATTACAGAGAGGCCTGGGGAGACTTACACGAACTGATGCTGAGGGAAACGAGCAAGACTAGGAGATAATTGTACATGGCAACATCAAGACTATACAATGGTCAATTCTGAGGGACGTGACTCTCTTTAACAAATGATTCAGACCAGTTCCAATGATCTTGTGATGAAGAGAGCCATCTATACCCAGAGAGAGGATTGTGGGAACTATGGGTGGATCACAACATAGCATTTACACTGTTTTGTTATTTGCTTGCATTTTGTTTTCTTTCTTATTTCTTCTTTTTTGATCCGATATTTCTGTATGATAAGTGCGTAAATATGTATAGAAGAATTGTACATGTTTAATATATATCGGATTATTTGCTGTCCAAGGGAGGGGGTGGGGAAAGGGAAGGAGAAAAAATTTGGAACGCAAGGTTTTGCAAGGGTGAATTTTAAAAATTATCGATGCAAATGTTTTGAAAAGAAAAAGAAAAAAATAACATAACCAAGGAATGGTCATCTAGCCGATGCTCAAAGTCCTTCATGCACGAAGACCTCATGCCTCCAGAAGCGGTATTAGGGAGCTTCTCCTTGCAGGCCTGAATTTGTATCTCTGCAACCTCCTCCTTTTGCCCCTAACTCTGTCCTCCTGGGTCAAGCTAATTCCTCCTCTATATCATGACCCTTCAGATATCTGAAGTCAGCTTCTCTCTCCAGCTTCTTTAGGCCCAATTCCTCCTCCCATGGCTTGAGCTTGAGACACCTCCCCATTCTGGCCAAGTGCACACTCACTAGCAGCGTCCCTCCCAAAATGCAGCTCCCAGAATTAACCTCTCTAGGCTAGTGGCAGCTTGACCCAGGAAGGGCGGAGCCCCATCCATTCCTGAGCCCTGGACGACTCTGCTTTGACAAATCTCCCAATCCCATGAACTATTTACTTGCCATTTTTACTCATATAGAGCTTGAGATCCGCTGGAAACCCGCAGAGCTTTTTCAGAAAACAAATAAGATGCCATTTACGATTACCATCAAAATGTGTGCCCTGGGGCACTGCACCCTCCCCACTGTGTTGTAAACCAGCTGCCTACCTGGTCCACTCAAGCTCTACCTGTGCATCATGTGCCCTTGCCCAGCTTTTCTTTCCAGTTTCCACTTTCTTCCTTTTGCTCCTTCCGCTTGCCTTTGTGAGCCACTTCCTAGATTCTGTCATTTTGCAGGAGTGCACCAGGGACACATTCGAATCTTTCAAAATAAATCCTGAAACAGGATGTCCTTTGACTGAGTGCACTAACCAGTGAGCTCCCTAACTCCAAAGCCCACTCTCCGTCACTTTTGTTTTATTTTTGCTGTAGCACCATTTTTCCAGTGAACAAAATTCTGCTTCTGTTGGAGGAAAAACCATCCTTCAAACTGCATGGTCGGTAAAGCAGAATCTCACATTGGTCACATCCCCCAAAATGTCCTTTTTGGCAGCCCGAGCCTCTCCCTTCTGTGTAGGGACGGCCGGGCAGGCTTCCTCCTCAGTCTCCGGTAATCTTGCTTGATCCTTGCACTAATCAGAGTTCTTAAGTCTTTCAGAGTGATTGGGCTCTCCAATGTTGTTATTGTGGACATTTTTCTGTTCTCTCTGCCCTTCCTGCCATTCTAGGCGGCTCAGAGGATCCTAAGTCGGAATTCAAATGTGGATCTTCTGAGTCTAAAGCCAGTGTTCCTTCGACAACACCCTCTGAACCTCAATTTTCTTGCCTGTAAAATGGGAACAATGATGTATGAACTATCTGCTTATGTAGCAGGCTGTTGTGGGGAAAGCACCTTTTATGTCTCAAATTCCTACAGAAATGTGAGCTGTTCCCAGGAGCAGGCTAGTAAATGTTTAACAACTGGCTCTCAGGGTGGGAAAAATATACCCACAGCATGCTTTTGGATTTAATTTTACATTAATTATTAATTTATTATATACAATAGATATATGTTATAATAATTAATATATAATATTAATCTTGTTTGTGTTATTTATGTTTGTGTTGCTCATATCAATATTACTTGTGTTAATTATTCCTATTTCTCCATCATTTTCTTTAGTCAAGAAAATCAACAGAACAATAAATAATCTGACTTGTAGCATTTCCTGATTTCTGAGGGGTAACGATTTAACAATCAGCTGCCAGCCACTTCATTGTTCCTCCCTGTATTTACACGGTCTCCGACTCCGAGGGCAGCCACTGTTCTTTCATCCCCTAGTCCCTATCTTTCCAACAGCTCCTTTGATCTGCTGACTTCCGGGGCAGTTGGTCCATCCTGAACTTTTCTAACCTCAGAGAAGCGGTAGAAAGGCTGGCCAACAAGCATTTATTAGGCACCTACTATGCGCCTGGCACTCTGGTAGGCACTGGGGATACAAAGAAAGGGCAAGCCAGTCCCTGTGGTCAGGAACGAAGGAGAGAAGGAGGTCTCCAAGAAGTCACCGCTGGACAGCGCTGAGGCTGCAGGGAGACTCCCTCCACACCCTCCACTTTATACAAGGTTTAGCCCCAGGGGGCAGATCTTTCCCACTATGTTTTGCTCCATGTTGTCAGCTCTAAAGAAGAAATGCTATTGATTTTTCCAAAAATGGAAATCGATCTCGTGGCATAGGGGAATAACTAAGTACTAGAAGTTAATGTTACTGCTCCATTTATGACAAATGAGGAATAATACAGAGAAATTTGTAGTTTCTTGAAAAAAAATCTGTGCTGACAAGGAAAAAAAAAAGTCTGACAGGAAGAGAGCAAGGTCGGGAATATTCAGATGAGCTGATAATCCCCCTCTGTGCCTCTGTAACAGGAGAAGGTCAAGAAGAGGAAATGTTCAGTTTTGCAGGCTGGAATCCCCACCTTCCTGCTCCACCTTCCTTATCTCTGCCCTCCCCCTCCAGCTGCTGTTGCTCCCCCCCACAACCTTCCCATCCCAATTATCTTGTATTTATTTTGTTCATTATTTTGCTGGAAAGCTCAGACTTGACTATTGGATTGGCCGGCGCCCAGCGTGAGGTGAAATGTGAAATGTCTCGTTAGCCATATTGCCCAGTTGCTTTATGAGGTTTCCAATGTTAGCCTTCCAACCCACCGACTATAACCACAGTTACAAGTTGCTAAACGCTGTTCTAATCGTTCTGTTAAAGTGTATGGTGAAGGTTATTTTTACCTTCTTTCTAGATCCGATTTTTCTTATGTAGCAAGACAACTGTATAAATATGTACACATATATTGGATTTAACATATACTTTAACATATTTAACATGCATTGGTCTGCCTGCCATCTGGGGGGGGGCGGGGAAGGAGGGGAAAAGTTGGAACAGAAGGTTTTGCAATTATCAATGTTGAAAAATTACCCATGCATACGTTTTGTCAATAAAAAGCTATAATAAATATAATATGATATATTATATTATATATAATATAAAAAGCTATAATATAAACAATAAAGCTATAATAAAAATTTAAGAATAAAGTATATGGTGATTCTTTTGTGATTAGCATTTCTTTCTATTCAGATCTGTTCCATTTGTGTCCACTGAATGCTCTTTTTACTCCCCTTTGGGGGAACCCCCAAGACTTAGGACCATCATCATTGCTATAATCAGCATTATCCCCAGCACATGGGGATGGAGGATTGTTACTGACTGTCAGGGGGAAAGGGAGCTTACTTCCTTTCATTAGAGGAAAATATTTAACTTGGTCCAGGGCTGCCTGTCTCAGGATTGGGAAGAGGAGCTTGTGTCTCAACCCTTGCAAAGATGCTTCTGTGAAAGATTTATTTATATATATTCTTTTCCCAATAGAATTTGAGAAAATCTCATTTTTGACCTTGTGCCTAGCACAGTGCCTGGAATATAGGAGGTGTTAATAAATGCCTGTTGATTGATAGCTAGTCTTTTGTTTGTTCTTTACAACATATTTGCTTTGCTATTTTTTTGTTTTTACATTACCTTCATTGTTAACTGTATTGTTATTAAATCAGTTTTTAATCATATCTGGGTTTTTTTGTTGTTGTGACCCCATTTGGGATTTTCTTGGCAAATACACTAGCGTGGTTTGCCATTTCCTTCTCCAGCACAATTTTCAGAGGAAACAAACAAGATTAAGTGACTTGCCCAGATAATAATAATAATAGGTCAAATTTGAATTCAGTTCCTCCTTAACATCTGGGATTCTCACCTAACTATCTCTCTGTCCTATCTTTCTTCCAGAAAACCAGCTATTGCAAGAAAGAATTAAAAAAGACTGAAAAAGAAATCAACTCAACAAAACTAACCATCCCTTCGATTTTGTCCGACAGTATATTCCAAGTTCCATAGCCCCCTCCCCAGTTTCTTCAAAGCAGGGAAGGAGATAGATTTTCTCTCTGCCACATTGAGACCAAGCTTAAAGAGCCCAACTTTGCAGAACTGTTTTGATTATTCTGCTGTTGTTTTTCTTTCTATTGCTATTCCATTTAAGATGAGCAGCTTTCAACTTTCAAGGTCATCCTCCAATTCTAACTCTCTCCCCTACTTATATTTGTATAGGAAGAAAATGCTAATGACTGGATCTTACTGACATTTGTCAGATCTAATTGTGGTTTCTGTAAGAAAGCTGTGAGCACAGACAGCATGGAGAGACTTTGCTTGTGAAAGGTCATTTTTTCCCAGGGATTCTGCTTTAATTCAGACTTCCCATCTCTCACGGCTGTGCCTGGAGAAGGGCAGAGAGGGGAAGAGGTGGGATTCGGTCCCCGAAAAAGGCTTCTGGGAAATATTTGAGAAGGCAATGGTGGTGTTTGGGATATTCCAAGCATCTTGATGAGAAGGGAAAATTTCCCACTGATTTACAGATTTCCCAATCCAGCATGGGGAGATCTGGCACCGTGTGGGCAAAATGTCTGGCTGATTGGCAGTTGTATTGCAGAGGCAGGAGCAACGTGTGCGGTCTGAGCAGGTCCAGAGTCAGAGGGAAGAATTCTAGCCCGTGGGGGTGAAGGAGGGTGCTCCAGGGGTGCTCCAGTCTGTGGAGGGAGGAGGGCTCCAGTCTGTGAGTGCTCCAGGTAGATAGAAGAAGAAAAGCCTAGCTCAGAGGGAGAGAAGATTGGAACAGAGAAGGAGACAAATTTGGGGATTGTCTGAATTTACTGGGAAAGAAGGAGAATGTCCTGGGGTCCATAGATAATGGCCATAAGGGGGCAAATTTAAAGGAAGAGAAGTGGTTGCTGAGGGATGAAGATAGAAGGAACATCTGGAAATAGCGATGGGCAACAGGAAAGAGGCAGCTAGCTGGAGCCATGGATAACATTGTGGACCTGCAGTTAAGAAGACCGGAGTTCAAATTCTGCCTCAGGCACATCCTGGCTGTGTGATGGTGGGCAAGTCACTTAATTTCTGTGTGCCTCAGTTTCCTCACCCATTGAATGGGCATAAGAGTATCTGGTTATACATGAGGATCAAATGAAGTACAATTTCTCCATCAAATACTTTGCAAAAACTCAAAGCATTGTATAAATGCTAGCAGCCACGACTGCTCCCGGTATCATTAATCTCTTCCTCCTGTCCTACATGCCAAGGACACGAGAGAAGGGGCCACGAGCCCCAGAGAGGAGACCAAGCTGGGTCCTTAGGAGAAAAAAGCGAGGCTTCAGGGATCAACGAAATAAACATGGACCACATCTGAGAAAATTCTACTAGCCCTGGAGGACTCAGTGGAAAAGGAGGGCAGAGGAGACTGGGCCCAGGCTGGGCTTACCATGAGCAGGTTGGACTCGACGGGTGTTCAAGGCTGAGCTCTTCACCAATCATGGCATCAGGAAGAGCATAGGCTGGAAGGGGAGGGTGGGGAGGCTGTCTACCACCCCCCAAGCAGGAAAGTGAGCCCCAAAGGGGGGCATAAGGAGCACCACACCCTCAAGAGTGGCTGGCTTCCATTTCTGGAAAAGGAGAAAATATCCTTCCTTCATATTGATACCCAGGACAAAGCCCCAGCTTCCCTGGGCCACCCAGCACATTCTCTCTCTCTCTCTCTCTCTCTCTCTCTCTCTCTCTCTCTCTCTCTCTCTCTCTCTCTCTCTCTCTGTTTCTGTCTCTGTCTCTGTCTCTCTCTCTGTCTCTCCATCTCTCTCTTCTCTCTCTTTCTCTCTCTGTCTATATGTGTCTCTCTTTCCTTCTATCTCTCTCTCTCTCTAGTCTTTCTCTGTGTTTATCTCAGTCTCTGTGTGTGTCTCTCCTTTTTTTCTGGGTAAATTTGATTTAATTCAATAAAAGTCTTCCTTAAGCCAATACTAAATGTTCTGGGAACACAATGACCAAAATGAAATAGTTTCTGCCCTTCAGCAGCTTAAGAACTATAAGCAGAGCAGCTCATTGGTTATGACTTCCTGGATGACCATTTTCTCTCTCAGAAGGTAGAAGGGATAAAGACGCCATCACCAGAACACCTGAATCCAATCAGGGGCTATGCATGCCAGCTGTTCTCTCATCTCTCAGACCCGTCTTCCCCCCTTCGCTACTCACATGGCTGCTGCCCTAGGTTGGCCTCTCTCCCCTTTCTGCTGGACCATTTTAAAAGCCTCTCAGGTTCTTTTCCTGCCTCCAGTCACTTCAGTCCATTCTCCTTTAGACTAGTTGGCCAGAAGATGGGATGACTAGCAGTGGGGACACAAAAAATGGGATTCATCCATTAAATGAGGAGCTGAACTAGAATTCTGCCTACCCTCTCTCAGATGTCAGCATTCTGTAAAGCCATAAATATACTCTATATTCTCCTTTTGGTCAGCTGATGTTGGAAGAAAGTTTATTATAGATGAATTGTATTAGCTCAACATTTCAGTGAATGTATTATAGCTTTTCATTTTGAAACTCAAAATGATTTAATCTGGTTTATAGCCAACTCTGTGTAGAAGTGTCTTCCTACTTCTCAGTGGAAATTAATTTTCTCCCCTAGAAAATTAGGCTCATGATAAAGACCATAAGGACTTTTGGGTTCACATCTAGCCAAAATACAGTTGATTTTTGGTTTTTTCTGGGTTTTTTTTTTCTTAATTTCTCATTCACATGGAATTGGGTTTTAGTAAGGAATTTGTTTCAAGCGGGACAGAAAAACAACAGAGAATCTGTTTAGTTTTGTCAAACAAAACCACCTGTAATTCTGGAGTTCTTGGGTAAACACTTTTTAACTCCATTTCATGGTTTTAATAGTTTCTTTCTATGAATAAAATTATATTTTCCATAATTTCCCCATCCCCCCCACTTATCACTAATAATAGCTACATTTATATATTGCGTTGAGGTACTATTGTATATTATTTACAGTTCACCCTTGATTCTTCGTGACCCCATTTGGGCTTTTCTTGGTTGCCATTTCCTTTCCAGTTCATTTTACAGCTGAGGCGCACAGGGTGAAGGCACTTGCCCAGGACCTCACGGCTAGGAAGTGTGAACTCGGGGAGATGAGCTTCCTAACTCCTAACCTCCTAATTCTAGGCCAGACACTCCACTGCTGGCGTCCCTTAGCTGCTATTCACATACAAGGATGTGAAAAAAAGACGAGGGACAGTGATGGGATCTGTAATTTAATTGGTGCAGGGAGCCACTAGATGAGTCCCTGAGAACATAGGAACCAGGAAAGCATGGCTGCCTGTTTTGGTTACACAACCAATCAAAGGAGACTATGTCTGCCCACCCAGTAATGGATGCAGGGGTCTTCCTGTCAGGTAATGTGGATACTCTCCAAGAGCCCCTTAGGGCGCCTCCATATTAGCTCCTCCCCGCTTTCCCAGATAAACCTGGGTTACAAATATATACAAAATAAATGCATTCAACCCACAGGCTTTATTAGTGTCTGCTATGGAACAAGGACTGTGCTAGCACTGAGGATATAAATGCAAAAGCAAAACAAAACACCCTTACCCTCAAGGATCTCTCTCATTATGAATTACCAGTTAATTTAGGGACAAATGAGCACCAGAGACACGAAAGATAAGAATTCAGAGCTTAATTCTAACCAGGTTCATGAGATCACAGTAGAGCCGGAAGGGACCTGACAAATCGTTCAGTCTGAAACCAGGGAGCTCCAGTGATTTGCCACTCAGGTGAGATGGGATGGATGTTCTTTCACTTCCTTTTTAATATTTTTAAAATGACAAAAAAAGAGGGCACCCAGAGGTGAATACCAAGTCTTGCTGATTCCAATTTCATGTTAAATCAGGTTTTTAAAGAGTCTCTTGCTTGGCCACTGACGGCCCTGGCCATGAATCATTGTTGCTTGGAGATTTCAAATCTTATTTTGTGTTGTTATAAAGTGGAAAATGGGATTATTGAACCAGCGGTGGAATGGGCTTGATGGACTCCTTCAACGTGTTTTAGTGGTGAATTTCTGCCTCCTTTATGAAGAATCACCGAAAAGAGGGATGTTCCCCAGCAGGAAAGCTAAGGAATATTGATGTTTCCCACCTCAGATCTCTCATAGAAGCTAACGAGCAGATTCCAAAATGAAATCAGAAGCTCTGGGTTCTTCCTTCATGGAAAATACAACAACTGGGGACCTACTTTGCAATGGGCAATGGGCTGGGTAGAACAATACAAAGGAAGAGGAGCCGATCCCTGACCTTAAGGAGCTTATCGTCACATATGGAAGATAAGGGAGGACATAGATAATATAAAAGAAAGTCAAATGCAAAGAAGTGACACCTGAAGGACAAACCCCTATGCAGAGGAAGGAGACGGAATACTACCTGGGGAGATCGGGAAGACATAGATAGCATCCAAGTTCAGAGGATTAGATCGCACTAAGCAGAGCTGGTGAGGAGGGTGAAGGGAAGAAATTAGCCATTGCATGGAGGTTGACAGAGCTAGTAGCAGTGACAGTCATTTACGTAGCATTGTGAACTTTGCAATGCATCTTGCAAATATTATCCCATCTTATCCTCAGATCAACTTTGGAAGGTAAATGTTATAAATGTACCCACTTTACAGATGAGGAAACTAAGGAAGGCAAAGATTAAGTCATTTGCCCTGAATCACACCAGTAAATGTCTGAGGCTACCTTGAATTCAGGTCTTCCTGATTTCGTGTCCAATTCCCCACCTACTGCTTTGTTTGATAGAAGTCCCAGATCTGAGGGAGGTGGGTCAATGGAGTCCTAGATGCTAAACCAAGAAATTCTAGGTTTGAATACTGGCTCTGCTACTCATGATTTCTATGATTTGAGGTAAGTCGCCTGACCTCTCAAAGCACAATATCCAACACTGGAATAAATATTTGTTGGTGGATAGAAATCTTATAGAGAAGAGGGACAGAAGAGATATACACACACAAAGTGGGAGAGTGAGGGGAGAGGAGGGGAAGGAAGAGAGAGAAAAGAAGGAGAGGGGAAGGAAGAGAGAGAAAAGAAGGAGAGGGGAAGGAAGAAGAGAGAAGAGATGGAAGGGGAGGAGGGGGAGGAAGAGAGAGAAAAGAAGGAGAGGGGAAAGAAGAGGAGGAGAGAGGGGATGGGAGGGGAGGAGGGGGAGAAAGAGAGAGAGAAGAAGGAGAGGGGAAGGAAGAGAGAGAAAAGAAGGAGAGGGGAAGGAAGAAGAGGAGAGAAGAGATGGAAGGGGAGGAGAGGGGAGGAAGAGAGAGAAAAGAAGGAGAGGGGAAGGAAGAAGAGGAGGAGATAGGGGAAGGAAGAGGATGAGGGGGAGGAAGGAAAGGAAGGGAGGAAAGAAGAAGTCAGGATTTTGTGGAATTTCTATAGTCTGTAGGAGAAGCCATGGGAAAAAGACGGCTACCAGAAAAGCTGGAGGAAAAGCAGGGAGTGGAGGTGGGGAGGAATTCAAAGAAGAAAAGGGAAAGTCAGAAAGGAGAAAGTGGTTAAGAAGTCAAGGAGGATGAGGGCTGAGAAAGCCTGGGATTGGGAAATTAAGAGTTTACCGAGTGACCTTTAAGAGAAGAGCGTGTTAGAGAATGGTGTCTGCGAAGGCCAGATTGCAAGGGTTTGAGCAGGGAGTGGGTGGCAAAGCAGCAGAGCCAGAGAGTGAAAAATATTCTTCGGGAAGTTTGGGAGTGAAAAGAAATCTAAAAATGGGCTGGTGGCAAATACAAAGGTGTAGCGAAGTCCCGGCGAGTTTGTGGTTTGTTAGGATAGGGAAGGATGGAGCCAGTCAAGGAGGGAAAGGAGGTGACAGAAGGGATGGGGAAAGATGGGGGAAAGGGAGGAAAAGAGAGAGACAAAAGAGAAGAGAGAGAGAGAAACAGAGAGAGAGAGAGACAGAGAGAGAGACAGAGATCCAGAAAGAAAGAGAGAAACAGATTCACAGAGACAGCGAGACATAGGGAGAGAGAGATAGAAAAGCAGAAACAAGACAGAGAAACAGATTCGGAGACAGAGACACACAGAGAGAGACAGAGAGGGGGGGAGGGAGAGAAAGAGAAAGAACAAGGTCTCCGAGAGGGAATCATATAAAAGGCACATTTGGGCAGATTAACCTTGGCCAGGGAGCCTGCTGACCCTGCCTCTGATAGGGGAGGTTAGGATGAAAAACTAATTAAGGAAAACAGAAGCATTGAAGTGTGGAGAAGAGCTTGGGGGAAGGGGGAGATTCATGGCCTGGATCTTCTGGGGGAAGAGGGAGGGAGGCGAGGTCATCTGGCTTTGAAGAACTCAAACCAGGGTTGACAAGAGCGGAGAGGGTGAAAAGGATCCAGCCCGGCAGCCGTGGGGAACATGCTAAGAGAGGAATCAAAGGCTGCTGAACAGCCGGCGGGGCTCAGAAGAGGCTAAAGAGCCAGGATTATTGGCCTTAATCAGGGGGTCCTCCTCCGGGCAGAAACCACAGATGGCGCAGCTTACCCGGCCCTAAGGACTGGCAAGGCAGGCAGGGTGGCTGCTCAGGGGAGCAGAGGACATGACTGATGAAAGGTCATTTACCTCCATGGGTGGATTATCTCACCCCCCAAGAGGAGAGTGTCTGCAAATCACTTCCCCATTCCCAGAAAGAAATAAGTTCCTCTTCGATGTTAAATAATAAGCTAGAAATTTACTTAGACCTTTGTTTTTTAAAATATATTTTATTGATTTTTTTCCCCACTTTTACACTATCTATATTTCTGAATATTTCCCTCCCAGCATTCTATTTTCAAGCATTCTATTTGATTGCTCTGCTACTGCTCTTCCCATTTCCATCACTGTATAATCATGCGAATTGTTTTCCTATTTTGGCTTATTTTACTTTACACCTACTTCTTGCAGAAGCTCGATGTAGTGGACAGAATCAGGAAGACCTGAGTTTGAATTCTCCCTCAGGCTTTACTCGTTGGGGGACCCTGGGCCGGTCATTTAATTGCTTCCTACCTCAGTTTCAAAACTAGAGAGTTGGATTCCATGACCCCTAAGGTCCCTTCCAACTAAGTCATAGGTTTGAAGGATCTTTCCTGTTTCCATCATGTTTATCATTTCTTATTGTTCTTTATAGAATAGCTAGAAAAGATGGTTTTCTTCAATTATCAATGCAAAGAAATAGAAGAAAACAATAGCATGGGAATGACAAGAAATCTCTTCAGGAAGATTAGAGATAACAAAGGAAAAGTTTTAGACAAGATAAAAGACAAGAACTTAACAGAAGCAGAAGAGATTAAGAAAAGTTAACTAGAATACACAAAGGGACCTTGCAAGAAGGATCTTCCCTTCAGTGATAAGCTCGGTGGTTTGGTTAATGATCTATACATTTGGAGAGTGAAATCAAATGACCCTTAGGAAACATTGCTAACAATAAGACCAGTGAAGGTGGTGGATTTCTGAGCTGTTTTAAACCCTAAAAGATGATGCACTCAATATGCCGTCAAATGTAATAGAAACAAGAAGACACTGGATTGAAAAAGATCCGCAAAGAAGGGCAATGCTAACGAATGATCAAATTACTGAACAATTGCACCCGTTTCATACTCTGGCAAGGTTGTGCTTAAGGTTCCACAAGCCAAGCTTCAGCAAAATCTGGACCGAGAATTCACAGAGGAGTAGGCTGGTTTTCAAAGAGGCAGAGGAACTAACGACCAAATTGCCAATATTCTCTGGATTATGGAGAACGCTAGGGAATTAAATTTTTAAAATCTACTTTTGCTTCATTGACTACTACACTAAAGCCTTTGGCCACGTGGATCACAGCAAAATGGGACAAGTCCTCAAAGAGATCCATCTTCCTTGTCTTCTGAGAAAGTTTTTTTGCAGGCAAGAAACAATAGAAACAAACTTGGAACAACCCATCATTTCAAGTTGGAAAAGAAACACAACAAAACAGCGTATTGTTATTTTGTGTATTTAATGTGAAATGGCCGAATGAATCAGAAGCTGGAATTAAGGTTGCCTGGAGAAAGATCAACAGTCTTAGATATGTAGATGATACTACTGGGAAGGAAGAAAATGAAGAATGAAGAAGCTTCTTAATGAGGTGAAAGAGGTAAGTGTCAAAGCTAGTTTGAAGCTTAACATCAAAAAACCCCTAAAATCTTGGCAATGGGCTCCTGGCAAATAGAAGAAAAGGAATGGAAGCAGAGTCAGATTTTATATCCTCGGGCTCAAAGATCAATTCAGACGGTTACTGCAGTGATGAAATTAAAGAAGGCTTGCTCCTTGGAAGGAAAGCTACGGCAATTCTGGACTTCACACTAAAAAGCCGAGGCAATATCTTACCAAATTAGGACCATGTAGTCAAAACTATGGTTTTTCCAGTAGCGATGTATGGCTGTGAGAATTGGACTTTAAGGAAAGCTGAATGCTGCAGAATCAAGATTTTTGAATTGTGGTAGATTTTTGAGAGTTCCTTGAACAGCAAGGAGATCAAGTCAATCAAAACTTAAAGAAATTAATTCAGGCTGTTCACTGGAAGGCCGAATACTTTGGCCACATAACAAGAAGGTGGAAAAGACCCCGAGGTTGGGAAAGATTGAAGACAAAAGGAAAGGGGACGGTAGACGATGAAGTGGGATAAAGTCACAGAACCAATGAACCCGAGCTTGGACAGACTTTGAGAGAGAGTGGAAAATGGAATGACGTGATGATCCATGGGGTCACAGAGAATTGGATATGACTGAATGACTGAACGGGAATATTTCATCACATTTATGCACCACTATTGGTTTAGCCATTTCTCCCTGCAAAAACTCATCTACTTTGTTTCCAGCTTTTTCTCACTACAAAAAGTGCTGTTGGATCTTTCTTTTGGTCACCGACTTCCTTACGGTATATACCTAGAAGTAGAATTGGACCATGATCCTTATTCCTCCCCTATAGTTTCTACAACTTTTAATTATATATTCCCAAAGAGCTCTGACTGGATAGTCTGAACTTCCCTTTCATGATCCCGCTCATTGTCTATTCTATAGTACCTTGTAACCCACCCGCCTAAGGAGGTGACAGGGGTCGATTTGAGAGGAACTGGCAGATTCTAAGAAGGGAATGTGCCCAAGTTCCAGTGACAGAAAGGGAAATTCCTGCTTTGAATCCATCCATCCATCAGGCGTTTATGAAGAGCCTTCTGTGCATCAGGGACTGTATTGGATATAAATGTAAGGAAGGAAGCAGTCTCATTCTCAAGAGCTTACATTCTAATGGGAGAGATGACAAAGACAGACAGAGTAATAGAGAAAGGTAGTCAGGAGGGAAGGCATTGAGGGGCAGGGCAGGGCAGGAAAGATTCTGTACAAAAGACGATGCTTGAAAAGGGTCCTAAAGGACAAGAGAGAACCTGTATGGTAAAGGTGAGGAACAGCCAACTCTGGGGCATTGAAACAGGAGGGAGAGAGAGCACACAGGTGAGGGAGAGAGAAAAGGTCAACTTGTCTGGATTATAAGGATATGAGAGGGAGACAAAGGCCCAGGAAGGTCGGAAAGACTGGTCATGACCAGGTTGAAAAGGGCTTTAAAAGACAAACAGGGATTTATGCTTTAATCCAGAGCCCAGCTTCTTAAACTGTGCTTCATGACCCCATATGGAGTCTCATACCCATAGGGTATGAGTTGCAAAATTATGATTTGTTATCAACAAATGTTTGATTTGTATAGCTATTTTATATACCTGGGGACACATACAAATTTCTTGGGCAAAAAGGGGTCGTGAATGGGAAAAGTTTAAGAAGCCTCCTTCGAAACTGGCGGCAGTGAATTGGATTTGTAGATTTTTTTTTAATTGATAACTATTTCAACATATTTAGTTTCCCTTATAATTTTCTTTTCTCTTTGTAAAAACATAATTCCAAAAAGCCCCTAGGCTTTAGCAGACTTCCACATAGAAGTCCAAAGCATAAAAGGAGGCTTGCCTCCCCTGCCCTACCGGCAAAAGGGATTTACTAGAGTTTATTGAGAAGGGAATGATGTAGCCAGAGCTAGTCTATATACTATATGTTATATACTATATACTACTAGGTGGGCAATTGCTCCATCTTTTATTAATTTTGCCCTGTTTGTTCTGTCTGGAGCTTGTTTGTACATAGTTTGTCTTTCCTGGAAAGCAGAAAGCGTCTTTTCCCTTTTTCGGTAGCGCCAGCGCTCGGCGCGGGGCCGTGGTGTATGCTAAATACATAATAGATGTTTATTGACTGATAGTGGGACTGCCTGGAAGGAGGGAGAGAGAGTGGAGGCAGAGACCAGTTCGGAGGCTGTTACGGTATCTAGAGTGGGTGAGAGGTGATGGGAGCCAGAGCTCACGTGGCGGAGGGGAATAGAGACAAGGGGCCAGGTCCAAAAGAGAGAGTGGAGGCAGAGGTGGAATGACTTGAAAACTGATGGGGTAAGGGAGGGGAAGGTTAGAGCTGGAGATAAGGCAGAGGTGCCCTTGACAAAAGGGGGAAACAGTAATTTAGAAATGAGCATCTGTAGGAGGACAGAGGGGCCCTGTTTTGGATCTGTTGACCTGGAGCGGTCTTTGGGATGTCTAAGAGGCAGCTGGTGATGGGGGATCAGCTTAAGGGAGGTAGCTGGATCCAGGGTCCCACATTTCCTATTTGCCCAATCATACGTGAGAGCTCCTTGGTGCGCTAAAGTGTCTGAAACACTTTGCATCCAATATTGCATTTGATTTTCATCCCCCACAGCCCTATGACATAGATATTGATATCTCGGTTCTACAGGTCAGGAAACTGAGGCACACGAAGTCAGAAATTTGCTCACGGGTCACATGCTTAGGGGCAAAACTATTATTGGAACCATGTTCCAACCTTCCTGACTCTTAAGTCCCAAGAAAGCTTCCAGCCTCTGTGCTGTGCTACAGGCTAGTTCTTCTAATACAAAAAGCACTAATTAAATGCCTACTGTATACTAGGCAGGCACGGCACCTGCTTAAGATCAGGTAATAGAGGAAAGGGAAGGGTATCATAAAGCTTTTGAGGATCGAAGAGAATCTGTTATTTCTTAAGTTTGCTCAGGACCAGATATATCCCTATATAAGGAGCTGCCGCCATCTCCAACCTAGAATCTGGATCACCTGGATGGAAACTCCTGCCTCAGCTTATGTGCCAGCTGCATGATCCTGGAAGGTCACTTGAACTTTCATTTCCTTTTCTGTAAAATGGGGATGGGAATGAAATAATATACAGAATTAAAGGGCTTTGCCAACCTGAGAGCATTGCATATATTCCAACTATCATGACTTAAATTGATTTCCCCAATTAGTAAAAGGCAGGAAATCAGCTTATCCTTTGGGATCCATTGTAAACTCCTAAAATAAAGAATGGGGGTGGGGGGGTGGGGAGGGGGTGGGGGGGACGGCAGCCACACTCAGCTGAATTAACCGGAATGAGCCTATGGGATGTTGAAGGCCTCCTGCCCATTGGGAGGGTAAAATGGCCAGGTGGTGCCCGAGATTATAATGGAGGCAATTCGATGACTCATGGAGGGCAGCGTTCCAGGGGAGGAAAATCAAAATTATAGACAATAAAAATCTCAGGCCTAATGACTAGTCACATGGTCCCCTTCCAAGCTTTTAAAAAGAGTTGCTGGTGAATATGAAAACTGAGAGTTGTGAAGGAAGGCCCCCGGGACAGGAGGAGGGAGGGGAGAAGCTGGGAGCGAGGTGGTGTGAGGACCAAAATGACTGGAGGATGTAGACACCAGATGATGGCGGGCAGCAAAAGTTGGGGTCAGTCAGAATTACAAGGGCCGTTCTCTTGGGCTAAAGATGGATTTATTTAGGGGAAGAGGTTACCGACGAAATGAAGGGATACATAGACACCAGGAATGGAAAATAAGAAATAGGGTTGGGAGAGCAGAGGAAAGACAAGCTCCTCAGTGGAACCCACCATTCCCCAGTAGAAAGGGAGCTCCCCGTGAGGTGGGAGCATGCCCTTAGCTGGCAGGCTGAATCCTGAAAGGGACTGAGCACCCAGAGGGAGTAGGGGGAAGGAGGAGAAGTGGGGTTGGGAAGCACAGTGGAGGTAGGGGAGATACCATGTGGCATGGGGGAAGGGGAAAGACCCCAGGAGGGCCACAGCCATGGAACGATGGCCCATAAGTAGATTTTGTGGGGAAAGTTTAGCCTCGGGGACATGACTGGGATTCCTGACAGGGCCCGGCAAGGGGAGGCTGCCCTCAGAAAGCTGACATAACTTGGATTTCAGACCGGACCACCTCCCTAAAGGGCGGAACCATGGAGCTAAGTGGATCTCTATCAGAGCTTTCTGCCTGCTCGCCTCAGGGGCCGATTCTTTCCCTTCAGGACCTCCTCAGGAGGACACGCAGTTGGGCTGACCCTTCCCAAGAAGCCCGGGTTACTGCTCTGCTCCTGGCAGGAGCTCTGGCTTTGTCACCCGACACCCGCACACTCACAGACTGATCACGACGAGAAATAACGCCTGTTTGGAGAATCCCCTCACCTCAGTTTCCTCTGGGAATAACACCAGCCCAGGGTTGGTGTGAGGCTCAAGTGAGATCCCATTAAAGCAGGTAGCAGAGTGCCCGGTACTGATGGGTATTTAATGAAGCCTAATTTCCCTCTCCCTTGAGAGGTGGCAAGGTGGAGCCAAGTAAGCCGGGCTTGGAGACCTGGGTTCCTAACCCCGACGGGCCCCCAGAAAACTCTACAATTACCAGTGCAAACGTGGGGCCAATCTGCCCTGCTGAGAGACTCCTCCCGGGGAATCAGCCCCGCCCACAACCAAGAGCAGCAAACCCCCCTCAGCTTTCTGGATCGCCGTGAGATTTATGAATCGCTCCCCCCTCTGAGAAATGGAGCGTGAGCGTTAAGCGAGACGCCGCGTCTTCCTCCGGCCGTCCGACCGTCCCGCCGCCCTCTCCAAGGTAAAATTGATGTCTTATTAGGCAGTGATGGATTTTCCCTGTCACACAGATGGACTGCAAATACGGCTCATTCCCAGGGATTTCAGGGGCACATTCGCTTCCGGACCACCAAAGAACATAAATGTCAGAGCCATAAACGGCCATCAGGCGCAGCGCTGCCATCGCGAGGGACTGGGAGACCTTTGATTAACATCCTGTGGAATGGGAGCGCTTGGTCGAATTTTCCGTTCTGCTCCCATGTGGCGGATATTAGGACTTAACATAACCCCCTCCTCAGTGCAGGGGGCAGACTGGAGCAGATGGGACTTGACTGCGATTTTCCAAGTGAGAAGCTCTTCGGGAATAGGGCTCCCCTTTGAAGCTCAGCTCCAGCCGGAGATGTCCAGTCCCACGGGCCTTCCCTGAACCCCGCGCTGGTCGAGCCTGCTCCCCCAAAGTCCCTTATTATTTCTCTGGTACATATGGGGGGAGGGGAGGGATGCCCACTCTGTCTCCTGAGGGCCGAGTCTACTTTGAGTTTGTCCTGGTGTTCTCAGTACCTGGTACACAGCAAGTGCTTAATAAATGCTTGCTATCTGATTGGCTAGACTTGTTTGTGTTCGCGATCTCCCCCAGGGACTGTAAGAATGGTGCCTAATAGCTGCTTCAGTGATAACTGCTCAGTGATTGGGGGGTGGGGTAAGGGGGGCTGTCACAGGAGCCTGCTGACTGCTCAGGGGTACAAGGGGCCCGGCAAGGAGCAGATAGGGCTGGGTCTCAGTGTAGCCATTTCCCAGGTTTCCTCTCTTCCTCTGTTGCTTAGCAGCTTTGGGGCCTTGACCAAGGTGCTCTCAAAAACCATTTCCTCCTCTTCAAATGGGGATGAGAACGTTTTGTTGCTCACCCCCTGGTGCTTGGGGAGCTGATTTCCTCAGTGTGATAGTCCCTCCACCAAGGCAGATTGCAACGCTTCTGCAAGGAATATAGCAGTTGTTGTGACGGAAAAATCCGCCTTCCTTGAGCTTACCTCTCTGGGGGATGGACCCATGGTCTGAGACCTGCCTGCCGGGCTGTAGCAGACCTCAGGCTCCAAGGGCCTGACTCTAAGGGCTCACACCCAGTGAGGGGGAGCACGGCCACACAGAAGCCTGGGTGCAGGGGAATGACCCTAAGGCTGCACCGGACTCCACCAGGTCGACCCTTTTCTGATGACCCACAAACAGACGCTGAGCTCTTACACATTAAAAATGGCCTCCCAGGATTAAGTCCCACAGATGAGCAGGCCGGGATGAGCTGCGAGCTGCTCTGGCAAAGGGAGGGTCTCCTTCAGTAAGACCATGGCTTCACTGAGTATATAAATGAGTGGCTATTGGGGGTCTTCTGGAAGGAGAAGGGGGCAGCTGGTAGTGTAGTGGCTAGAATGCTAGGCCTGGAGCCAGAAAGAGCAAGTTCAAATCCATCCTCAGACACTTACTGGCTGTGTGATCCCAGGCAGGTCCCTTCACCCCATTTGCCTCAGTTTCCTTATCTGTAAAACGAGCTGGAGAAGGAAATGGCCAACCCCTCCACAACCTCCGCCAAGAATACCCCCAAAGCGGTCCCGACTGAAATGACTAAACAAAAGTAGGAGAGACCTTGCCCCCGTTCTAGTGTCAGGGGCCACTTCAGAACACCCGGCAGCATCCCTCCCAAAGGCCGAGAGATGCAGGGAGCTGCGGGCTGTCTTTGGCAAAGAGAGGAAGTGGGAGGGGGGCCCTGGAAGCAGCAGGCGGGAGGCGAATCCCATCCCCCAGCCCCCTCTCCCAATCATCCTTTTCTCTCAGCTCTGGACCTCAGAGGAAACGCGATGCAGCCTTCTTGTTCACAGAAGGATCACTGCCCTTAGAAAGGCCATTGGCAAGCCTTCAGAGGCCTTCAAATCCAAGAAGTGACTCCACAAAGAGGGATGTCACCCTGTGTCTCCCCGCGGTGTCTGTCTCATGCTCTTAAGAAAGTGAAAATCCTCCCAAATGCACTTTTACATTCACACAGGATCAAAACTGTGGATTCTATTATTCTCCAAAGGCGAGCAGAAGAGAAATATCCCAGAAACCCCTAGAAGCAAGAGCCGGCCTTTCTTGTCGAGGCTCCCCGGTGGGGCTCGGGGTCCCTTTCTGGGGACAGAGCAGGCCCCTCATAAGTGCTTAGAGAGCAGAGGGGGATGGTCACAATTTACCGCCTCATTTAGACCCAAAAATGGGAGACCAGCCGGGGCAGAGAGAGCAGAAACTGTCCCTTTCCAGGACAATCCCCTCCATGAAAGCGATCCTGCAAAGCTTCCAGACTTAGAACCAGCCGTCTGGGAGGAAGAATCCTGGTTTAAGTCCTGGATTCAAATTCCTCTTCTGCCACTTTTTACCTCTGTAACCTTGAACAAGGAAGTCATTCCATTTCTCTGGGCCTCAGTTTCTCTGTCTGTAAAAATGAGAGAGTTGGACTCAAAGGTCTCTGAGATCCCCTCTAGCTCTAGACCAGGAATCCACATATATTCCAAGCAACATGGAGAAGGAGATCGAGGGTCAGAGCTCTTGTCCTGACTGAGAGAAGCTCTGAGAACAGGGTTACACCTGACTTTTCCGGTCCCTGGGGATTCTCTAAGGTGACACGGAGTAGATGAGGAAAGGGAATTCTTCCCCCCACACCCTCCTCCCCAAAGTGCAAAGTCCTGCAATGGAGACACCCAAGTGAAAATGTTGGGAGTGAGGAAGACAACAACATGTGCATGAGAAATATAATTCAAGTTGGGGAATAAATGTGGTTCTACAAAGGATGGAGAGAAAGAGTATTGGGAGACTTGTGGGATAAAGGGCCTTGGAGGCCACTTTGTCTACTGGGAAACTGAGGGCCATATAATCTGGCAATTTTAAGGTTAATGTGTTACAGACAAGCCTTGAGCTGTTTCTTCTATTTTTCTAACACGATCATGATCATTTCTATTAATGTTATCTCGGCTGCAATTGGAACACTTAATTAAACAATAACTACCATTTATTTTGGTTTTAAAATTTTGTGTATATCATTTCCCTTGCTTTTATGCGATAGTCTTATACCCATTTCACAGATGAGAAAACTGAGTTTCAGTTTATGGCTTGCCCATGTCAGGGATCAACCAGGATTTATCAAGTAATTACTCTCTGCCAAGCGCGTCACACAGGACGAGTTGTGAAGGCTTTAAAAGTCAAATAGAGGGGGTGCAGCTAGCAGTGGATAGAGCACCAGCCCTGAAGTCAGGAGAACCGAGTTCAAATCTGCTTCAGATACTTAATGCTTCCCAGCTGTATGACCCTGGGCAAGTCACTTAACTCCACTTGTCTCAGCAAAAATAAATAAATAAAATTGAATTTAAAAAAAAGTCAAACAGAGGATTTGACACTATTGGCGAGTCATAAGAATTTATTGAGTAAGGAAAGAGTGGCAGGGGCCGGGAGAGAAGATGGCCTGGAGTGGAGAGAGATGGACAGCATGAGGCAGCCTGCCCATCATCTCACTCATCACCAGCCCCTCTCCACCATCTTTGGTCATTCCCCTCATCCACATAAAAGTGTAGGCCTCGAAGCCGTTCCAGCCGATGCTGTGATATGGAGCGGGCGCTTCTGTGCCGGATAGAGCTATTGGGCCCCTCTCTGCCCTCCCCCCACGATGGTACCAGGAGGAAGGGGAAGCTCCTCGGCCCACAGCACATTTGGCCAATTATGCGTCGTTCTGCATTATAGATAGCGTCCTCCGGAGCTTCCGGCTAGCAGCGCACGCACTGATGCATGAGATTTGATTATCCCAGTTATGGCGGTTTACACAGCCACAGCTACAAAATAATTTAGGACCTTTAAAGACTTTTTAAAAATACTTCATTTAGTGGACTGCAGCTCAAAATTCCACAGGCTCTTATTGATGCGGGAAAGCTTCCTTTCTAGATTCCCAGCCTCTCCTAGTTAATAATGTAAATTGCCCTTTAACTCACAAATCCTGGTTCCTTTGAATTCCAATAGAAGATCTGACCTGTTCCCAGCCCCACCCGGATATGAGCCAACTTTGAGGCTACACCCGAAAGCCCCTCGAGCTAAGTCTCCTATTATAAAAAGGCCCCGCTGGGAACCCCTCTTTGCAGAGATTCCAAACATGGCTACCATGTGAGGACCCTCTGTCCACTGGACCCTCTGTCCAGTGCCCTCCTTATCTCTCCCTTCGCCTATACTTTAACTTTGCTTATCTAATAATAAACCTCTTTTATCAATCTAGCTCTCTGGGCCAATAAATGCTTTTATTGGGAACTCGCGCAGCTACTAGACCCCCTTACGCCGAATCTGTACCCCAAACCTGCCACTAGACCTTAGCCCTAATTTTATTTAGGTACCCCAAAGCTAGACCTCAACATTATGTCACCCGGAAAGGGGCTGCTTTCTCTCGCCCCGACACAGCATCCTTCCCACCCGGGGGCTCCCTCTGGCCCCATGACCCCCGCTCTGCCCCCGTGGTCCCCGCCCTGCCCGGCCACTTCTTCCTGGTTGCATGCAGCCTCCTCCGCTCCTCTCTGGACTCCCCCACACCCGGCAGCATCTCCTGGTAATCCCCAGGGCAATGGAAGCTCCCGGAGGGTACTTACAGGGCCAGCACTTAGCACAGTGCTTGGCACATGGTAAGCCTTAAGGAACGCTCCATCGGCGGATCATGGCAGCCTTTTTATACTCCCTCAGAATCTCCCCTTTTCAAACCAGATCAATCTGGCTTGGCGATTTTTTGATCCCAAATAGCCCGCCCCACTGACCTTTCCAGCCTTTACCTGGTCAGCTGTTAGCCAAAGGGACCTCCTGCTGCTGCTCACACAGAGCCATCCTTCCCCATTTGGGGGAGCTTTTGGATGGGCTGTTCCCCAGGCCTGGAACACCCACACACACACCACACACACAACACACACACACACACCACACACACACACACACACATCCTGGGTTTTTAGTCTCCTGAATTAATTGCTTCAGTATTAATCATTTGAGACCTTGAGGGAATGTCATAGGACACACAGTGCTGGGTAACCCAGGGAAGAACTGAGCTTCAATACTAGCCGTGTGACTTTGAACCAGTCACTTACGTCTCTGTTTGCTCTAGTTTTCCTCATTTGTTCAATGGGGAGATTAGAGTTGTGAATATCAAAAGAGATAATGTGCCTGGCATACAGTAGGCACTATATAAATGCTTTTGCTTACTCTCTCCAGGAGGATCCTTCAAAATAAAGTCTTTCCTTCGAAGTGGTAGTGCCCTGCCTGGAAATAAAAAGCCTCTTAGTGTGAGTGTGTGTGAGAGAGAGAGACTGTGTGTGAGTTTGTGTGTGTGAGTGTGTGTATGTGAGTGTGGACTGTGTGTGTGTGAGTGTGTGTGTGAGTGTGAGTGTGTGTATGAGTATGTGTGTGAGAGAGTGAGTGTATGTATGAGTGTGTGTGTGTGTGTATGAGTGTGTGTGAGAGTGTGTGTGTGGACTGTGTGAGTGTGTGTGTGAGTGTATGTATGAGTGTGTGTGACTGTGTGTGAGACTGTGAGTGTGTGTATGAGTGTGTGTGTATGTGTATGTGAGTGTGGACTCTGTGTGTGTGAGTGTATGTATGATGTGTGTGACTGTGAGTGTGAGTGTGTGTGTGTGTATGAGTGTGTGAGAGCGTGTGAGTGTGACTGTGAGTGTGAGTGTGTGTGACAGTGAGTGTGTGAGTGTGACTGTGTGTGTGTGTAGAATGTAAGCGCCCTGAGGGCAGCGAGTTTCATTTCTGTCTCTCTACCTCCGAGCAGAGCACAGCTCAGTGTAAATCCTTGACGTTCTCCACTGATTGATTCTCAAAAAGAGGCACCGGAAAGCATCTCTCCGCCTTGGAAATAAGACCACTCGTGATTGGGAGTCTCAATGGAGACTCTATCAGCTCTAACCACTCTGCCACCTAATTGCTCTCAGAAGATTATAGCATCGGCGATTTGGAGCCATAAGGGCCTCCGGGCTATTCCCTTCATTTTACGGATGAGGAGCCAAAAGTCTAGAGAGGAAAACAGCCGGCGAGCTAGCATTTATTAAAGACTTACTGTGTACCTTGCAGTACGTGACTTGCCCGTGGTCCTCAGCCTCGCTGATACAATGTGGATTCTGGGGAAATGCTCATTTTCCTGTGGGAAGTCTCGGCCCCTCTCTGAGAACGCCTAACCTAGGCCCGGGTGACCCCCGAGGCCCGGGTGACCCCCGCGCCACGTCCCCGGGGATGGCGATCCGCTGCGGGGGCAGCCCCGGGGGGCGCCGGCTCATCCCCGACTTCTCCCAGTGTGGGGCCGGAGTCCTTCCGCGTCCCTACTGTGCGCAGACAGGACCGATCTCCCCGAGGCCCGCGACTTGCGGCGTTTGCAGAGGCACGGACTGGACCAGAACCGAGAGGGGTTTCGGAACCCCTGCTCCCCGACTGTTCCCCAAGTCCGGGGGCGGGGGTTGGGCGGCGTTTTAGAGGCTCACGGAAGCGGCGACGCCCGGGACTCAGCCCGAGGCTGGAAGCGGACCTGCCCGAGCCTCGGAGATGTTGCAGCCGTAAATCCCCCTGGCTCTGAAACCCGCACAGAACAAGGGAGCAGAAAGCCGCGCCCCGGGGAGCAGAGACGGAAGTGGAACAGCTGGGCGGCTGTAGCCTCAGAAAGCGGTCGGCGGGCATCTGGGGGCGGCTTCTTAGCAATTATAAGGCAACTTAGCAGGACGTTGGGGGCTGAAAGTCGGAGCTCCCTCTCCTCCTCCCCCTGCTTCCTTCTCCTTCTTCCTCTCCCTCCTTCTGCCTCCCCTTTCTCCCTTCCTTTCCCACTTCCTCCCTCTCCGGCCTCTCTTTGTCTCTCTCCTTTCCTCCTTCTCTCCCTCCCTACTCTTGTCTCTTTGTGTTGGCTCTTTTCTTCCCTCTGCCTCTGCTTCTCCCCACTCTTTCTCTGCTTTTCTTTTTCCTTTTCTCCTCTCTTTTCCTCCTTCTCCTCTTTCTTTTTCTCCCCCTTCTCTCCCTCCCTCCCTTCCCTCTTTTTATCTCTCTCCCTTCCCTCCTTCTGCCTCTCTTCTCTCCCCTCTTTCTCTCTCCCCTTTCCCCCTGTTTCTCTCCTTTCCTCTCTCCCCTCCTATTTCCTCCATCTCTGTCTCTGTGTTTCTCTTTCCCTCTGATGCGGGAAAGCTTGCTTTCTAGATTCCCAGCCTCTCCTAGTTAATAATGTAAATTGCCCTTTAACTCACAAATCCTGGTCCCTTTGAATTTCAATAGATCTGACCTGTTCCCAGCCCCACCCGGATATGAGCCAACTTTGGGGCTACACCCGAAAGCCCCTCGAGCTAAGTCTCCTATTATAAAAAGGCCATGCTGGGAACCCCTCTTTGCAGAGATTCCAAACCTGGCTACCATGTGAGGACCCTCTGTCCACTGGACCCTCTGTCCAGTGCCCTCCTTATCTCTCCCTTCGCCTATACTTTAACTTTGCTTATCTAATAATAAACCTCTTTTATCAATCTAGCTCTCTGGGCCAATAAATGCTTTTATTGGGAACTCGCGCCGCTACTAGACCCCCTTGCGTCGAATCTGTACCCCAAACCTGCCACTAGACCTTAACCCTAATTTCATTTAGGTACCCCAAAGCTAGACCTCAACACCTCTACCCTTCCCCCTTCTCTCTCTCCTTCCTTCTCTCCCACTTCTCCCTCTCTGTCTTTCCTTTCCTCTTCTTCTTGTCCCTCTTTTTCTCTCCCTTCTTTCCTCCTCTCTCTCTCTCTTCCTCCTTTCTGTCTCTTCCTCTCTCTCTCTCCCTTTCTTCCTCCTATTGATGAGGACAATACAGCCTCGCCCAGAAGAGCATCTACATTCCCAGGGAAAGACTCCTTTCCCACACCCTATCTCAAATATGTTCCTTTCGGATGCAAAACCTAAATTGTTTTGTTTCTGTATAAGAGTAAGCCCAGAGAAAATGTCTCTTGGCCATTCTTTGACATGGCCCACCAAGAGAACATCTTGGTGTCTCTTTCTTTAATAAAGGGCCTTTTCTTGTCCCAGCCTTTTGTGTAGCGTTTCTCCCTGCGAACCCGCCCTACCTTGGTGTTCTGGAGAACTGGGAGACCAACCCATTTTCCTGCCAGGATCCATACCTCATCACTATCTCGCTGTCTCTGTTTCTCTCCCTCCTTCTGCCTCTCCCACTTTTCCTCTCCTTTCTTTTCTCTTCCCTCCCCACCTCTTGCTGTCCCTCCCTGCCTCCCTCCATCCTTCTGTCTCTCCCTCCTTCCTCCTTCCCCTCCCACTCTTACTTATAGACCATGCCCAGAAATGCCTGATTGGTCTGGGAGAAGTGAACGAGCCGCCTTTTCCTTATAGAAATAATCACTACTAAGGCTGTTATGTAGAAGTCATTAGAGGTAGATCCGGATGTTGTGGAGTTAGTGTATTCCCCTGATGGGCCAGTGCCGGGTAGCTCAGTTCTAACCACATTGTTGAGCTAAGAATTCCCCAAGAGGCCCTGTCAAATATCCTTTTCTCTAATCCAGCTACTTCACCATTTTGGTGTCCTAGGCCCCTAAACCGAAGGACCCCTTCTCAGAATCATGTTTTTAAATCATTGAAATAAATTTTAATGAATTTAATATTTGATAACTGAATTAACAAACAATGAACAATAAAATTTAGTAAATTGAAATAGATTTTGTGGGATCTGATCTGTTGTACACTGAAGCTAAACTCAAAAGATCCTAGAGCTCTAGGAGATTTAGGGGTAAAATGGGCCCAATGACCAGTGGAAGCTGGGGGTTTGATCCCTAGGCCCCAGATGGCCTCTTAATGCCTGGATTACTGAAGTAGCCTCCTAATTAATCTTTCTGCTTCCAACATCATCTTTCTCAATTCATGCTCCATATACCTGCCAAAGTCACCTCCCAAAGCATCAATCTGCCTGTGGGACGCCTCTCAAGAAGCCCCATGGCTCCTGCTGCCTCTAGACTAAATTACACAATCCTCCTTTGGCATTTACAATGCTCCAGGGGACTTTTCCAGCTTTCTTGTACAATAATCTCTCTCTCCCAAGCACACTGTTTGCTCTTTCCCTATCTTCCTATTCTATCTTCTACCTTGAGGCTTTGCATTGGGAATTTATAGTCCTTTATAAGAATTTGAAAAAAGAAAAGAAGAAATTCAGAAAAACCGATCCATATAATAAAACTATCTGGTTGAATATACAATACTTCACACCTGCGGACCCTCTTGCCCAACCTCTCCCTCTCCCTCCTCCTCCCCCCACTGCAGTGTCTTGTCAGTTTATTTAAACCCAAGCAAAGCAGTGATTATAAGGCAAAGAACTGACTTCATCCATCCCCTGCTCAAAAACCTTCCATGGTTCCCTATTCACTTAAGGATAAAACACAAACTCCTCAACCTGCTGTTTAAGGGCCTTCACCATATAGTTCATATAACTGTCCTTTAGGGACTAGATGTTCCTATCGAACAGGACTTTGCTCGATGTTCCTTAAATTCAGCTTGCCCCTTACCCACTCCGTGTACTTACACAGGGCATTTCCCAACACTCATGGCCTCCCTTCTCCACTGTACCTTTAAGAATGCCTGTCTTATGGGACTCTGTCCAACAACGAGATGATCCAGGCAAGTTTCAATGATCTTGTGATGGAGAGAGCCAGCTGCACCCAGAGAGGACTGTGGGAACTGAGTGTGATTCACCACATTACATTTTCACTTCTTTTTGTTGTTGTTTGCTTGCTTTTTTTCCTTTCTCATAATTTTTCCTTTTTGATCTGATTTCTCTTGTGCAGAAAGATAATTGTATAAATATATATGCATATATTGGCTTTAACATATATAACATATATTGGATTTCCTGCCATGTAGGGGAGGGGCTTAGAGGGAAGGAGGGGAGAATCTGAAACACAAGGCTATGCAAGGGTCAATGTTGAAAAAATTATCCATGCGTATGTTTTGAAAATAAAAAGCTTTTTAAAAAAAAAAAGAAAGAAAGAAAGGAGAAAAAAAAATGTTTGTCTTACTCGAAAGCTCAATATAGGTGTCACTTCCTCCATGAAGCTGTCTATGACTTCTTCCTGCTGAAGATACTCTTTTGCCAAGAGCATTTTGTTTGGATACTTCTGTTCTCTCCCCCCCCCCCCACTCCCACTCCCCATTTTATATTGTCTGTATTTAATGAAAGCACTCGAACACACACACACACACACACACACACACACACACACACACAGGACTTCTTGGGGGCAGGGATTACTAGATCAGTACTATATTAGTGCCCAGCCTGCTGCTTTCTCCACAGTAAGCTCATAGGATTGTGTCTATTCTGCTGTCATAAATTGTCTGTGGTTCCCTGAAGCCATTTGACTGGGCCATCTAGTCGGGTCCTCCTAGTGAACAGTAAGCTCCTAAGAAAAGGCGCTAACTTATCTACCTTCCTTTGCCTAAGTGACCTTGTCAGTGACCTCCCTGGTGACGGAGAGATCAAACATTCCTCTGCCTTGAGGGAATTCTTTAGTAGAATTTTTACTAGAAGTAAACAAACTCCTTCTTCTCCCCTCCCCAACCTCATCCTCTCCCCCCACCCCAGCCTCACCCAATCTTAGCCCTGAGGATCAGATACTTTTTTTAAAAAGTCAAGGTCATCCACCAGGCTGGAGGGGTTGGTCTGACATCAAGGAGAATGTCGGCCACTGGGTCTGCATCAAAGAAGGGTTTACCAAGCTCCTACTGGGTGCACAGCACGATTGTATGAACAGGTGCTCAATAGGACCCAGAAACCACCAGGGAAACCACCCAGATTCATGCAATGGCTAAAGAACAAATGATGGCCAATGTGCACCCAACAAAAACAACTCATTGGGGATATAAAGAACGGCCAAAGACAGCATAGACTCCTACTATAGGCTCCTACAAAAAAAAAAAAAGACATAGCAAAGAAACTTCAAGATGGACTCAATTTGTCTAAAATTTTTAATTATCAAAATAGCATGAAGGGATGAGAAGAGAATGCAAAGCACAAAGCTCATAATGATGGGCCCGTGATATTGATTCCATCAGTCACATTGCTGTCATAAAGACATTTGCATGATTACAAAAGATTTTCTGAATATTGTGTTCATATCTTTATCCTCTCTAACATCATCATTAAATACTCATTTGAGTGAGGTGCTTGATAGGAACCAAACAAAGAAAGTTAATTAAACAAATTATTTAGAAGCCATATTCACCCAACTCATCCACCCTTTCCCCCCCAATAATTTTGATTTAAAAGGAGAGAAAAGTGTGTGAGAATCTGGTCCCTGTTTCACTAACACCCTCCCCAACCTTTAATAATCTCTGTCATTCTCCCTCTTAGAAAACTGACTCACCCCAAATTACCTTGTAATCAGCAGCAAAGGTAATTAAAATGGCACCAGGAAGCTGCTTCATCACATTTGAGAGCTAGAAAGAATCTTCAGGATCACCTGATACAGCCCTCTTGGTTTAAATTTAACCCATTTCCCAAATCTGGAAAAAAACACACACACACACACACACACATACACACAACTGACTGAGTAAATGTGACTTGGGAATTGGATTGTAAAGCCCAACTCAAGGTTCATCAAGGGGATGGCACCAGGACAGTAAGAACCAAGAAAAAGGTGAGTCTGTACCTTGTCAAAGAGACTTCACCTATGCCAGAGGCAAGGGGCACATCCATTGGGGCAACTGGAACTCAGGACTCCACCTTATTTGAGAGAAAGCTGAGGGGGAAAAGAAACACACCCCTCCCTACAGATTAGGCGAAATATATAGATGGGAGAGAGGGATTACATTTGCTAATATTTTTTCCCTTTTTAACAAATCCCAAAGTATCTGAAAAGTGCTACTCAGGGTATTCTCAAATGAAATTGTGAGCTTCCTGTGTTTGAGAAAAGGAGAATAATATACAAGAGACCGAAAAGGGATATTTATCAGAAAGAAATGAAATAATATTGTGTAATAATGATGTCCTAGAAAAGAATTACAAAATGTACCTCTCTCCCTTCACTGAAGAACTAAAGGATTATGGGTGTAGAATGATATATATACTGTCATGTTACTTGATTTGTTGGTAGGTTTTGTTCAATCACTTTTTCCCCCTCTTTTTAAAATAGTGATTAGAAGTTTTACCAGGTAGGAAAGGTGGGAAGTGATATATTTAGAAATGAATATGGTGCAAAACCAAAAGATAACAATAAAGCAACTCTTGTTTAAAAAGCTTTGTAGTTTCAAAATATATACATAGTTTTTTTCCCCAGCATTCACCCTTGCAAAACTTTGTGCTCCAAATTTCTTTTTCTTCCTCCCTTCCTCCCCTTTAGATGGCAAGTAATGCAATATGTGAATAAAACAACTCTTAAAGAGAAAAAAGAGAATGATTTTGCATTGATCACTTTTTTAAAGATTGAATTTCTGTTTCTAAACAAGGAAAGGGGAAACCAGCAGCTGGTCCAGGTCATTGCTCATCTAGAAGAAGGCCCACGTGCCCATGTGCCTGCTTAAAACGATCCCATTCTCAGCCCAGGATGGACCATGGGGAAAAAAAAAAAAAAAAAAAAAAAAGGGCAGTATTCACTGATCAAGTAGAATAAACATGCAGATTATTGACCCTATGAGTGAAAATTACAGATTGTGGTTAAAAAAAAAAAAAAACAGAAAAGCAAAAGGCATTATATCTGAGTGATGATCAATGAGTAAGGGACGTAATTGTCAGTCAAACACAAATGTGCCCAGCCTTGAAGGGGACCTTTCATCAGGGAGGTGATGCTATGCCATGCAAGTAAATTGGTTTCCAAACTCCTAATTTAGCCAAAAACAACTGGCTCCGGACTATGTACATCCAAGATAAAGGAAGGATAAGCTGGCTGCTAACCTGAGCAAAGACATTAGCATTAAAAGGGATGGGGAGGGCATCTGGGCGGTGGGAGGGTAGGTGGGTCCAGGAGGAAGCCAGGAGACAGAGCTGAAAGGAGAAATGGCTCCAGATGTGGGGAACACAGAATGGCAGGTGAGGAACAGCCTCCCATAAGGTGACTTTTGTCACAGGTTGTAAAGGAAAACAAATGGCAAATAAGATTTTCTATTTTACCCTCCAGGTGAGAGGGAATCACCGGAGTCTATTAAATGGAGGGTAAGAGTGGGACATTTGAAGCTTACTGGAAGGTGAGGAGTGGGGGGGCTTGAGGCAGACAGACACCCTTTTCCCCCAGCAGCTATTGCAATAGTGCAAGGGGGAGGTGAGGAGAGGGTTCCTATCAGAGAGCCGTGGCAAAGGTAGAATCCATAGGATTTGGCAACTCCTTAGATTGGGGGGAGAAGGGGAAGGTGAGAATAAACAGCTGAGGACCATCCTTCCGTTCCAAGCCTGGGTGGTTTAAAGCTTGATGGCGCCTTGATGACAATAGGAAAATGAGGAAAAGAAGGAGGTTTTGGGAAGAAAACAAGGAGTTCCATTTTGGCCGTACTACACCTACTTTAAGTCATCCGGTTGAGATGTCCAATAGAGCCCAGAGATGGGAGATTGGAGCTAGAGTTGGATAACCATCTGCATAGAGATGTTAATTAAATCCCCAGGAGCTGATGAGATCAAGTGAAATGCCAACGAGGGAGAAGAGAAAAGGATCCAGAGCACACCCTTGGGAAAGAGTTTCTCTTCTTCCCCCTCACCCAGCCATTCTCGGGAAGAGCCAGTAGCAAGCATCCCTGGAGGAGCAACAGTTCCATCTGCAAGGAGAGACACATTGTTGTTGACTTGTGTCTGACTCTCGGGGACTCTATTTGGGGTTTTCCTGCAGAGATAATGGAAAGGTTTGCCATTTGCTTTTCCAGCTCATTTTACAATTGAGAAAACTGAGGCAACCCAGAGTCCCACAGTTAGTAATCGTCTGAGCTGGATTCGAATCGAGGTCTCTCTGACTCCGAGCCCAGCACTCTGTGCACCGTGCTACCTAGCCGCCATAGCATATTGAGGAAAGGGAATTCCCTTATGGGAGTCCTTCATCACTGGGTTTGATCCCTACTGGACTGACTGGCTCAGATGTGGCTTGCTGTTTTGACCATCCCTCCTACCCCCATATGAGTGATGCTCTTCAACCAATCACAAGGTATTTCTTGTGAGCCAACATCAGCTAAGTTCCTTTCAAACTGATTAAAGACTACTAATTTATTCCTGATTGATTGGGCCAATCAAGATGCCTGGACCCTCCACAATTAATCGGGCACGAATGTCACCTTGTAGTTCATTTTAAGTTTGTGAAACATTAGGATCTTACGAATGTCGGGAAGCAGCATGATGGAATGGCTAGAATTCTGAGCTTGGAGTCTGGAAGGCTTGGGTTCAAATCCTGCATTAAACATTAATAAGATATGTAACCATGAGAAACTCATTATGTCTCCATGCCTCAAGCACTCCCTCAGATTTCTCTCCCCCCGCTGTCTTTTTGCTGGACAGACATACTCTATTCTCTCAAACTTCTGCCCTCCACCACTGCTGCTCTGATTAATGAATGCTCCGTTCAGATTTGCTCTAGCAATTCCTCATTAACTCACCAGCTCCCTTGGTGAAAGCACCTTCCAGTTCTAGATCTAAGTCAAGTCAATATTGTCAGGACCGGGCAGGGAAAGGTGGGAGGACCGACCTCCTCCTCACGACTCCACTGTCGATCCTTGTAACTTTCTAAATCTTCCCCGTCCAACAGCCCCTTAGTGTGTCTCCTCTCTTTATTCGATTGTAAACTCCTTAAGAGCAGAGACTGCCTTACTTTTGTAGTTTGATCCTTGGGGATAACACAGTACTTGTTAAGGCTTTAAAAGATGCTCTCCATTTATTCCTCTATACAGTGGAGGCAGTTCCCACACACAGATTTTTCCAAGCGAGCAGAATAGAAAGCACAAATCTAGTTTGAATGCCACCTGGCTTCTTTAAGTATCATTCTTAATTAATGCTAATGTTGTTTCCATGGAGGTGATCGTTTAAATGGACATCTGTAATTATATTGTTTTTGTATATTACCATGCCCTGAATAGAGATGGAGCTTTAATGATCATATCCGATCAATTATAAGTGTATACTTGACTTATGAGAATTAAAATGTTGACTCAGAATAAAGTGAATTAGTCTCTTTACCTCACAATTAAATAAATAATCATCACATAGTAATTAAGCACTTGCCACATGAAAGGTATTATGCCAGCTGCTCTATTTGCTTTGTTATTATTACCTTTGACTACCTGTGCCACTCATTGAGAGCTTAAACATAGGCTAGTGTGCAGGATCCAACAGAAGGCCTTGAGGCTACTCAGATTGACTCATTCCTCATGATATCTGTCGCAAGCTTCTTTCTGTTACCCTGCCCAAGTACAGAATCCTCCCCTCTCCTCCCCATTTAAAGTGCCCGTTCTTCTTCACTGGAGAGACATCAACTGCCTACTTCACTCCTCAGAGTGTCCTGGTATTTGACTCATACTCCCCCTCCACCTTCTGATCACGGGGGGAAAGTATACTCTCCCCCCAGTTAGATATCCCCTTCTCCCCATTCCTTTTATCCTGCTCCCTTCTCCTTCCTTCAAGAGCTGGTAAAATCCTTCTATTAAAGCTGAAATATTTATTAAGCTGTGTAAACTTAAACTTCACTATAACTTTTGGGACACATCTCTCTCATGTGCCTCTCGTCACTTCCCTCCTTCACATCTGTTTGCAAACATCCACAAATCTCTCTGTCTGAAAATGTGTCTTTCCTGGACTTATCTTCTTCTAGCCAGTTTCCTCTCTGTGTGTATGTCTTTCTCTCTGTCTCTCTGTCTCTGTCTCTGTCTCTGTGTGTGTGTGTGTGTGTGTGTGTGTGTGTGTGTGTATGTGTCTTCTCTCTCCTTTTGTCTCTGTCTCTCTGTATCTATCCCTTTTTTTCTCTCTCTGCTCCTCCTCTCCTTCTTCTCTCCACCTCCTTCCCTTTCTCCCCCACCTCTGTCTCTCTTCTCTGTCTCCTGCAAAACTTAAAAAAAAAATCCTGTCTTCTTGATGTCCCCATTTCTTCTCTCTATTCACTGTCATCTTAACTACTTCTTTCAGTGATGTCCTAGCCCCCCAAACCAATATGGCTTCACTGAAACTTTCAAAGATTATTGATAACCACCTAATCTCTATCATCAAATAGGTTTAACCCTTTAACTTCTCTGAAATTTCAGAAATAATTAACAAGTCTCTTATTTTTAAGTTTTATTTTTTCCACAATTACATGTCAAGACTAATTTTTAGAATTCATTTTTACAAGATTTTTAAATCCAAATTTTTTCCCCTTACTTCTTCCCTTCCCCTCTTATGAAAATGGTAGACAATTTAATACAGGTTATACAGATACTATTGTGTAAAACAAATTTCCATGTTAGTTACAGATATAAAGGAAAAAAAAAACGGATCAAAAGGGTGGAAAAGCATGAAAAATAACAAAGCAAGTGAAAAGTATGCTTTGATTTACATGGATGTGGATAGCATTTTCTTCCATGAGTCCATATTTGTCTTGGATCATTGTGTTACTAAGAGTTGAATTATTCATAGTTTATCATCATACAATGTTGCTGATTCTGGGTACAATGTTTTCCTAGTTCTGCTCATTCCACCTTGCATCAGTTCATACAAATCTTTCCAGATTTTTCTGAAATCTATATGTTCATTTCTTATAATAGAATAGCATTCTATTACATTCTTATACCATAGCTTGTTCAGTTATTCCCCAACTGATGGGCATTCCTCCAATTTCCAATGTTTTGCCACTATAAAAAAACTCCTATCAATATTTTATTACATGTAGGTCCTTTTCACTTTTTTATGATCCTTTTGGCATCTAGACCTAGTAGTGGTATTGCTAGATCAAAGGGTATGCACAGTTTAGTTGCCCTTTGGGCATAGTTCCAAATTATTCTCCAGAATGGTTGGATCAATTTAAAACTCCATTAATATTGCACTGGTGTCCCAATTTTCCCACACCCTCTCCAATATCCAACATTTTCCTTTTTTTGTCATATTAACCAATCTGATAGGTATGAAGTAGTAGTATCTCACAGTTATTTTAATTTATATTTCTTTAATCAAAAGTAATATAGAGCACTTCTTCATTATACCTATAGATAGCTTCTACTTCTTCATCTGAAAACTGACTGTTCATATGCTTTGACCACTTGCCAATTGGGCGATAGCTTGTAACTTTATAAATTTGATTCAGTTCTCTAAAAATCTGAGAAATGAAGCCTTTATCAGAGATATTTGCTATAAAGATTGTTCCTTTCTTCTAATCTTGGTTGCATTGGTTTTGTTTGTGCAAAAGTCTTTTAATTAATATAATCAAAATCATCTATTTTGCATTTTGTAAATCTCTCATCTCTTGTTTGGCCATGGATTCTTCCTTTCTCCATAGATCTGATAGATATACTATTCTTTGTTCTATTGCATTATGGTGTCACTTTTTATGTTTAAATTGTGCACCCATTTTGATCTTATCTTGGTATACAATATGAGCCTTTGGTCTATATCTAGTTTGTAATCTGTTGCTTTTCATTTTTTCAACAGTTTTTTTTGCCAATAATGAGTTCCTTTCTCAAAGACTGGAATATTTTTTTTCAGCTGAAGCATAATAGTTTCTGCAACAGTTTTACTCTGTGTGTCTCTCTGCTTCAAGTGTGTTTCTTGTAAGCAGCATATGGTAAGACTCTGGTTTTTAATCCACAGTGCTATCCTTTTCCATTTTTATGAGAGAGTTCATCCCATTCACATTCACAATTATGATTACTAACTGCATATTTCCCTCCATCCTATTTTTCCTCCTGTTTGTTCTATCTCTCCTTTCACCCTTTCCCTCTTCACCAGTGTTTTGCTTCTGTCTACCACTTTCCCCAAATTGTCTTCCCCCTCCTTTATTTAATCTCCTACTATTTCTCTGTTGGTTAAAATAGATTTCTATATTCAACTAATTGTGCATATTATTATCCCTTTGAGTCAATGATGAGAGCAAGGTTCAAGCAAAGCTCATCATTCACCCTTCCATCTTCCTCTCCACTGTGATTTGTCTATCTATTCATGTGAAATAATTAACCTCATTCTACTTCTCTCTTCCTTCTGCACCTAGTGTATTCTTTCTTTTCCCTTAATTATGGTTTGTCTGTTCCAGTGCACTTAGTCTCAGGGCTACTGCTGGCTTGCTTAAGTGGGGCTTGCTTCTGGCTTGCTGGGATGCTTTCTGTCCTGAACTGTGCTCCTCTTTTACCAAGTGAGATAAACCTTTGCCATTGATTTACCAAGATTCTTGGGCTCAAAGATTGTTCCACCCATCTTTTTTGCTGGTTCCAGGATGTCTTAGAGCAGCATTTTACGGTTGTTTGAAGATGAATATGAAAGGTAGGATGATTTACTGTTTATTTCACCATCTTGGCTCCTGAGATATCCAGTCCTTTTTACCAGATACTCTCTCCTCCTTGGCTTCAGCAGAACTATGCTATCTTCAGTGTCCACTTATCTGTAGACCCCACCAATGACTGAGCTAATAGAATCTAAGAAACCACCCAAGGGTGTGTGTGTGTGTGTGTGTGTGTGTGTGTGTGTGTGTGTGTAACAACAAAAGGATCAAATGTTAATACTGATTTGTCACAGTAAAGGGGAGATTCTAATTAAAAGAACAAATTTATTACAAGGCATCAATCATGAAAACAATCTTGTATTGGCTAAGAAATAGAGTAGTGGATCAGTGGAATCGACTAAGTATACAAGATAGACTAGTAAATGACCATAGTAATCCAGTGTTTGATAAATCAACTTTGGAAGAAAGGACTTATCATTTGACAAAAATTGCTGGGAAAATGAAAGCAGTTTGGCAGAAACTAGGCATTGACCCATATCTCATATTATATACCAATATAAGATCAAAAAGGTTAAATCATTTAGACATTATGGATGATGAAATAAATACATTCTGAGAGCATGGAAAAATTTATTTGTCAGATCTATGGATAAGGGAATAGTTTATAACCAAACAAAATATAGAGAGGATTTCAGAAAGTAAAATGGATAACCTTGATGATATGAAATCAAAAATAGTTTGCACAAACAAAATCAATGCAATCAAAATTAGAGGAAAAGCAGGAAACTGGGAATACCTTTTTATAGCAAATTTCTCTGATAAGAGCCTTGTTTCTCACATATGAGAGACTGGGACAAATTTATAAAAATAAGAGTAATTCTCCAATGGATAAATGGTCAAAAGATATAAAAAGAGTTTCTAGAAGAAGAAATAAAAGCTGTCAAGTCATGAAAAAATGCTCAAAATCCTTATTGAGTAGAGAAATGCAACTAAAACAACTCGTACTCATCACATTGGCTAAGATGACAAAAAAGAAAAGTGATAAATGTTGGAAGGGATATGGAAAAATAGGAGTGCTACTGCACAGTTGGTGTTGTGAACTGATGCATATCCTTTGACCCAACAATACTCCTACTAAGTCTATAACTCAAAAGAGATCAAAAAGAAGGGAAAGGACCCATATGTGCAAAAAATATTTCTAGAAGTTATTTTTCTGGCAATAATTGAAAGGATATCTCAATTGGAGTCAATGAAGGGATCAATTGGGGAATTGCTGAGCAAGTCGTGGTATATGATTGCTTTGAATACTAATTCTACTAATTAATACTAATAATACTAATAAAAAGGAACATTGTATGTGGGGATAGCAATATGGCAACAACAAACAACTAAGGAAGACTTGCCTACTCTGAGGAAGAAAATGATCCAAGAAAATTCCAGTGGAATCATCCTGAAAATGCTATCTATCTCCGGAAAGGGAACTGTTGAATTCTGGGTACAGATTAAAGCAGATTTTTTTTTCACTTTATTTTTCTTGCTTTTGTGTTTGTGTGTGTATGTGTTTGTAACACAATCAGTATGGAATTCTGTTTTGCATGACTTCATCGTATAATTGATATCGTATTGCTTGATTTCTCAGTGAATGAGGGAAGTACAGGAAGTAGGAAGAACCTTTAAATTTAAAAAAATGAATATAAAGAATTGAAAAATGTAATTGGGATATATTTAATAACATAAACAAAAATACATTTTTTAAAATTGAAGAGCACATTTAAATCATAGAATAAGAGCAGGGGTAGTTACTTCTTACAGGGTTTCTACAGAATACTGAAACATAATGGACAAACCTGTCTCTGAACAGAGACAGAACTGGGAAATAAAAATGCAGAGGGAGGGATCAGAATGTTGGTGGTTTGCCTAATTTGATCTAAATCCCTAAAGTCCTGATCCTGACTGGAGAGGAGGGTTTGGTGTTCTTCTGTGACCTGACCGTCTTTGGCCATACTCAGGGAAAGCAATCTAAGGAAATAATACCTGTCCCTCTGGTAGGTTCCTTCCTCCAAGTCTCACTGTTCCCTTTGGGTCTGGCCAGACCAGCTCATCTTTTATTCCTCTCTGCTCCATCCCCCTCATTTGCTGGCTTCTTTTCTCAGCCCTCTAATGTCTAGGTTGCCCAAGGCCCTTTTTCTTTTTTCCTTCACTGTCTCCCTTGTCAATCTCATTCACTTCCCCAGGGTCACCTACTCTGTCTAAAGAGATGATTCTCCCACTGCCTCTCCAGTGCCGAGCTCTTTTTAAAATCAAGCCTTTGAACTTACTGTAGGTCTCTTTACCTAAATGTTTCCACTGCCACCTCCATTGGAGCATGTCCTAAACAGAGCTTATTATCCTTTCCCATCATCTCTGGGTAACCTTTGAGTTTCTCTCCTAAAAATGTCACTTTTAATCATTTATCAGTTCTTTTAGATTTCCATTCCACAGCAACCCTTGCATCCACCTCATTCTCCCTATTTCTCTGCTTTCTCCCCTTCCTTATACTCTGTCATCTTTCACTCTGTTAAAAGAATAACTTTTCTTAAATATAGATCAGGTAGAGTCACTCCTGTGCTTAAAAATCTTCAGCAGTTCCCTATCACTACCCAAATAAAGTCCTTATTCTAACTCTGCATACCTTTGAAGCATCCTATAATCCAGCACCACCATAATATGGCTCATCACCTATTATGACCCTCTACATGTTCTACACAAACCAGATTATTCCTCGTTTTTATTCATATTTCCCTAAGCTAGGATGTTGGCACAGTGGATAGAGTTGCTGCGCTTTGAGTCAGGAAGACCTAAATTTAAATACAGCCTCAAGACGACCCTGGGTAAGTCACACATCTCTTGCTGCCTCAGTTTCCTCATCTGCAAAAAAGGCATCATTTAATAGCATTATCTCCCAGTGTTGTTGTAAGGACAAAGTAAGATAATATTTACAAACCTTAAAATGGCATAAAATTATGTTATTGTTATTATAACATATTAAATCAACCTACATGAATCATCTTCTGGATGCAGGTACCTACAGCCGCCTTGGAAACTTCAGCAAGTTCAGGGACACGGCGATTCAGTGTTTTTTGGAGATGATGACCTTTTTGGCTGTTTCCAATCTTGGAGAGGCTTTAAGGGATTGCCACCCTGAGGTGACAAAACAGTCCACTTAGGAAGATCCTGCCTCAGTGGATATTTTACAATGAGTGTCCCCGCCCTTAAGGTGCTCTTCCTTTCTGGATGATCATCACGGCAGGATGGTTTTGAGCTCCTTCCCAGGAGGGATGGGGCTGGTTCATGCTATTCCCCAGTCCCAGTCCTCCAAACTGCAGCCATTACATGGCATCTAAACCACAAGTCTTGCCAAGACAAGACTGAGCCTGCCTTTTAGACCCGTCCCCCCCTTTTTTTTTGGTTTACATTCTTTTCTGACCTTAGCTGAATTCATAGCTGTCTTTTGGAGGCTGTGTCCAAGCTCGAAGGTGACCTTATGAGTTTGAGCGGTCCAGAGCTCTTGGGATTCTTTTGCTCAGAGCCAACTATCAGCAGAGAACAGACTTCCCAGGAACTAAGATGAACATCGCTCAGATGACTGGCCCAAACCTGGAGCATGTAATAAAAGACAGCCCAGTATCTGTATGGACAGTGCAGAGCAGAGGTGAAATGTGAACTGCCTCTTTCAGTGGCTGCACAAATGACATTATCTTCTGATTGGATTAGTCAATCATCCTCCTGAGACAATATAACAGTATATCAATTGTTTCTGAATCAGTCAACAGTTGTATTGTCAACATGAATTCTTGTGTGAGCTGCCTTTCTTTTGGGGGGTGTAGGAAATAAATACAGGTCCCGTGTCTGATATATATTATACATGGGGTATCTTCTTGCTTTCTCACAGGGATTCACAGTCAGGAACTGAAAAATAAATCTTAAGCAATTTTCCTTGAGGCACAAGGGTGAGGGTCTTAGTGAGCCAAAAAGCATGAAGAAAGAAAGTCTAACCCCTCTCATTACAGTTCAGATTCATCCAAGGAATAGCTCATACGCAGAAGGTTCCTTTTGAACCAGAAGTGGACATTCAGTGCTCACTCTCTTCCTTTTGTTTCTATTCAACTAAGGTTGATTTTAATGCTGTTTCTCCATTGCGCCTTTCCTGCTCTCTTTGGATCAACCCCCTCGCAGTTGCTAGCATCCTTCCTCACCAACTTCCCAGAGTACTTTGTTTTTTACAATATTCTAATACACTTTCCATGTAGCATTTATGTATTGCACTTACCTCTTTGTGTTTTAACCTTTTCTGGATTCTAAGTTCCCTGAGGAAGGGTCTGTGTTTTACCTAAACTTTGTGTCTCCCCCAAAACTTAGTGTTCTATGCATGGAAGAAGCTTAATAATGGCGACTGATTACAGTGTTTATTTCCCCTTTCCAAGATATATTTCTAGATCAGATGGGAGTTTCTTCAAGTCAGGATCATGTACTCCATCTCCCATAATGCATATAGAAACACCCAATAAGTATCTGATGCAAGAATCAATGAATAATGCTGAGGCAAAATAGAGTTCCCAGAAGACTATTTGATTAAGACCCCAGGACTTAACCTTACTATCTCCAGGAAAAATAGAGAGTAATCTCATCGTGGGTAGTTACCGAACTATTGGCTGTGTGGACAGCCCTGGAGGACAGTGTGATGACAGAGTATATGCACAGGTTTGTTTTTTAAGTGATGTTAAAAAATGGCGTCCTTTTCTCTTGCCATAGACCTACATTTTAAACATAATTGATGGCCCCGGTTCCACTGTTACCTGATAGATGTCAACACCACAAAGTAGCAGCAAGCTCCGAGAATATACATTATTCTCCTGTTCTTTGAACAGAACAGATCAATTTGTTACAGCTTGTGTTGTAGGTTTACCGTGAAGAGTCTGATAAAAAAAAAAAAAGTCTTTCCATTAAAAAATACAAATGAGGTAGTGTTGGAAAGTGTACTGATTTTTTAAAAATTATTTATTTTTTGTTGATATCTCTCATTTTTCCATCACCTTTTTTCAATACATCTTTCCTCCTCCCGTCCCTAGTTAGCCTTCCCTTGTAACAAAGATTATAAAAGAAAAGGAAAAAAGACTGTTCAGTCAACAAATCATCTCTGTTGGACACAGCAAGATTCCTTACCCAGAGGATCCCACTCCTGCATGGTGGATAAAGTGGAGACTGTGCTCAAGTCTGCCAGAAGCAAGCTTGGTGATTATAATTCCACAGGCCTCTATTTTGTTAGGGAGGGAGTCTGGTTTTTCTTCTTTCTGCTTACATTGTGGTCATCTCTGCATTGTTCTACTGGTTCTGATTACTTTACAGCCATTCATGCCTTCCCACGCTTGCGGGAATTCTTCCAAATCATTGAGAAATTATACTATTTTCGATAATACGACCTCCAGTCTATATTAACTCACATTCTGCCTTTACAGCTTGCTCTTGTGCTGAGGTAACTGGCTTATTCAGTTCTATATTTGGGGTAAAATGTCCTTTCCTTTTGGATATTGAAATTTTAAAACGTCAGGAAGAGCATCATCAATACTATTCTTGTAACAGGCTGTGCAGTCTTATAGAAAAAAAAAAACAATGAATTTTAAGAGTAAAAACAAACAAATCCCGGGTTAGAATCCATAGCCCATAAGCTAAACGACCTGAACAAATCAACTCTGGGAACTTCAGTTTCCTTACCTATAAAATGGGAACAAGAGTATCTGAAGTATCCATCCTAGTGGATTTTCATAGGATTAGAGGAAATATGGCACAGTATATCAGGTGAGGGATGTAGAGTGAGGAAGGCCCTAGTATTTGTGTGATCATGCACAAAGCAGTTAATATTTCTGTCTGAGCTTTCTCATTTATAAAAATGGGGCTGATCGTACATAAAGTACTCTCCTCACCAGATTGTGTGAGGTCCAATGTACAGTCCCCTATTCTGATTTGAGGAAATATTAAGTGTAGAAGCTTCCTATCTTATATAGATTTAAAATATAATTATTATTTTGTGTCTATTCCTTCTAAATCCATCTTTTGAATCTCTTCTTTTCTTTCTTTCTTTTTTCCTTTTGCAAGGCAATTGGGTCACACAGCTAGTGAATGTTAAGTGTCTGAGGCTAAATTTGAACTCAGGCCCTCTTGAGCCAGTGCCATCTAACTGCCCCTATCTTTTGAATCTCTTTAGGGAATAGAGCCTAATTCAGTACATTAATTTAATACTTCAAAATGTCTGTGATTTCTTCAGTGTGAGCAGTCCCTATTTCACTGGGATTAGTAAAAAGCTTCTTGAGTGGACCCAGACAAAAAATGTTAATGTCTCGTGGCCCTCTTCTAAGGATGGACTTCCAAGTTTAATGAGGCTTTGCATGGTATGTTGCTGGGTTATCACCCAACCTTTCAGGTCTTTCCAGTTTGGTGGGACTTGGACTCCGCCAATTCTATCTTCAAGGTCCCAGCATTGTCTCCAAGCCTTAAGTATGTTCTATCATAAAATCAAGGGTCTATTAAGTGTTTAAGGAGAATAGGTCATTCTCAAAGGAAGAAATCAAAGCTATCAACAGTTATATGAAAAAAAATGTTCTAAATCACTAATAAAAGTGGTGCAGTAGATAAAGCAAGAACTTGGAATCAGAAGATTCAAATCTGAGATCAGACACTTCCTAGCTGTGTGACTCTGGGTCATTCACTTAACCCCAATTGCCTCACAAAAAGAAAGAAAAAATATGAATTTTGTAGTACATATTCATGGTTTCCAATATAATTCTTTTCTTTCCTGTTCTGTGTACATAGAAATGCTTGTTTTTGATAAAGCTTTTTAAAATATAGAATAACAAAAAGCAACAAATAAAAATGTGGGTTATCCTGCCCACTTGTTTGAGAGTAAATGAGGAAATGGGAATTCAGGCTTAATTTAGAATGATGGAAGAGAGTTTTGGAAACAAGAGACCATTAATCATTGGTTTAGTCATTGTTGTTCCTGAAGTGACTGGTCAGTTATCTGTCAAACAAACAGCTTTATTTATCGTTCATGTTTCCTGGGGGTCCCACTGAGTCTCCACGCTATGGTAACCAAAATTGACTTAACTGCGGTGATCCTTGCCTAGCTGGCTGCTGCTGCTGCCCAACTGGCATCTCTGCAGCTTTCTCCCTGCCCTTTGGAGAAGAACCGCAGGCATCCGCCAAGAAACTGAACACCGGCGGTGAGACACAGACTGGGTGGATGGTATCGTCTCTGTCTGAAATGGAGTTTTCAGGACAATGGCTTCCTGCCTGCACAGGCACATGTTGTCCAATCAAAAAGTGATTCTGTAAAGTTTCTAAGCATCTGCTTTATTTTTTCTTTTCTTTCCTTCAATAAGTGGGATTTCACTGGGGAGGATTTACTCTTCCATGGTGCAAATCCTAATTTGTCTGAGCCTCCCGAATCTATGAATTTGTTTTCAGTGTCATCCCACAAATCTCTCCCGGGAACATTGAGCCCGGACATTAGAGGTCTTGTTCTCCATTTTCTGAGGGCATCCTGCTTTCCGTTCTGTTGTGTTAGATTCTTTGTGATCCCTTTGGGGTTGTTGTTGTTGCTGTTGTTGTCATTTTTCAGTTGTGTTAGATTCCTTTTGGCAGAGATACTAGACTAGCTTGTCCTTTCCTTCTCCAGTTCATTATAGATTAGGAAACGGAGGCAAATAGGGTGAAGTGACTTGTCCAGGGCCACCCAACTAGGAAGTGTCTGAGGCGGGATTTGAACTCAGTGAAGTTTCATGCTTGGTCCACCTGACTGCACCTCTTACAACCATTAGCAATTCACAAAACTGTCTAAGGAGTGGAAAAGTTATCTCTTTGATACATCCTTCGGGTTGCCTAGCTCCTCCCAGAACCTTTGCTTAAAGGAGAATAATTACCTACACGTGTCATTTCTCCCTAGACTGTTCTCCTTACTCTGGCTAAAGGCACAGGGGTACAATACTGTGCCCGGAGAAAGGAAAACCTATGTTCAAAGCCAGCCTCAGACACTTACTGGCTGTGTGAAGCTGGGTAAGTCGCTTAACCTTGTTTCCTCAGCTATAAAATGGAGATAATTATAATATCTATCTCCTCGAGTGGTTGGGAGGATTAAATGAGATAATATTTAATATATAGTATATATAATAGATAGCATACTATATAATAATATAATGTAATGTTATATATTTTAATAAAATTATTATAACATAAAAACACATATTCTCTTCAATAAAGTCTTTTTGACTTGAGTTTCATTTGCATCCAGGGTAATGTAACACTTAATCAAATGACAATATTATAGGTCTTTGAAGGAATTCATGATAGGAGGAGGGGGGGGTCCATATTTCCCTACATTAGTTGAGGTTATCCTCCCTCCCCCCAATTCCTTTGCATTTATTTTGTATCTATTGTTGTTAAACAATATCTCATGAGATATTTTCCATAGGAGAATGGAAACTCCTTAAAGGCGGGGACTGTGTCACTTTCACACCCACTTCCATGCCCCCAGTCTCAGGCACACGTTTAAAAATACTACTTCTGGGACCCTAAGCCCAGGGGCCACCTCTCAGATCATAGCCTTATAACAGTCTGGGATTGTGCAACTACAAGCCCGTAACTGCTTCTAGAGATGCTGTAGCTCTCCCCTCTCCCACTTCAGCCCAAACAGCTCCAGAAGGAAGGAAAGGACCGTTCTCACCGCCGTAGCCTTTGGCCCCATCAAATGATTGGTCCTTTTTTTCATTAATGGAAAGGACACAAAAGAAGGTTTTGAGCACGTGCTGGTTGCGGCTCATCTGACTCGTAACCGAAAGGCCCTTCGTGTGTTGTCTTCCTTTATTAAAAGTGAGATCAGAAGGTGGAGCTTTTTTATTTTTACTCCCAGGGCTTTATCCAGAGGCAAATGCTTCCCGAATAGTTATGTTTTCTTTTGTTCATTCATTCCTTGGTTCATTTATTCATCAATAAACGCTTGCTGCATTGAATTGATAAACAGTATTGTTAGCTTTCTTTGAGTTCGGGGAGGAGCCTTTTGTGTAACTCGGTTATAAATTAAATCGCTTCTGCCGAGCGTGGAATTTTTCTTTATTTTGGGTTGTTGTGGTGCCCCAGTGGGATTGTCAGGAGTGAGATTCCAGAAAGAATATCTGCGTAAATATGCGCCTGAAACAGGTGTATCTACCACCAACCGCGGTGCTTCAGGGATGGCAACAACCGTTACACGGAATAATGCAGAAGGTGGGATGCTGAACACGTGACCAACTAGAACTTGCCGGTCAAGTTTTCGTAAAGGAGGCGAATTCTGAGCAGAATTTTGAAAGAAGGGACATTGTTCAATATTCCAAGCAATTGTAAAAAAAAAAAAAAATCAATCCCATTCCATCTTCATGAAGCATTTATCATGTAGCAGCACTCAGCCAGGAGCTGAGGATACACAAATTCCTGCATTGGAGGTTCTATGGCTGGGAAGCCTTAAAGCCCAGGATTAGCAGCTTTCATTAGGTTAGAGCCACTTCAGTATTCTGGGGCCTGGTAGGAGTGGGTAATAACTTGGTTAAGATGCATTAATTCTCCTTCCCAGATGCTGGTCGTCCTTCTTTTGGGAGAGAACCAGTGACATCACGGATGATGTTTTGGCTTGTCTAAAAGGGGATTTAAGTGAGGTAGTTGTGTAGAGTCCTTGCTTGAGTCTCTCTTCCAGAGGCTTCAAAGTTCAGTGGCCAGGCCGAAGCATGAACGGTCACGGCCCAGGAAGCAGTGGTGACCTTGGGGTCTTCTGGGTCTGATCGAGCTCCAGATACCCCACAGCTTCGGTTTCAGCCGCCTTCGAGGTGATTGCCACAAACTGATTTCATCTGCCCATTCTGAAGGGGGAACTCTGCCCATGTTGCCCCCTAACTCATGGCGTGGTTGAGGAGAACCATGGCTGTCTATTGAGAGGGTTTCCCTGGTTGTGGCTGCTGCACATGAGACAGTGGTGAGAGGTGGGTGAAGGTGGGCGCTAAAGGTGGATGGGTAGCCTTCCTCCCAGAGGTGCTGGTCCTCCTGAACACCTCACACACTTAAAACGGAGGGCAAGAGACTAGGAATGACTGGGACGATCAAGGGGAAAATTTGGACTAGACAGGAAAGCCAACAAGTATCCAGCACCCCTTCTGTGCCAGGCACTGGGCTGGGGATATGAGGAAAAGCAAAAATAACCCTTGCCCCCAGAAGCTCTCCTTTTTTTTTTTTTGGTTTTTTGACCCCTTTCACACTCTGACAGACCTTGAAAAGATCTTTAGATTATGGTGATTACAGTCATCGATTTACTGCATCAGAAATAAGGCATTTCAATATTATTATGAAAACAGTTTTGTCCTTGTAGATCCCCTGAGAAGGTCTTAGGGATCCTAGGGTTCCCAAACCACAATCTGAGAATTCTGGATTAGAGTAATGTTAGTTAATCCAATGCACGAGCTATGGCTTTATGATGGAAAGGAAGAGGACAATTCCCCAAAACACAGTAGTGACATACAACATGATGACATTTTCAGAAATTAACATATTTAGGATCATCAGACCTTCTCTTTATGGATCACCCACAGGAAATCGAGCTGTAAAGGCCGTGGGCAGATTTGGAGCTTTTACAATATTGTCTGGTTTTAGCTGAGATTTGGGAAGGAAAAAAGCACATTATTTATTATCCACGAGTTTTTCTCAAAGGTTCACGGTCTGACTGTTCAGAAGACTTTTTAGTGTTCGTACTTTTTAAAAATGTAAGTCAGCAATGGACTGGAATTAGGTTTTCAACTGAGGATATTTTGGGGACTGGTGAAATTATGATCCTGTTAGAGTAACCTTGGAGGAAATGAAAAAATCCGAATATTATTAAGGACACTGATGAGAGTGATTATCTGTCACCCTCTATCACATCCCACTCTCCTGGAAGGATTTGTAACAGGGGTGTACACGTGGCAGGCAGCAACTCAGAAAAGATGGCGTTACAATAAATACTGTGAGGTCTGGGGGTCACACTGAAGAGCTCTCTTTTATTTACTCTGCCTTGTAACCCACGAGTTGAAACGGGACAAGAAATGGCCTGGCGGGTCATGGCTCCTACAGATGTATACAATACTTCAGGAATGTCTTTTTTTGATGCTTTAGCATTGTGTGGATGGAACTTGGGGATGAAGACCTTAGGTAGAAGTGGGATCTAGTGTCTCTGCCAAGGGAACCCATGCCTGGAAGGCCCAGTGACAGACAGTGGGTTTGTCCTCTAGGGACCAGCCTAGCATACAGTAGGCACTTAATAAATGCTTGTTGACTTCCAATCTGGACAGAGAGAACGTGAAAGTAGGATTCCTCCCTGTACTAAACTCTGAAGACATAAAGAAAGCCAACAAAGTATCTATTCTCAAAGAATTCACAGTCTAGTTAACGTAGGGTGACAACAGACAAATAACTAGGTACAAACATGCTATGTGCAGAATAAATTGGAAGTATTCGGGTGGGAGAAGCCGCTATCATCAGGAGAGACCCGGAAAGGTTTTCTTGTAGCAGGTGGGATTTTAGCTGGGATGGGAGGAAGCTGGGGGATGGAGGTGAAAAGGAAGAAAGAAAAGTCCAGTTAATGAAAAAGCATGGAATGCTTGGGAGCGGAGTGTCTTGTTCGAGGAAGAATGAGAAAGTCAGTGCCATTGAGGCACAGAGGACTAGAGGATTATGGGAACTCCATGAATGGCATGACAGGGGAAGACTGGAAAGCCAGGAAGGAGCCAGGCTGTGAAGAGCTGGGGCAGGATTCTACGTGGGAGATAGGAGGAAGTCACTGGACTGGGTCGGGGTCCTGTGGGTCGGGATGACAAGATCGAACCTGTGCTTCAGGAGGATGAGTTTGACAGCAGAACAGAGGAGGATGCACTGGAGTGGGAAGAGGCAGGTGGAGCCCCCAGCAGCTACAGCAACAATCCTGGTGGGAGTCGTGGAGGGACCTGGATGTCAAGGTGGGGGTGGAGTCCTAGAAGAAAAGGGGGCAGATGAGTCATGAAAGTAAAATTAGAAGCTTATTGAGGGGAGAGACTATTTCATCATTGCTTTCGTGTCAAGCACAATACCTGGGATGCTGTAGGTGCTGTCCCGGCAGGAGGTGCTATCTCAGCAGTGGGATTTGCGGTTAGTCACTAAAAATAATTTAATTTCTCGGTGTTTCCTCATTTATAAAGTAAGTAGGTTGGGCTGGATGATCTCTGAAGTCATCCTCTGCTCTAAATTCTTGATTTCGGTGATTGATTCTTTTACTGAGTTACTGTATAAGTAAAAGAATCCAGAAGTCTTAAAGTCTATGAATAATAAAATGCTTTAAAAAAATAAAAAAGACTAATTGCCTTAGGGTGTCCTGAAGGGAAATGGTAAGAAGGGGATTGGTTTTTGCTGTCCTGGCTAAGGATTCTGATAGGTCACTTCACAAGTCACAAGTCTCCCATACCTGCTGTATTCACTTCCTAAAGAACAGATTTGGGGTTTCTCAGTCTGTCATCTTTTTTTAAAGCTACGAATACAGTTTCTCCTTAAAACCGAGTTACTTCTGACCCAGGCTGTTCCCATAGGAAGATGAAATAGGCAGCCACCTACAATGATTTGAATGACAGAATGTGCACTTTTCACCCAAGCTGACTTCTGTCAGCTTCCTGAGTCCCTGAAAGTCCCAGGATTCTTTTGAATTAAGCCTTACTGCTTAAGTTACTATTTTAAGAGGACTTCTTAAAATGATGAATTGGGGACCAGAGGACCTGGGTTTTGCTGGGGAATAAAAGTGTTTCCTAAGTCCCAGGGATTGTGTTAAACATTTAAAACCCAAAAGAAAGAAATACAGTCCCCGTCCTCAAGGAACTTACATTCTAATGGAGGAAAATGATAAAAGAGAACTGAAAAGGATACTCTATCCCAGGCAAGGAGGGGAATTAAGGTTGTCCAGCCTGGGCCAGGCCTTCAATGGACGCCATGAGAAGAACTTGCCAGTGGGAGAAGAGGGCCAGCATGGCAGAGGGGTGTTCCAAGATGAGATGGGTGCGCCAAGTGGAGGAAATCTCCAGACTGGAAGATCCAGGGTGAGAACATAGCTGAAGAAAGGTCTGCTTCCAGAGAACCAGAATCAGCCAGGAGTGCTTGGGACCATCCCACTAGCTTGGGTGACCAGCAGCAATCCACATCACTTCTCACTAGGCTTCCAGATCAGTAAAGTGAGGGGGCTGGACAAGCCCCTGCAGCCCTCAAACTACAATACTTATATAAATACAAATTCAATGGTGCCTTGAGTTCCAATTCTGATGCCGACATTGACCATATGCAAGTCTGGATTTGATTCTGTTTTCTCAACTGCAAAAATTGGGATAATAACAAATGAGAAGTAATTTCTTTGCTAATCTGGCAACTGGTGCTAGAGTCCCCCTCTCCTGCAGCTACTGAGGACCAACTGGTTCCCTAATAGGACAAAAAAGTTATCTCCACTCAAGTCTTTGGTCCTTTTAAATAGTTCAGAAATAGATGCAGTTTTATGAGGGGAAAAACCAGTTAGAGAAAAGGCATCATTTCTACTTTGTGCTGCCCCATAACTCCCTTTGTGTGTAACGTTCCCTAAGTAGAATGAGATTTCCCAGTCAGCAGGGGCTGTCTTAAAACCCCTTTGTTCTGTTTGTGTCCCCAGCACTTGGCATAGAGTTCTGTATACAGTAAGTACTTAATAAGTGCCTTTTATTCATTGTCAGTGCCTCTTGGTAGCCCCATTTGGGGTTTTCTTGGCAAAGATACAAAAGTGGTTTGCCATTTCCTTCTCTAACTCATTTTACATGGAGAAAATGGAGGCAATCGGGGTTGAATGATTGGCCTAGAGTCATACAGTTAGTAAGACCAGTTCTGAGTCTCCCTGACTCTAGACCAGGTGCTATACCAGCTACCCTGGTAGCTCTTCTTTTTATTTGGCAGTACCTGCCTCGGGGAAAGTACTTTGTAAACCTGTTAGTTCCTATGTAAATGTAATTAGTACCTAAGATAGCACATTAAGTCATTAGCACAGAATCAGAGATAAGATTAATAAAACTGAATTTGAAGGGCTGAGATGGGATAAGGCAGAACTTATGTGCATGGGGTGGGGAGGGGGAAGAAGCAAAGGGGAGGAGGAAGTTTTGGGTCTGTGGGCTTCAGCTGGCAAAATAAGGGCATCTGCAGGGCGTGAGGATCCTTCACTGGGCATGGGAAAGTTTGGTAAGCAAATTTCACCTAAACAATTGTACTTTGGGTCCACCCATCCTAGGTGGGCGACACTAACCAGAACAATTTTTTTCTCCTACTCTCCCAGTGCATGTAACAGAGAGGGCACAGAGAGAGAGTGTGTGGGTGCCAGTCCCTGGAACCTCTCTTCTTTTGCTTTGAATTGCTCCCCACCTTCTTATTTCCCTTTTGATGTTCCTGGAGAGCAGATCTCAAGGAATGGTTTCCTCAATTAATGACCATTGGGAGACAGCAAATGGCTCCAGGATGTGGCCAAGACTGCTAATGAAGCGATTTTTTTCTCTTTCCAGTTACATCTATATAGTAAAACCATCTTGGGATATAATCGGCAAACAATGACCAGATGTCGTAGATTGTTTTATGCGATATAGCTTGCTTTTATTTTTATGACTTGGAAAGGAGTGATTCTGCGTTGTAAAAACAAACTTGAATGACTTAAAAACTCTAATAAAAAACAAACTCTAATCAACACAAACACCAACCTGGATTCCAGGAGCCCTGTGATAACAGAGAGGTGATGGATGGACTCAGGGAGTGGGATGAGACATATATTCTTGAACACCGACAATATAGGGGTTTCTTTGTTTCCCTCAGAAATTACAAGGGACTTCTTTTTCTTTTAAATAGGGGAGGGAGGAGAATGAGAAGGAGGGGAAAATGCTTATCAACTGAAAAAAAAAACATTTAAAAAACCTCTCATATTAACAAAATTAGTACAAGTTCTCTAACTTGGATTTTCTTTATCCCATAAGCAATTCACAGTAGTTCACCAAGATTGTCAACTTTTTTTTTTTTCATTTCATTTATTAGTTTATTTTAAACTTAAATACAAAATGGGGGGAGGGGACATTGCCCTGTTCATTGCAAAACATGAGAGGATTCAAAATATAAAGCAATAAATGTCCATTTCAAGAAAGCCTATATGATAAATACTACACACTGTGCTCAGAGCTGTTCATCTTTTCTTTGCTTCCCCGTGGGGAACTTTTTACTTTATTCTTTTTTCCCCTTCCTCTTCCTCTTCTTCCCATCCCCCTTAGAAGGCTATACTCAAGCTAGGGTATATGTATATGTACACAGATATGGAGGGATGGATACATGGATATAGACACACATATATACACACAAACATATACATATATACATTCATTTTTTTTAAAGGGCTGAAACCCTGTATAGACTGAAGCAAGATGAGATTTCACAGAACTTTTATTGTTTACAGAAATTTTAATTGGAATTAAAGAATTTTCTGGTTAAAGGAAGTTCATTTAGCCACAGATGGCTGCCCCAAGGCTGCTCACATCACTCAAACTCTTTCCATGGAAAAGTCAGACTTGCGTCTGGGTCAGGATGCTTCATTTGTGTGTCTGGACTCTGCTCATGCTCATGCACCAGGCCTGGCTTGCAGAGTTGGGAAACGCTCAGCTCAGACTCTGCTGATGCTGAGGGAGGAGGCAGTGGGTGGGATGATCCACCCAGCTGGGGACCGGGTGGGTGGGTCCCACGGAAGTGGTATCTAGGGTTTCACCAGAAGCTCTGCAATATGAAGAGAGCCAGTGTTCCCAGTTCAGCTTATTTACCCTGGGGTGGGAATCACACACACCCCTTTTATTTTTGGAAAAAAATTCAAGAGACAGACAGAGATGTCCACTGAATGAAAAGAAGTTATGAGTGGCTATGTTTTCCCTGTTGTTTTTTTTACTGGCTGGGTGGGGTGTCCGGCCTGGTCAGCAACCCAGGCTTACTCAGGCAGCAGTGACGGCCTGTTTCAAAAGACATGATGCTGGTTAATAACAGCAATAACTCAACTGGATTCAATTCAGTTAAAAAAAAAACTCACCACTGATTAAACACCTACTGTATAAGAGCAATCAAATATAGTTTTTTAAAGGGGGGAATTAGAGTTGGAAAAAGTGTTGGAATTAAGAGAGGAGAAATAGGTTCAAGGCTGCTCTCTAATATTTGGGGGAAGACGCTGGGCCAATCATTTATAAAGTGCTTACTGTATATAAAGAATTATTTTATTAAGCATTCAAAGATCCTTTCCCCAATCTCCTAAAAACCAGTAATAAGATTTTTTTTAAAGGGCCTTTAGGGTCATTTAATTGAACTCCCTCATCTTATAGTTCAGAAATTGAGGCCCACAGAGATTCACTGATTTGTCCAAGACTACAACAGGCTGTAAGTGGTAGAGATAGCTTTTCAACATAGGCTCCCTAAATAGTTTACATTTTGTGGGAAATGGAGAGATAGTAAACTAGGGATAGCTAGCTATATTCTATGCCCGAATAAGTAAATGCAAGGTAATATAAGGCAGGAAAAAGCTTTAACGTTGGGGGATTGCAAAAAGCTTCGAGGAGTATTAGCCCTGAGCCGAGCTTTGAAGAAAGGGAAGTAATTGGAGAGTCAGATAGAGGAAAGAATTCTAGGTGCTTAGCCACAGGGGGAGGAGATCAGCAAATGAATAAACTCAGTAACCCTCCGCCTTCCAAAGTTTATTAAGAGATTTTTATGTGCCAAGTACTGTTCTAAACATTGGTTGTTGGGATGGGGTTTTGAGCTCAAAGATTAGTAGTTGAACTGGCAGGAAAATAGAATGGACCAACGGGGAGGGGGTGGTATAAAATGGCAGGCAAGGTCGGGTGGGCACCAGAGGAGTTTGTGTTTTACTCTAGAGATTATAGGGAAGAGTCCATTGAAGGGAACGTGGTGGTCACACCAGAGTCAGACATTGCCTTTTTTTTGGATCCCTAGCACTTTGCTCACGGCTACATAGCATAGAGTTGACAACTGTCTTAGGGAGATTGGCCGCTATGTGGAAGATGGATTGGATGGGGAAAGGAGGAAGCTGGAAGACCAGAAGACTGCTATAGAAGTCTAGATGAGAGATGATGAGGCCGTGAACTGAGGCTGTGACCGTGAGAGTAGAGAGAAAGGCTTGAATAAATGGGATGATAGAATTGATATTAAGGGTCGCTATCAGGATTGGGGGTTGATAAGCAGAACTTAATAAATAACTGGAGGGTAGAGAAGAAGAGGGGCTGGAAGCAAAGATGATACAGAAAGAGGGCCACCAGGCTCTGATTCTGCTTCTGTACAGATTGTTTACATAGGGGATATGATCGGGTTCCATCTAAGTTTTTATCACTTTGTCATTTTGGGAGCTTGAGGATCCCAAGCTCTTTATTCAAAGCATGACCCTTCCCCTAACTAATACCAGTTTATAATGAACACACACAGAGAAAGAAAAGAAACTCATTTATTCAAATCTAGCAAAACAGAAACTAGATAAGGTCCACATAGGAGAATACGAACCAGACAATGGTGAAAAATTCCTCCTATTGGGAGCAAGGTAACTCAACTTAAGCAAGACAGGGGCTCCTGGATCTCCCCAAGAAGAAAGTCCCCAAAGTTTCTAGAGTTTCAAGAAATAGAAATAGGGAGGAATGAGGTGAAACGACCAATTGAGTAATTTCATTTGGGCCTGGTCGGTTATGGTCATTGAGGTGGGGAATCCAATCTCACTCCATGTAGCTGCCGGTGGCTTCCTGTTGCTTCAAGGAGGGTAAAGTACAAATGCCTCTAGTGGACTTTTCAGGTCCTTCACAGTCTAGTGTCAACCTGTTCTTCCAGGCTGAATTCTCATTCTTCTTGTGAATCCTTAGTACCCTTAAACATTCAACTCAAACACTACCACCCACATGAGGCCTTCCCTGGTCTGACCCTCCCCTTTCAGTCCCTTCCACCAAATTATCTTATTCTAATCTTGTATATTCTTATGTGTGTGCCTGTTGTCTCCTCTGATAGAAAGTAAACTTAAGGACAATGACTATTTTTGCCTTTTATAGCCCCAATACCTCTAAATATGCTTTTTATGTATATTTTGTGCATTTTTGCTGAGACATATGTGGTTGTGGATTTTATTGTCGATTCATTCTTTAGATTTTGTCTCATGGACTTCTTGCAAGATCTATAGTCAATGAATGAATGAAAATCCATTTAATAAGCAATTCTACGTGCCAGGTATTGGGCTAATCTATGGGAATATCATTAAAGAGAAAAGGAGCTTTTATTATTGTGGGGAAAGACAATCACCACTAGCTTTTTCTTTCTCTGACTTTGACTGAATGACCTGATCTGAGGACATCGTATCAATATTATCATTCTTGAATGAACAAAGAGCTCCCCTCAGATCAAAGATGATCCTCTGATTACTTGACAAATTTAGCATCTTATTGCAATTATTACTCTTTTCTCCTCCTTCTTCTATAATGAATCCCTCCTCTTCCTCCTCTTTCTCCACCTCTTCCTCCTTTCCTTTTCCTCCTCCTCCTCGTTCTTTTTCTTCTTCCTTCTTCTTTGGAAAGGAATACTCTATACTTCCTGATAACTTCCTGATAACCTGGAGAGTGTAGATGCATTACTCAAGCCTTTTGCCTTTTCTTCTCGAAGGGAGACCAGCTCACTGTAGCCATCCAAGGAGAGTTTGGTGAGAGATGGCTGGGAGAATATTGACCCTAGCTATGTTGCCTTGGTTTCTCTGGACCTAAGTTTCTTGGTACAAAGATGGCATTGGACTAGACAGCCTCCCAACTTCTGCGATCCTATCATGAGAAGCAAGCTCCAGGACCACGGACAAGTCTTTCCCTCCCCAATCTTCCTGGCAATATAATGGCACACCCATCTTACTGGGTCTCTCCCTTCCCAAGAATCTTGACTCAGAGCTGGAAAAAACCTTGGGAACCATTGAGTCCAACCCATTCGTTTTACAGAGGAGTAAACTGATGGCTTGAGAAGGACAGTGATTCTTCCAAAGTCATAGAGATCAGAACAAATGATCCAATGAGAAAATGTCTCTTAAGTACCAGTGCTGTGGGATGTGGGGTGATGCTCTTCCCCCCCTCCCTCTCATATTATCTCCATTCATTCCTTCAGCAGGCACTGGTTCGAATGAAGCAGCTGGGCCTGAAGTCAGGAAGATCAGAATTCAAATCTTCCCTCATTCAAGCTGCATGATCCTGGTCAAGTCACCTAATCTCTTTCTGTCTTAGTTTCCTACCTGGAAGAGGGGTGATAACTGCATCCGGCTCCCAGGGTGAGAGGATCAGATGAGCTATATTTGTAAAGCACTTAGCACAGTTCCCTACACAAAGTAGATGCTTTAGAAATACTCGTTCTTTCTTTATGTGCAATCTTGTTTCTATTTATCTGTGAACAGTCAGTTCTCCCAGTAGCAGAAAGAAGGCAAGGATGATTATTGTTTTTTTTTTTTTTTTTTCTTTCCCTTGACCCTCACAGAGTAAGGGCTGAGTAAATATCTGAGAGGCGGCCAAGTAGGAAGTGACTAGAAGGCCGAGTTCCGAGTCAGAAAGACCAGGTGCTGGAACCCCGGCCCGGAAACCGCCTCCGCCTCCTCTTCAGAACCGCCCGTACAAAGAGAGACTAACACCTCGCCTTAACTTGGCACTTCAAAGTTTGTAAGCCTAAGTGATTTCATTCACTCTCACAACCACTCAACGGGCAACATCTGCCATTTCCACTGCATTGACTGCTTTCTAGATAAGAGACCGAGGCTTCCAGAGCCCAATTAACTGGCCAAGGTCACCCGGTCAGTCTATCAACTCGACAGTCGTTTGTGAAGGGTCCTCGCGCTCGATGTACAGACTGGGAATAGAAACGCTTCCCTGAAGCTCCCCACTAACTCCAGCGGGCGTCCCCACCCCCGGCCCGCGTTTGAACCCTTTTCCAAGGGGGAGGCCTTCGGGCTACGATCTATAACCTAGACTTCTAACCGAGTCACAGGTGACGGTAACTTGCGTCAGCGAAGGAAGTGTTCCACCCGGAGAGTTCCCACAGTCCTGGGACGCTCCCCCTCAACCCCGACCCAAGGACAAAAGCCAAGGGCTGCATACAATGCAGGATATTCCGAAAGCCTTAGAGAAGTTTTAAGCTTTCATTGGAGCACTCTGTAAAAAGCAGCCCAGCCCCAGCTCTCCAGGAGCTAACATTCTACTGGTTTTATTCTCGTTCCCGGAGTCAGACACCGAGGGGCGGAGTGACCGGGTCACTGGCCCCGGTCAGCCTCAGTCTCCTCGTCTGGAAAGTGGGAGTAAGTAAGAACACTGAATCTTCCAGCTCCGTAGTGAGGATTAAATGACGTCCTGTTAGAGCGTTTAGCACGCGGGGTCCGGCACATAGTAGGTGTTCTACAAACATTAGAACTGTTCGTCGTTATTTCTTAGCCTCTCAGGGTTCCAGGAACCCCGAGTCCCCGGGGGGCGGAGGAGGTGTCCACCCGACCCCGCCGGCTGGGTCATCCCCTATGTTCCTACTATGTGCTCGGTTCAAGGTCAGTCCCGGAACCCCGAGCACACTCTGAGAGGGAGGGCTTTTCCTCCCCTGAGAGTTGCCCCAGCTTCAGCCCGGGTGACTGCAGGCGCGGGAGAGGGGGGGAGGAGAAGGCTGGCCACCCCCGGGCCCCACGTGGCCGCCCGCGCTCCCGGAGCCAGACGGGGCCACGCGGAGCGCGGGCGGGGGAGGGGGCGGGGTTCGCGGGGGCGTGGAAGCAGCGGGAGACTGGTAGGGGGCAGCAGAGAGCAGCCGAGGGCAGCCGCCGAGCGGAGCCCCCGCGCGCCCCCGCCCGCCAGTCCCGGCCGGCGCACGCGCAAGGGGCCGCGGGCTCGCGCGAACTCCCGGGGGCGGGGCGGCTGCGCGAGGCGGCGGCGGCGGCGGCGGGGGCGGGGCCGGGGGGCGGCGCGTGAGCGAGCGAGCGCGCGAGGGCCGGAGGGAGGGAGGGCCGGCGGGCAGGCGGGCGCCGCGCCGCGCGGGGACACGCGAGCAGAGCGGAGGGGAGCGCAGCCGCGGCGCTTCTGGCCGCTTCCAGTCCGGCGCCGGGCTTGGTCCATGGGGGGCATCGGCCGCAGCGGCGGCGGCGGCGGCGGCGGCAGTGGCAGCAGCTGAGGGGGCACCGGCGGCGGCCAGAGGCGCGGGGGCTGGAGCGGCGGCGGCGACGGGGACTAGACAGCGGGGCGCGAGCCGGTGAGTGAATGCGTGTGCGCGCGTGTCTGTGGGGCTGCCCGCCCGCTCTCGGGCCAGGCCCCCGCCCCCGCGCCCCCTCCTCCGGGCCGGGGCGGAGCGCGTGGGGGGCCCCTGCCCCTCCCCCAGCCCGGGCCGAGCCGCTCCCCTAGGGAGGAGGGGGTACGGTTCCAGCCCCGTTGGCACAGCCGGCCCCGCGCCCCCAACTCCCCCGAGTGGAATGGGCAGGGCGGGCGCCTCCCCCCGCGGGGAGGACGGCCCGGGGCGCCTGCGGAAGGTCCGGCCTCAGAGTGGGGGCGCCCCGCCGGAGTTAGTGGGGAGCCCGGCCGCGTGCATGCGTGCGTGCGTGCGCCCCTGCCTGGGGAGCTGGGGTGCTCCTTTGGCTGCGCCCACACTACTGCAGTGAGGGCCGGACCCCCGCTGTGCCCGCTCCGTGCCCGGAGGGGCCCGGGAGGTGGGACCCCCGCCCGGAATCAGCCCGAACTTTGGGGGCTGTGATCGCTCTGAGGTCATGTCTTACATAAGCCGCCTGGCTTCCCGATCCCCGGGTTTGTCCCCATGCGGCCAGGGCTGCCTTAATGCCCACGGTGGTGACAAATAAGTGGCCTCGCTCAGGACTAGCATGGGCAGCAGCCGGTGCCCGGACCCACTGCGCCCTATCCTCGGATGCCTTCTCAGGCGGACCCCCTCCATTCCATTTCTCCCCTGGGGGGGCAGAATTTGGAGATGAATTTATATTCGAGTTAATTATCCCTGGAAAAATCCAGCGATTTAAACCTGAGCACAGCAAAACCGCAGGATTCTCCAAATATCCCCTTCCCCCATCGGATTGGGTTTTTATGGTCTTTATTTACAGAAGTCACAATGTCGGAGACAGATTTCCCCCGGAGTCTTCCTCCCATTAAATCCTGACCCGGAGGGCTGTCCAGCAGCCTTTCCTAACTTCTGATTCCATTCCTACTGATATCCCTAAAGAATTAAGAGTCGTGAACTTCTATGAGTCGTGACTTTGGGGGGAAAAAAGTATTTTTAAAAATGCGATTGGGGTCTGCTGCCTCTGGAGGAACAGGATCTTCATTTCACTACCGGTCTTCGCTTTCGAAAGCCGGGCTCGGCCGGCTTCTGAAACAATAGTAAATATCCTGGGATTCCAAAGAGGCAAAAGCTATCTAATAAGTAACTAAGAGAATTGATGTGGGCAAAGCGAAAGCCCATCTGTTCCCTCCGCCTTACTGAGAGTGCAGACTATGGATTTCTAGGTAATTCTGAAACTTGCGATTTCGTAATGGGAACATGAGGAAGCCAAGCCGGCTCTTGTCAGCAGTTTTCCTGCGGCAGGTGAGAGTCTCTCCGATAGCTGCAACTTTGTGTCTGATCTTTGTGGCTTTCCAGTGAAATTGAACGGAGCGTTGACAGGACTCCTCCCAGCTCAGCCCGCAGACAGTAGCAAACGTCACCCGCCTTGGAAAAAGGTTAATTTCCCTGAATTGTAGATTTCTTCCCTCCTCCTCCTCCGCATCTTCCCCATCGGAGTATCCCTCCGCTAGAGAAGGAAGCCCAGCTACATGCTGTTCGTGTGGAACTCGGGCTTTTCGTATGGCCCCCGAGCCCTGCTGGTCTGTAATTTGGGGCAGCCTGACTCGCCTCGAGTTGAACCTAGGCGGCTCGTATTCCAGTGTCCCGGATACAACCACTGGGGGGAGATATTACAATTTAGATTGACCACAACCCCGGTTCACATGTACTAGCTGTTAATCACGCCCGGGCGGCTTGCCAAATTGCTAGCAATATGTTGGTTGAGGAAGTAGACAGCAGCACATTTTGATCAAGGTGTCTGGTGACATCTTTCCCCCCCACCCCCCACCCCCTTCCTTTCAAACATGCAAATAGACTGGCTCTCTCTAAAGGCCCCTTTAGAGAAACGGCCTGCCTATCTCCAGGTTTCCTATAGATGGTTTAAATATAGAGACTAGGCATTGGTAGTTTCTGTGATAACTTTAGAGCTTTCTCCAAGAGCCTGACTGTTGATTTAGGGATTAGGGGGTAAAAAAAGCCAAGCACAGGGAAGAAGTCTTGAAAGGGCTCTAGGGAGACCTTCCCTCTTTCCAGAGAAGCTCTTGTCTCTAAAGTCTCCCAAGCAGATGGGGAGCCTATTTTTAAAGGATTCTAGAGAAGGAGATTTCGAAGCATCTCTTCTAATTCATGCCAGTTTTTTTAACACCCACAGGATGAGGAAGTTCTTCTCTTATCATAATAGAGCCGAGATTGGAACCCAAGGCAAGTTCTCGGAGCAGCAAGCTGTCAGTCATGCCCACCACGGAGACTAAAAGGATTTTGCGTCAGCTGGGCGAGCGTTTCATGTTTCTGTTCAGTACATTGGCTTTAATATCGTTCTTCCTAATTATCCTGAGGAAGAGCTCAGTAAGCAAAAGATATTGTTTAGAGAATGTTTACAGGGAATAAAATACAGCTCGAATCTGCAAGAATCGGGGAAGAATCATCTGATCGAATTTTGATGATCAGGATATTATCTCTAGCTTCATGTTTGCTGGGAGAAGAGCATTTTCTTGGCTGATGTAGATCTTGTTCTGCCTCACACACAGTTAGCAAGCTTGAGAAATGGGGCCCAGCCTGTAGGAGCGTCTGCAGTCCCGGCTTGCCAGTCTCTCCTTCTGTGACATTCGTTACCTTTCCCACTTTGGTTCTTTCTACAAGTATTTCTTGACTCGTTGCTCTGTCAAAAGAGGCTTCAGTCTTAGTCTGGCTGAGGCGGAGCACCAGGCCCGGTGCTATTCCCTTCCCAAGGGGGGAGTAAAGGATTTCAGGCGCGGGCAGGCATTTCTGGCCGTGTCAGGCACTGGGCCAGGCTCTGGGAATAGAAAATAAAAACAGTCCCTGCCCTCTAGGAGCTTCTATTCCAATGGAGAGACATGTTCTGGCTCTCTGAGAGGGAGGGAACCCTGGGAGGGTCGGGGGAGATTTGAACCGTTTTAAAGCAAGCTAGAAGGCAGAGCAGACCAGGCATGGGGCACAGAGCTGGGAGATGGGCCCCATCTCTTGTCTCAGGACCTTTGAGGAGGATGGCAAGAGTGTACCTTGGGGAGGGGAGGCCAATGGCAGAAGATCAGAAAGGTCAGGAGACAGGTTATCATGGCCTTAGACTGAATGTGGCTTCTGTCTTTCCACAAGTATTTGCTTAGTATATCCGGCAGAGGCTGTGCTCAAACCCCGCCTTCTCCCCCACCTCTCAGCGAGGGGCCATGGAGAGACCATGGGACCCGGCGTCCTCATCTCTTCAGTGGGGTTTTTGAGAAGGTCAAGTGAGATCATATCTGTCCAGTGCTGTTACTGTTACATCAGCTGCCAGATCTTGCCATTGGCCCTTGCCATCCTGCCTCAGCTTCTCCTCACCCCCGGAGCTCCCACCTGTGCTCAGCCTGGTGTCCCCGACCCTCCACAGTGTGGCCGCGGCCCCCTAGTATGGCTCCTCCCACTCCAGCTCATCCTGCGCTGTTGCCAAGGGGGTTTTCATTTGGGCAGGATTGGTCATGGCGGGTTCTCCTGTCAGCTCCCATCATGGCTCTGCTTCTTCCCCACCTGCCTCCTTGGGAGCCCCCAGGCTGAGCTCAGTGCCTGGAGAGCCTCCCTTTGAGACTCAGCTGCAGCCTCTCTCTCTCAGGTCTTTCCTTGCCCTCCCCACTCAAGTTGGCTCGGGCCCAGCTTGTACCCCTGTGCTGCCTTCCTGTTGTTCCTTCTTAAAGGGGCAGTTGGTGTTTGCCTGGGGACCGACCGCCAACATGGAGCCTGGTGCCTGGATCACAGTAACAGCTTTCTAGATGCTTCATTGATTCCCCCCAGAGTTCCTCTTGGGGAATGAGCTTTCTGAAAGGTATCATGGAATAAGGGCTCCAAGGGCTGGTCCAGGAGGACCTCCTCCTCCCATGGCTCTCACAGGGAGGACCTCCTCCTCCCATGGCTCTCACAGGGAGGACCTCCTCCTCCCGTGGCTGTCACAGGGAGGACCTCCTCCTCCCGTGGCTGTCACAGGGAGGACCTCCTCCTCCCGTGGCTGTCACAGGGAGGACCTCCTCCTCCCGTGGCTCTCACCGGGAGGACCTCCTCCTCCCGTGGCTGTCACCGGGAGGACCTCCTCCTCCCGTGGCTGTCACCGGAGGACCTCCTCCTCCGTGGCTGTCACCGGGAGGACCTCCTCCTCCCGTGGCTGTCACCGGGAGGACCTCCTCTTCCCATGGCTGTCACCAGGAGAGCTTGCACAGGCCCCTCCCTCTCCAGCTCACCGGCAGAGGCAATCGGTTGGGCCTCTGACTCCTGAGGAGCCTCTGCAGCCTCCCCCACATCCAGCAGCCGTGGCTCTTTCCAGTGGCCACTTGCTTTGGGCCCAGCCTGGCCTTCTCAGCATCTTTGGTTTTAAGGAAGCCCTGAGTCTGTGGGTCTGGGCCGAAGCTGCTCCTTCAGCTGTTTGAGGTGGGGGATGGGAGGGGAGAAGCATTAGCTGTGGGTCTGGAAGACGTGGGTTCAAGCCTCACCTCAGTCAGCACTGGCCACTCAGCCCATCTGTGTCTCAGTTTCCCCTTTTTGTATAACAGAGTTGGACCAGAGGCCTCCCGGCCCCTCCTGCCAGCTCTAGGCCTGGGACAGAACGCCTCTGGCTGCTCACGCTCTCCCTCCCTATCACGTCCCACTCTGAATTAAGTCCCTGTGAGGTGGGGGCAGGGAGGGCATTCTCTGAGCTTTCCTCTTGTTTGTCTCAAAAGCCCTAGGATCCCTTACAGCTTCTGGGCACGTCCACGTGGAAAAAACAGACAGATGCCCGGGGGGGCCTTTCTGGTCCTGCCCTGGGGGCTGCTGGGCACTGGGGAGTCTGGATCATGTCTCTCTCTCCTACATGTCATTTCTGGCGCCACCTGGGACCTGCCCGAGTCACATGGGAGACGCCTTATCTGCTTCTGCGGAGGGAGTCCCCAGGCCGGGAAGTCCCCAAGTAGGTGAAATCACCAGTGCTTCTTGCCTTGTCCTCCCAGGCCTTAGTGAGGCCACGTGTTGGCCACATGGACGTCTTTACAACTAATTAGTGACTGTCCCGCCTCGAAGGGGCCTCCCCTCCCTGGGGCGGCTGCCTTCGCCCCCCGCCCTGTCTCTGCAGTGCTGTCTCCCTCACTTGGCCCGCTCCTCTGCAGACCCCGGGCCCACGGCCGCCCCTGGCCAGACTGGGTGCTTCCCCCTCACACCTGGGAGTGGTTCTGCTGTATTTGTTACCACTTGGAATCCACGTTCTCCACTTAATTTGGTGCATTTGGGGACCGGAGGGAGGGCCGAGGGGCAGGCTTTGCGTGGCTGGGGAGGGTTGGCAGAGGTGGGAGGGAGGATCTCACAGGAGGGGAGTTGGAGACCTCCAGGAGACGGGAGCTAGGACTGGGCCTGCTGCCCCTTGGCACCTTGGGGAGAGGCCGCTGGGTTTAGCCCAAGGGGTCGGGGCTGGTTCCTCCAGAGTGGAAGTGAGAAAAGTGTAGGAGCAGAGAACTGAGAGCTGACTTAGGAGACGCGGTCCCAGTCTCAGCTCGGCTGCTTGCCTTTGTAACTGGGCTGAGGCCCTCAGCGCCCGCCTCGGTTTCTGCAGTGGGGCAGGTGTGCCGAGTGACCTGGGATCCTTCCCAGCTGTAAAGGGTCTCGCACGGGGCTTTATTGCGGTCTCCCTGAAGCCCGCCACCGCGGGGCGCCTCTCTCGTCTGGCCCAGTGACCGCATGGAGTTCGGGGCCTCGAGTCCGCGAGCTCCCCTCTGGTCACCAGTTGTGTGCCCGGGATGAGCCCCGGCTGAGCCTGCGCAGGGTGGGATTGGGCCTGACCCCGGGCCTCCCCTCCCGGGTGCTTGGGAGACTGGCACACGAGCAGGTAGGCAGAGACTGGGCACGTGACTATCGGCCGTTAATGTTGTTACTGCTCGCGTTACTGCTGGCCGAGCTCGCGGCGCTGGCTCCCTGGGGGAGACCCAGCTACTGAGCTTTCCGTTTTCAGCTGGACCGAAAATGTTTCATTTCATTTCCTAGTTAAAGACAGTCGGTTTCTTATACTTGTTTTCCTCCCTGACTCACTCTGCACAGCTGTTCCAGACCTTTTCCTGCCCAGGGCTACAGGCCCGGCTCCCCTGCCCTCCTTGCAGCCGGGTGCTCAGCCACCCTCCCTCCCCTTTTCAGCTCAGCCCCTTCCCCTGGTCTCCCGTCGTTCTGGCTTCTCAGCCTCCCTCTCCCCCACTCTTAGACTTGGAAAAGTTGCCCAGCCTGAAGCCTCCCCTCGGCCCCCGTGGGACCCTGGCTCAGGCTTCTCCCCCGGTTCTCCGTGGCTTCCTCGGCCCCCGCTCTTCCTGGAGCTCTTGGGCCGTTCCGAGCTGCCTCCCCGCCTCCCTTCTCAGCCCCAGCTTCCCGGCCCTTCTCAGAGTGGCTCTGGCTGAAGTCTGGGCTCTGCCGCAGCTGCGTTCTCTCATTTACTTGGACTTGACGAAGGGCCTCCCGCTGCCCGGCCCCTTCTCCCTGCCTGAGGGGGCGGGCACCTTCCTGCACCGGGGCCTTTGGCTGCCTCCGCCGCCCGTGGTTTCCCTTCCAGAAGTGGGACTGATTGGCTGGTTTTGAGGGTTCCCTGAATCGGATTTGGGTGCGGGATGTAGTGAAATTAAGCTGAATAATCGTGGAGGTGCAAGACGCTTTCTCCCTCACTCCTGCCGGTATTTGTTGGGAAGCAGAGGCGGCCTGGGGAGGTGCAGAAGCTGCTGCTCAGTCGGTGCCTCTGTGCTCCTTCCTTCCTTGCCCCCTTGTTCTGGAGAAGCCGGAGCTCTGAGTTCTCCCAGGGGGGCTGACCATGGGTCGGGATCTCCCAGGATCCTGGCATCGGGTCAGCCCAGCTGTGACCTCACAGAGGGAGCAGCTGCCCCGAGGGTGGGGTCACCGAGCACGGGGGGCAGGGCCCTCGGGCCTCCACAGGTAGCCGGCCCTTCTGCCATCCCACTCCCCGTAAGGTGCCCAACGGTCCCGGAGCCCGGACCTCGCGCCATCCGGCGCTGGCTCCGCGTCGTTCCTGATCTAAAGGAGGCTGCTGCCATGACCGGGCATTCTTCTGAGTTTGGGAAGGAGAAAAGTAAGTGGCAGTGTGGGGAGCCCCTTGTGGCCACAGAGGTTTCCAAAGAACAAACCCCGCTCTCGTACCGGCCATGTTATAGATTACAGGGCAAATGAGGGGAACCTGGCATGGTGGGAATCCACAAATCCCGGAAGGTAACGACCCCCTCAATTGTAGAATCACAAAACAGCCAGAAAGTCCCATGTGATTTTCCCCAGGGTGTTGGGGGGCTACTTCTCCAGTCCTCCGAAGAATTCAAAGTGACACAAGGTTACAGTTACCCAAGTTAGTTACACAGGGTGACGGAAGATTGTCCCGGAGGCGCTTCAGTCCTGTTCTCTTCTGCCGCTCGGCGGCCTGGTCAGCGGGGAGTGCGGGTGACCTGGCCGGCTCTCCAGCCATCCGCACCTTGTTCTCTCGGGCTTGGTCTGAATTTGGGTGTGTTCTGATAGGACCCCTCTGCCTTGCACACAGTAGGTGCCATGAAACGCGTGTTTAAGCTGGATCTCAGCCAGCTTAATTTGTGTAATTAGCCTTTTGCCCCTGCCCAAGTTTTCCTTTTAAAGAGTTTTTGTTTCTATTGATAGCAGAGCTAAAGCAAACACCTGAAGAAACTCAGTATAGTCTTGCAGTAATTCTCACTTAGTTCTATGGCCTCCTAAATTACTCTTTGACTTTTTACAGAGAACAAACAAAGAACCAGGTAATTATAGCAAGTTTCCCCCCCCCTCCCCAAGGTAGGGACTATGGCTCATGTAACACCTCAATAGGCAACTTTGCTTGACCCCTAAATGAACAGGTCCCTGGCGGTGCCGGAGCTCTGTCGGTTGGTCGGCCCTTTCCCCCACTCCAGTCTTAGTTGTGATCCTGGCCTGTGGCTTCCCCCAGCAAGAATCTCTTTTCAGTTGGCAGGCCAGTATCACATGACCAGCGTGTGTCCGAGGGAGGGCTTGTGCCCAGGGCTAGAGAACTGCCTGGAGGCCCTGAGAGGGTGCGGCCGGGCGGGTCTGAGGCAGCCCTTGCACCCGGGCCAGCTCCCACTGCACCACCTGGGCTGTCGGGGTCTCTTGGCTGCAATTGCCTGGGATGGGGGAACTTTCAGACTCATGTGTGTAATGGGCTGAGGCTTGAGTCGATGCACTGAGGTCCCAAGCACGTGAGGCTAAATAGTCATTGGACCATACTCTATTAATAGATAATCTTGGAGAAAGAATGGCCCCGCCCACTCTCTGTGCAGGTCCTGATGTGTTGTATAGGAAATGACGATTTTGGTGGGTGGAGGCAGGGGAGTGGAAAAGGAAGGGGAGGAGAGACTGTTTGCTTTTGGCATTGCGACCACCTTTCTGTTTGTAATTGCCTATATTTGCTATCGCAATCTTTATTCACCTCTTCACTTGAATAAAGACTGAAGATTTTTCCCTTAAAAAAAAAAAGAGGGGGAGGGAAGGAGATGGCTCAGTGGATAGAGCACCAGCCTTTAAGTCAGAGAACCTGAGTTCAAATCCAGCCTCAGACACTTAACAATTCCTGGTTGTATGACCATGGGCAAGTCAATTAACCCCAACTACCTCAGCAAAAAAAGCAAAAAGAAGAAGAGAAACAATAACAAACAGAAAGGTCGTCGCAATGGCAAAAGCAAACAGTCTCTCCTCCCCTTCCCTTTCCACTCCCCTGCCTCCACCCACCAAAATCGTCATTTCCTATACAACACATCAGGACCTGCACAGAGAGTGGGCGGGGGCCATTCTTTCTCCAAGATTATATATTAATAGAGTATGATCCAATTACTATTTAGCCTCATGTGCTTGGGACCTCAGTGCATCAACTCAAGCCTCAGCCCATTACACTTGTGTCCCATAGATAGCGCACCCTTTCTCTTTCCTCCTAGATCCTCCCTTCTTCCCTACTGCCAGCAGCCTCCTCCCTGGGTGGGCAGCCTCAGGGAGCTCCAAGGGCGTGGTGGTCCTACTCTGTGGGTACTTTGCTGTGGGGTCCCCCTCGCCCCCCACAGTGCCTGGCAAATAGTAACGGATGCCTGAATGCCTGTTAACCGACTCAGTGTTAGAAGCCATTGTACCTGGAGGGAGCTTCCTGCGTCCTTTCCACTTCCCTTCCATTCTTTCTCCCAGGCTCCTCTCTGTTTCTTCCTCCCTCTTTAGAAGCCTGGAATTGAAACCATTTGGTTGGTACTGAAGAGTGCCTGACTAGACTGCTAGTACGGCCTTTTAAATAATAATATACTAAGTCTATAATCACATGTGTAATGATAATTAGGAAATAAAAGCCAAAGGAATTTTATTTGGGTGACATTTTCATGTATCTAATCATTGGTGAAGGCACCTCAGCATAGCATCTTTTTTTTTCTTTAATATAATCTTAAATAATTTAATTTTAGTTACAAATTGTTATCAGACCAAAAAAAAAAAAAAAGCATTCAAGGGTTTTTAGCTGCAGTTAGTATGCAGGATGCTCAGCATCCGAGGAGTTGCATTTGGAATCGGAGATGCTGGACAGTGATGACGGAGAGAGCCTCCGATGTGGTCTTGGCCCTTTAGAGGGTTCGAGGAGGGTAGAGAGGTCCCCAGGCCCCTCCGTATCTGCGTTGGAAAAGGCCATCCCCTACGGGCTTGAGCTTCGGGGCTCTCACGGCACAGTTGGAGGGCACCTGGCTGGGAGGAGTCTCCAGCGGCCCTCCCTGGAACGCTCACCTGGAAACGTTTGTGTGGATAGCAATGAGATTCTTGAGCACTGATAGAACAGGTAACGTGCTGCGAGGAGAGGGACCGGACCGGTGTTTGTTACGGTGGCTAAGGCCTGGGACGAAGGCCTCTGAGCTTTACAGTGGGAGAGGGAATGTGCCTCCTGAGAACTGAGGACTTTGGTCAAGATGGCTTGCTGCTGCTGCTGGGATTCCGGCATGTCTGTGTGTGCTTATCTCCCGGCTAATGTGAGAACTTCCGGGAGGTCCCAGCCCCGTTGCCACGTCGTCGGGCGACGGCTGGCCCAGAGTGCACCTTGCCCAGAGTCGGTACTGGTCTAATACGAGCTCGGTTTTTCATATCATTGTTATTTTATGACCAGGATCTCGGGCAGGTGGCTGATGCAGAAGGGCAGTAGGTGAAGGTCTCCTTAGGAGAAGCTGCAGACCAGCTGTGGTCCTTCAACCTGCAGACATGTTTCTTCCCTAGAATTTGTTATTTATTGTAATCGAATTTTCTCTTTGGTCTTAACGGAAAGGTTTCTCCCTGTTGCAGGATGGAGGAGATGTCTGTGGCAGGTAGATGACAGCGTTAACATTTTGCCTTTGATTTTGTGAGCTTAAGTCAAATAAGGAAGAATTCCTGCCAGATGAGCTAATGATGAAAGAAACAATGGGATTTATATTCATATTTTAAATGGCATTGCTGATTATATTGCTGAATGTTAATTACAAATGTTTGGAGCCGGCTGGGGACCTTGGGAGATAATCCCGGAGTCCGTTCCGGTTTTGCACTGGAAGGGAAGGGACTCTGAGTGCCTCAGTAGGCTCTCAGGCTCTGGGGCCACTGAATTGTGGAAGGTCACATGACCAGGCAGAGACAAAGCCCAGGCTGGAGCCACTTCCCAGTCCAGTGTTCCTTGTGCTCTGCTGTCAGAGAGGCTAAATGTCCTCTGGGCCAAAGCTCTCTTTGGGTACTTTTGTGTGCTCTCCTTATTTTTAGTGTTTACTTCAATTTTAACATTGCCACAAAGCCATCTTGTGATACCATTTCCCCTGGCTTCCCTGTGCTAGGAATAGGAACTGATTTAACAGAAAACATGTTGATTTGGAAAATCCACATAAAGAAAATAGTGGTTGCAGTGACCCTTGGCCACCAGTGAATAACTTGTTTGAAAACATTTAAAAGCGTTAGCTATAAGTGCTCCATTTGGGCTTAGATTTTTATGGAGGAGGAGGAGGGCAGGAAACCGCGAGAACAACAGTCCACCTATGTACCTGCTGATTTGGGGAGAGCAGATTGCTAAGGCCTCTGGGAACACAAAACCTCACAGGAGGGACAGGAAATAGTTTCTTCTGAATTCTGAAGGCTGGGAGTGAAATAATCCCACGAGGACGCCAAAATCGGGGCTGTCGGGGGAGCTGAGGATGGGCTAGGTAGCAGGATGGACCCCAGATGGTGCCGTCCCAGAATTTCTTAGCTTGGGGTCTGTGATCTTGTTCTAAGTTAGCACTATGATGAATAGACTACTTGGCCCGTGTCAGGAAGCTCTGAGTTCAAATGTCACCGTAGCCATTTAAATGAGCAAGTGACTTTTTAACTTCTGTCTGCCTTAATTCCCACAGCTCTAAAGGGGAGATAATAAAAGCACTTATTTCATTGCCCCCGCCAGGGTTGTTTTAAGGGTCAGATGTGAAGAGATTTATAAAATGCTTTGTAAGCCTTATAGTGCTATATGAAGATAGCACTGTTATTTAACAATATTTTAATAATAGTATTTCACGATCATTTGAATATGATTTTCTTTGTAATCCTCTGTATTTAACTTCTTGCATTTAATGACATGAGACTGAATTACGGGACCTCTAGGCGAGCTCCCGTGGCCCGTCTCTCCAGTGCGTGGAAGGGAATGAGAGCAGGGCTTCTGAGGCTCGGAGCGAACGGGAGCTGCCGAGAGGAGGGCAGGGACCCAGGGCTACGGTAGCTCTCGGGGGCTGAGGGAGCGAGATGGTGATGGCAGGCAGTGGAGAAGGCAGAGCCAGCTGCTGAGGAAAGACCAGGATGACAATGGTTCCCCATATGCTGATCTCCCACTCCCCCATAAGGAAGGAGATGGGGTCTCTCAGAAGAGGCTGTTGTTGGGGGGGGGAGATTCACCAACAAAAGACAAGCCTGAGTTAGAAGCATGTTCCCCGACCTTCCTTGGCGAGTTTAGAGGCCTGAGAAATTTGGTGGCAGGGGCTGCTCGGCCCTGGGCACTTCTCTGAAAGCCTGGTGAGGGCGGGGAAAGTGTCGGAGGAGCGGAGGAGACAGATACCCTAGTTTTCTTTTTTTCTTATGAACTTCATGATTAATGAGGGGGGAGGGCGGAGAGGAAGAGAGAGGTTTGGATCAGAAATGGAATCCTATATGTAGAATTTACACACACATTTTTTTTTTTTTAAACACAGTCATAGCAAGATGATTCTCATTTCCTTTGGGTTTCTAACTTTGCCCCGGCCCGCCTGCCCACTCCAGGAGGCCTTTTTTTGCTTTCTCCTGACGTCCAGAGGGCAGCAGCGGAACCTCGGGCCTGACGTCGGGCCAGCCCTCCCGCTTTCACCCAGCGCCTGCCCGTTGGTGACGCGGCGGGTCTGCTCCCCCGCGGTCTCTGGGGGATCACTTGTTAGTTCTTTGGCATCTGCTGTAGTCCGAGTTTTGTAGCCATGTGGCGCCAGCAGTCGAATGTTGGTTTTAGAAAGATTGTGGCCGTGGCTCTGCGGGGAAGCCCGGGATCACGGAAGGAGCTTCGCGTCTTCCTGAAGGCGATCCAGCCTGCTTTCCTGCTCTTGTTTAATCCCGGGCCCGTCCCTCTCTTCCATCTGTCAGACATCCACACTGATAGACAAGAGCGATAGGCTGAACATCAGGCAGTAGGCGTTCTTCGTCCACTTGAGCTTTCCCGTGTGGATGGGCAGGCCCAGTTCCTCCTTAAGTGATTATAGATTTCTTTCAGGGAGCTCTGCAATATTCCCGGACTTGATGTAATCAGCACAATGTCATCAGAAAACAAGAACGTCTGGAGGACTTCACCATCGACAGGTAATCCCTCCCTCCCGGGCCTGGACTCGGCACTGAATGACTCTCCCACTGACACACAGCTGTGGCGAACCCACATCTGAGCCCTTCCTGTCCCTCACTTGATGTCCAAGTTCAGAGAGGTGTGGAACCAGGTTATTTCTGTTGTCCTTTTTTCTGGAACTCCTCAGTGGTTTTTATCTGTAGATGAGAAACAGCTTGTTGGAAGAGAGAGCCTGTAAAGTGGGATTTAGCTTTACTGAATCCAATGCTTTGTAGTGTTCAATGATTCTGAGCTTAGGGGACCTCGTGTTCTCAGTGTCTTTCTCTCAGTTATGAAACAGTCAAGATAAGGGTCCATTTGTGAACGTGGCTTGCGGAAGCCTGCCTGCTTCCCACTAATCTCCCCATTGAGGGTGCTCCCTCGGCACCTAGCTGATGTTCACAGAGATTTTGGGTACATGGGAGGCGAGGAATACAGATCCGAGTCCATTTACTGGCGTCCTCGTGGTAGCTTTTTTTGGTGTTAACAAAGGCAAACGTTGATTGCCCGACTTTGGTATCTTCCCCTCCTTCAGATCTCTTCACTCTGTCTCTTGGTCCTTGAGTGTTCTCGCCATTGGGCAGCCTCCAGCAAGGGCCTTGCGTATGGCTACTGGACCCGTTCTGACTTTCCTGCCTCCCCATAAGTGTGTTCAGAATCGCGGTATCAGGGCCCCAGAGCAGTGAGGGAAAAGTGTTGTTACGAGTTCTGCAAATCTTTTCCATTTTTTCTCTGTCATCTGTTTTCCTCTGTAAGTGCCTTTCAGCTGCTTTAGCCTCCTTGTGCCTCTCTGTGCTGTATGAAACAATACTGCTCCTAATTGTCCATTATCCTTCCTTGTAGGGTTTTTCATGAGTTCATATTCTTTTCCGGTACTGTCTTTGGCAGCCATCTTTCTCTACTTGGCAAACAGGTCAGGAACCTGCTGTAAGGTACATCGTGGGCTCCTTGTTGTAGAAGCTGAGTTCAAGTCCTGCCTATATGTTCTTGAAGCTTTTATTAAGCTCTTCCTAGATGCAAAGCATGTGCTGGGGAGACAGAAAAGTCAGCCTCTGGAGCTCACCTGCTAATGAGAGAATTAACACCTGGAAGATCTCGGCTTCAAATAGGAAATTCCCCTGGTCCTTAGGGCGCTGCAGCAAAGCAGATGGTAAGGCTTCTTCCTTAATGTCACTTCCATTCATGAGATCCTGTCAGTTTCTGACGTTCAGCTGTTTGACTGGGCTAAGGACTTTGGCCAGAACCTTCTTTTGGGCTCTTCGGCAGCTAGGACCGCAGCCTCTGCAGCAGCAGGTCCAGGCACCAGGCTGCACCTTCCCCAGAGACGGTTTCCCAGGATGGCGACCAAGGACACAGGTCTGCAAGTTCCCAAAATGCTTCGGTCCAGCATCCTGAGCCGTCTGCAACAGGCTCCCAAGGGAGATGGTGGTCAAGATGACTTGCCTGGAAAACATTGCCTTGGGTCTCTTCTTTGGGGTGCCCTGCCTCCATGTTCTTAGTTTCCTTTTTATAAAATAGAAGGGCCCTACTAGATGACCTCAGAGGTCTTCCAACTCTAAGTCGTAGGATCATATCACTTTTTGGATTTTTCTAACTAGCTATGCAAAATTTTGGTCACTCTTGATCTAATTTCTGTCGTCTATTTCCCCTTTTATATTGTTATTCGCTTGCTTAAATAGTTCAGAATTGTATTATTTTAAGTGCATACCATATCTTTTTGTTTTGTGCCATAAATTCTTTTTTTCTAATAATAGCTTTTTATCTTTCAAAATCCATGCAAAGATAGTTTTCAACATTCACTCTTGCAAAGTCTTGTGTTCCAAAAGTTTCTCCCCCCTTCCCTTTGACAGCAAGTAATACAATATAGGTTAAAGATGTGCAATTCTCCTATACATATTTCCACATTATCATGTGCATGCTATATCTTTTTCTCATCATTATTAGTTTTTCTTGTTGCTTTTCACTAATTATGATTTTAGCCCTGGCAAATTGATGGCATTGAATGTACATGGCTGATTCAGGGATAATTGCACATAGGTAACAAGTCTTTTCTGTCTTTTAAATAATCGATTTCATCTTTTTTCTGTGCTGTTACTTGGTGTTCTCCATGAACAATGTCTGCCAGTGCTTTTCTCGAAAGTATTGATAAATTATGCATCCCCTTTGATCCAGCAGTGTCTGTACTTGGCCTGTAAGAGATCATAAAAAGGGAAAAGGACCCACGTGTGCAAAAAAGTTTGTAGTGGCCAGAGACTGGAAACTGAGTGGATGCCCATCAGTTGGAAAATGGCTGATAAGTTATGGCATATGGATGTTCTGGAATATGATTGTTTTGTAAGGTGGTTTCAGAGAGGCCTGGAGAGGCTTATCGGAGAACCAGGAGACCATTGTATACAGCAACAAGATTACGTGATGATCAATTGAGAGATGTGGCTCTTTTTGACATTGAGGTGGTTCAGGCCACTTCTGATAGATTTGTGATGGAGAGAGCCATCTGCATCCAGAGAGAGGATCGTGGGGACTGAATGGGGATCACAACGTAGTATTTTCACCTTTTTGTTGTTATTTGTTTGTTTTTTTTTCTTTCTTTCTCATTCCCCCCCCCCCCCCTTTTTGATCTGATTATTCTTGTTTAGCATGATAAATGTGGAAATTTATATAGAAGAATGGCACATATTTAATATATATTGGACTACTTGCTGCCTAGGATTGGGGTGGGGAGAACAATTAGGAACACAAGGTTTTGCAATGGTGAGTGTTGAAAACTATCTTTGGATGTATCTTGAAAATAAAAAGCCATTAAAAAGTATTAATAATATACATGAATATAAAGGCATGAGGCTTCTGGGTAATCTACAAGACTCATCATCTCTTTTCCCCCTTTGCACTGAAGTGACCAAGCCTTAGTATCTACAATGATTTTATTTGGAGGCTCTCTCAAGTTCTTGGGACTCTGCTTTTTTCATCCTCTGTAACTGAGGGTAGCACAGCAACTATTTTCATGGGGTTTTCTACTTTTTGTGGATACTGATCACCAGTAATACATGAGGACCAAATGAAATACTACGTCCACCTTTTTGGGGGTCTTCGAGGAGATCCTGAGGGTTGTCCTATTGTTTTGTGCACCCCCTTGGGTTTTTAGAGTCAGAAGACTAAAGGAGCTGGGATTCCTTTGGAAGGAGTTTGTCTAAGCGTGGGTGAGAGCAGGGCCACACAGGCTCGTTGTCGGGCTTGGACCCACGGATGGCCTCCTTTCCGTCCCTGTGATCTGTGGCCATTCACGGGTTCTGCTTCCGTCCCTTTGTGTCACGATGTTCACTAGCACCTTCCGTGTTTCCCTGTATGCGTCCTGCTGTTTCTTACATATTTGGCACGTGCAAGCTCTAGAATATTAGTGCATTCCCCCTGGAAAGGACTCCCCTACTCAGACTTCTCTCAGCTGGAGAGTTGGTCTTCAAGTAACTGGAGTTAACGTGGCTGCTTTTTGTTAGTTTAAATTGTGTCCAACTCTCGGTGACCCCATTGGGGTTTTCTTGGCAGAGATGATGCAGGGGCAGCCATTTCCTTTTCTGGCTCCTTTGCCAGCTAGGAATGTCTGAGGCAGGATTTGAATTTGGGAAGAGTCTCCCTGATGTCCAGGTTCAGCGTCCCGCCCACGGTCCTCTTGGCTACCCGCTATTGCTTCATTCTTTTCTGCCTGTGCCTCGTGTCTGTTCCTTCTTTGCTTTTGTTTCTCTTGCATGGTAACAAATCTTCCAACACGAAGAAGAAAAATGTGGGCGCCACAAGTTGTGAACCTCTGGGCTTTGTGAGGTGTTCAGCAGTGAATGCGATTCTCACCTGAGATGGGGGGGGCGCAGGAGGGCTCGCCACCTGGCATCGGCCCCGGCGGGCCCCGGTCGGATCCCCCGAGAGACAAAGGACCATCCAGGCTCTTCCGGCAAGAGGAGAGGTGGCCGCGGAGGGTCCGGTCCCTGGTACAAAGTGCTCGAAGCAGCAATTTCTAGTTGCATTTTTAAAATTTAAAAATGGGCACGAACAACCTTTTGTTTTCCACTGGAACCATTTATTCCCACATCTTCGCAATATTCCGCTCCAGGATCTCATTCTGTATGTGTCTTAAGTGCTCTAAGTCTTTGATTTCAAACTTGCTTTGTGAAACTTGTAATTTGTATGAGGTCTGTCGTGAGACTTTTATTTTTGTAATTTTTTGGTGAAGGTTCTTCTGGACCCAGAGTCTTCTTCATACAATGCGTCCCTTAGTGGGACCCAAGGTGGGGTGGGGTGGGGCGCGGCGCAGAGTAACACACCGTTAGCTGGCATCCCCTCGCTAGGTTCTGGCTAATAATTTGGGAAGCTGCGGCCTCCTCGGGTGGGGGCTCGTCCCTGCCTCGCGGTCTCGGCCTTGGAGCGCCGGGTCCCGGGTCCTGCCCGGGAGCTCCTAGAGAGCCTTTTGTATTTGTGCCCCAAGCGCCTGGAACACAGTGAGTGCTTCACGCAGGCCTTTCCATTCATCCAGATTCTAGAGTGGGAAGGAACCTCAGGGGCCGCCCAGTTCTTCCCCCTCTTCTTCCAGAAGCCCAAAGAGGTCAAATGACAAAGCCTGCTGATAGTGAGGGTTCGGAGGCGGGATTCGAACACGGGTCCCATGGCTCCCTGGAGCCCCCGGCTCTTTTCCATGTTGCCTCTGCTGGTGTGGCTTAGGAGAGGAAAGACTGTCGTACACACTGGAGTCTGCCCACACCATCAGTGGTGAGACAGACAGAGCCCACAAGATGTGCACCAGGACTTGGTGGGTTCACCCTCAGAAATTGTAGCTGTGTATTATTGGGGGAGCCGAGACCACGGGGTTAAGTGACTCGCCCAGGGCCGCAAGCCAGGAGGCGCTAAGTGTCCGGCTGCCCCTGTCACGTGCCGGCGCCCTCTCCGCCCGCTGTCCGGCTGCCCCTGTCACGGGCCGGCGCCCTCTCCGCCCGCTGTCCGGCTGCCCCTGTCACGGGCCTGCGCCCTCTCCGCCCGCTGTCCGGCTGCCCCTGTCACGGGCCGGCGCCCTCTCCGCCCGCTGTCCGGCTGCCCCTGTCACGGGCCGGCGCCCTCTCCGCCCGCTGTCCGGCTGCCCCCAAAGAAGACGTTTTCTCCTTATCACAGAGTGGTTCTAACTTCTCGGGCCTGTCTGTGAGAGGGGAAGGAAAGGTGGGTCCTCATGCAGAGCTTGTTTCTTGGAACGCTTTCAATCCCATCAATCACGGCGGGATTTGATTCAAGAACGAACATGTTGACGTGACAGCTGAAACTGAGCCGTACATTTTGGATTTGCTGGAAGATGGATAATAGGGACAAATGTCAGTTATTGAAATAGTGAAAGTTGTTGCAGGTTATTATCCCAGGCCAGCCTCGGGATGCGCGTAGTTATACAAGGTGCAGATGTCCGAGGTAGCCGTTGGCTCAGACGCCCTCTTTTCTATATGTGTTATTAAGGACCTACTATGTGCTAAGTACTGGGGCCCAAAGGAAGGCAGAAACCAGTCTCTATCCCAGGAAACTCACATTCTACCAGGAGAGACAGAGCACCAATGGCCTTGCACAAACAAGATCTGTTTTCTTGGTCTTTCCACAGCATTTGATGCTCTTTATGACTCTTGCTCTTTGGGCTTTTGGTGTTTCTGGGCTTTCTTGGTTCTCCTGCCTGGGGGACCATTCCTTGGGCTCCGTGGCTGAATTATTATCCCATTTCATGGCTCCTAATTGTGGCGCCTCCCCACAGCTATTTTAAAAGCTTTTCTCTCCACTCTGGCTTCAGCTCCATATGTGAATTATCGCTATGTAATTGGGTTTTGGATTGATCTAACCAGATCCACTTGTGAAACATCAGCTGCTTGTTGGGCATTTTGAACAGCATGTCTGTCCAGTGGCATCCCACACTCGGTGTCCAAGCCAGAACGCATTCTCTTTTCCCCAAATTCAACCCACCCTCTCCGTTTTACTGTTTCTTTCAAGGGCACCAGCAGCCTTCCGGTCATCCCGGCTCGTGGCTTTGGCGTTATTCTTGCCGCTCCCCATGTCTCCCCCTCCTCAAATTAAATCAGTCGCCAAATACTGTCATTGTCTCCCCCTCCACGTCTTCTCTGCATCTGTCCCCTTCCCTTGGTCTTTGCCACACTTTGCCCAGACTATTGCGGTGGTCTCCCTGTCACAGGTCATTTCCCACGCCAGTGCATCCTGCCCTGAGCTGGGGAAGCTCTGGGCAAGAACTGGGAAATGGGTCATGGAATCCCCAGAGAATGGAAATAAGTAGGTGTGAGGGCTTCCGCGTGGGGGACGTTTTCACTAGTTGGAGAGGAAGCTCCTTGGCTCCCACTTTACTCCTCAGAGGCTACAGGGGTCTAAGACGCGGTGGCTATAACCATACCGCGTGGCTTTTTCTCCCCCTTCTTGTTTGTGATAGCTTAAACACCATGTACTATGTGCACAGCAGGCACACACAGTCATCATCAACAGCCTAAGCTACGTTTCCAGCTACCATGAACCCCTTTCTTGCCAACAGTTCCATGGTCTTGTGATGAAGAAAACCATCTGCACCCAGAGAGAGTGTTGTGGGGACATGAGCGTGGACCCTGACGTAGCATTTTCCCTTTTGGGTTATTGTTTGCTTGCATTTTGTTTTCTTTCCCATTTTTTTTCCTTTGTGATCTGATTTTTCTTGTGCAGCAAGATCATTATGGAAATATCTATAGAAGACTTGCACATGTTTAACATATATTGGATCACTTGCCATCTGGAGGAGGAGGGAGGGGAAGAGAGGGAAAAATTTGGAACACAAGGTTTTGCAAGGGTGAATGCTGAAAATTATCCATTCATAGATTTTGAAAATAAAAAACTTAAAAAAGAGAGAGAACAAGACATTTGGAACTGATAAAGTACCTTGGATTCTTTGGAGATTGTGGTATTCTGTGACTCAGCAGCAAGAGAATATGGAGGTTGAAAAAGATGGTTGTAAGATCGCCTCAGTTTTCTGACTGCAGTCCAGTCTGTTCATCGCCTTCGGCTCACTTGTGGCGCAGCTTGTTGACCATTTGTAGTTCCCGTGCCACTGAATCCTGTAGTTTGGCAGGTTCGCCATCGATTCTTGTCATGTGCCTTACTTGTTGTATTCTTTCAAGTCGCCAGGAACCAATCCCGAGCCATCGCTTCCAGGGAAATACAGGATCAAGTTCTTGCAAGCCTCTGGCCCCTTTTACTACAATATAGCCCAATGGCCCTCCCATACCAGCAGTTTATTTCCTCTTCCTTTTTCTGTATATCCCACATTGGACACATGGACAACAGTGATGTCACTCGTGGCTGACTGAAGCTTCCTTAACATGTTTTCCCCATACAGCATATCACAGCAAACGGGGGCTGCGATACTTGGGGGCTCTTTAAACAGCAAAATCATCAAAAAGCATAAAAATCCTAAAAACAAACCAACAAACAAAAAACCTGGACACTGACTAGAGTGCGCAAAGACATGTGCAGCCTGCGGGCCCGACTAGAGGCTGGAGGGTCTCCTTGTGGGACTTTAGCTGGGGAAGCGGCCTCGGCAGCCCCTTCCACAGGTATCCACAGATACCCTGGCCCCATGGGTACCAATTTGAGCATCCAAGTAAATCTTAGTGAGCAGGTGAATTCACAAACATGGACTCCACAGATGATGGGGATCGGTTGTCGGCTGCTCATTCACTTGGGTTCGCCTGTTTGGATTGCGACCCCAAGACCTTGAGTGTCCTTGGAGCATCTGGGAGCCAGAGAGACTGGGCCGGGCGTCCAGGCCGTGGAGCCTGACCCTCTGTCTCTTCCTTTGCTCCACGTGGATGATGACTGAGTTAGGAGGGACTTCTTTCTGTAGTAGCTTCTCTCAAAGAATGTTCTTGGCTGCCTAAGAACTTGCACACAACGATCTGAACTCGCAGAGAGACTTTGAGTGTGTTTCGGCTTAGTGCTGCTCTGTGAAATGGAGAATAACTGGTGTTTGGGGGTGCGGAGGTGGGATCTTGTTTTTAGAGTCACAAAATGATAGAGCTGGAGTGCTAGCGGTCCTGTGCTTTTGCAAATGAGGAGGCGGCCCAGCATTGCCCAACAGAGGCAGGAGGCAGAGAGCCTGTGGGGCCACAGATCCAACATGAACCTATCTTTGGGCCTGTCCCGTCCGGTGCAGCTGAGTGCCAAGAGACGGCCAGGTCTCCAAAGCTAGGGAGAAGATGTCCTCCCGCATTGAGGAGCCCACCCTGGGGAGCAAACTGGGGCGGGGAGGGGGGGTGCTGCCAGTGGAATCAAATTTGTCCTTTTTTCTCATTTAGTTTTGCACTTTTTTCTGCCCTCACATTCAGAAGAAAAGGAACTTCAGTTTGCTATTGGAAGAAACTGTCTTCCAAATTAACATGTCTTTTGATGTTCAGACCCGAACAATGGTTACTCCGGCCCACTCGCACAAAAGCAAATTAAATTTTATCACTGTTATGACTAATGCTAATTTCCATTTATTAAGCACCATAAAATAATATACAGAAACAATGAATTAGACATGGTCTCTGCTGAATGGATTTATAATTTGAATAAGATGTGATAAATTAGGGAAAGATGGGAATGTAATTTAGGGAGAAGGAAGTTACTTGGAAAAGTAAGTGGATCTTAAACGTTTTTGACCTTTTAAGAGGTTTGAGAAAGCTGGAAAGCTTCAGCACTTGTTCAAGCCTCTCTCGCTTTCTTCCCCTGGTCCTTCAGCTCATCATGGGCATCTCTCGGTTCATCACTCTACCTGACTCCCTGTACCCAAGTCTTGTCTTTCCTTTAGATTTCTCCCCGTGTCTTACTTCCCAGATAAAACCCTGCTCTCGTCTTGGGGGTGACGGGTCTGACCGCGGGGTGCCAGTTCTTCCAATGGCATTGAGACCTCATCACCTGGCGCCATCCCGCCTTCCCAGAATTCTCACACACCATCATCAGTAATATTATTAATAACTCGTATTATCGGCCAATTAATCCTCATTGTCATCGTGGCTATCTCGGCCTCTGCCATTCCCCTCCCGGGGCGCCCGGTCTCCCATCTCGGGAGCTGCCCGGGCCCTCGGCCGTCAGTCCCCTCCCCTTCCCCCTCCTTATCTTCCCCCAACACTCATCGCTCAAGACCCGCCTCTTCCAGGAGACCTTTCCCACCATGTCACCTTCCGTCTCCTCTGCAGAATGGCTTCTCTGCCTCATGGTTTTCGATAGTTTCTTCTGTTAGAGTAAAAGCCCTTGAGGGCAGGGCTACTTTTCTGTCTCCCCCGGGCCCGGCCCAGCGCCTGGCACTCCCCCAGTGCTTGTGGACGGAGCGACAAGGAAGGGGAGTTATGGCCGGGCACAGCTCCCCAGAGAAAGCTCTCGGCCTCTTGGGAGATCACAGGCTTGTCGCGAATCTCTCCCCTTCCACGGGGTCCGTGGGGACCAGACGTGCGACTCGGAGACCTCTCGCTCCCTGCTAAGAACTTTGGGTCCATGAGGTAGAGCGAAGCACGGGGTCCAGGCCCAACCGATGAGTTACTGAGTCGCCCTCTGTGCCTGCAGAGATGGGGTCGGGCGCTCACAGAGCGTAGGGTCGGAGGAGAGGAAGAAGGGCCCCCGCCTAACTCTCTGCCAGCTGCCAACGCAGCTGTGGTTGCCACAGGGTAACCGGGCTCCCGAGCGGAGGGAGCGCTTGCAGGGGGCTTTGGAGGCTGGGTAGGAAATCGGGGAGAAAGGGCGATCTGGGGTCACAGGGGGCCACAGGGGAGGGAGCGCGGGGTGTCGGTGCGGGAAGGGGGATGAGCTGTTTGTCACTCCCCAGCTGGCAGCTCCGGAGGGCCGTGGGAGGAATCGGGGAGGGCTGTGCTGGGAGCAGCCTCGGTCTCCCAGGGTGACAAGCTGCCACTCGTGGGAGTGGGCGGCCCGGCTGGCCATTGTTGGTCTGGGGTGTTCTCCCGACGGTCCTGTGTGGCTGCTAGCTCAGAGTGAATCTGGACAATGCGAATCCCCAATTTGTATTCTTGGTGTTTGGGGCCAGCCCTGGGAGCGCTATCTCTGGTTCCAAGCGTGGGCTGTGGTGCCAGAAGGAAAGCTCTCGGTTGCTGTGTCTGTGTCCTCGCCGCCGGGTCGTCATCTCCGGCCGTCCCCGCTCCTCCTGACGTGGGTCCGCTTCCTCGTGGCGGCCCCCAGGAGAGCTCTTCGGGCTGGGGGACCTGCTTTTTCAACACAAGGTGATACCCAGTGGACAGCTCTGTCCCTTTGCAATCCCTTGCCCTTTGTATATCTCCCCCCAACCCAGGGACATTTCTCTGACAATGCCATTCTCGCCATTTTTCCTGTTTTATTCCTAATTGGTAATGTTTCATCCAGGTTGTACTAAAGCCACTTGTCAAAGATGCACTGGGGAGCTGATTGTTAAATGTTCAGTGTGAGCTCTTGCACCTTGGAAACTGGCAAAGGTTATAAGGAAGGGCTCGATTTATTCTTTTGTTGATTTGCCTGGACTTCAGCAAGGAAGGGACAAAACGCAATTCTAATTAAACTTGAGTGTGTGTTGGGGGCAGGGGAGAAGCTGGGTTGTTAAATATTGCCTAGCACACCCTTGGTTTCCTCCCCATGGGTTCTTTGGAGACTCTTGTTCCACGATGGCCAAGAAGATGGCCTTTATTTCGGGGGTAAGCTTGGGTCTCCCAGAGGTGACACAGCCAGCTCTTTCTCAGGTTAACTCCAGGGCTCAGTTTATCGTCCAGTTTGTGTCTTTCCTGGCTACGTGCTCGGATGCCTCGGGCCCAAGGCTGGCCGTCCTCCCACAGCTCGGAGACTGGACGCTAGGACGGGCTTCGTCCATTTGGGTTTTTTGGATTCCTAGTTCAGCCATGACCCTTGCGTGGTTCCGAATGGCCTTTACGGGGCGGTCAGCACCACGGGCCAGAAGCAGGAGCAGGAATGGCACGAGGGCTTTGGCAAGTGTGGCGGGCTGCCGGAGCTTGGATGTGCCAGATAGACCCACCTGGTAGACCTCAGGAAGAAAGAAATAAAATCCATAGAATGGAGAAGGAAACCGATGCTAGTAAAGTGTAGTTGGCCCTCCACAGCAGATGACGGGCACGCCCCCGATCCGTAGGGGCGCCCTCGTGGAGGTGGGCTCTGAGGAGCGGGACCTGCTCCGGCACTGGGGAGACCATGGGGACGGGCAGTCGGCTTCCTCCCCGTTTTGTGCTTTGCTGGAGCCCGATGGGACAGCTGGGCGCCCCTCAGATTTCATACAGACCGGAGGGCAGTGTGGTTAGAGTAATTGGCATATGTTTATTGACCCGACAGTGATTCTTATTAAGCAGTTCTAAGCCTGTGATTTGTGGAACAGATGCTGATTCCCAGGGAGTCTCCTAAGCCAATGCAATCATCAGGCAGATACTTAAGAACCCTAATCCTTGGTGCTACTGTTTGAACCAGGAGTTTGAGCTCCCTTAACCTTCATGGAAGAATATCTCGGAAAGCTTTGTCTGACTTTTGATGGCCACAAACTGGTTCCAGTTGGCTTAGGACTTTCATGCAAATAATCCGCGGGTAAGAACAGTTTTAGGAAGAAATGCAGCCTTTCTCAGGTTTATCATGTGGGTTTTTTTGGGGGTGGGGGGAGGTTTCCAGTAGCCATTCTTTGAAAGAAAAGCCTTGAGCACCAAACGGAAGATGTTCTGTTCCTGTAGGCAGTAGGGAACCACTGGAGTTTATTGAGGAGGGAAATGACCTGCTCTCTAGGAAGGTGCCTTTGCTAGTTGATTGGAGGATGGGCTGGTTTGGGGAGAGATTGGGACTCGCCAACCAATCAGGAGGTCTTTGCAGTGTTCCATGCCTAAGGTGCTGGGGGTCTGCAGCAAAGTGGTGGGGTGTCGGGAGAGAGAGCAGAACTGACAGGCCTTAGCAACAGAACGGATACGTGGGTAAGCATGCGTGAGAGGGGATGGTACCTGAATGGCAATGAAGATGCCTCCTGGGGTGGCTGGGAGGAGGAGGATGGTGCTGTTCACAGGGAAAGGAAAGGTAGCGGGGAGAAATGAGGGGGAAGGATGAGGATTCTGGGCCATGTTGGGTTCTGTGGGATATTCAGTTCAAGAGGCCCTGATAGGGCAGCTAGAGGTAGGAACCAGACAAATAGACTGCTTCTCATCAGCACAGAGATAATCACTGAATCCTGGCTAGCTGATGGGATCCCCAAGTAATCGAGTATAGAGGGAGGAAAAGGATCTCCCTCCACCCCAAGACTGGGTTCGGAGCTAGCTTCCAGGCAGCAGATGCCTCCGAGTGGTCCATGTGGCTGGTGTCTTCCTGCAGCCTGGTCTGGCTGAATTGTGCTGCCCGGAGTTTCTTCTCCTCTCGGGGCTGCTTTTTCTTTTTTCTTTTTTTTAAATTGAAGCTTTTTATTTTTGAAACACATGCAAAGATAATTTTTCAACATTGACCCTTGTAAAACACTGTGTTCCAAGCTTCTCCCCCTTCCCCCAACTCCTTCCTCTAGATGGTATATAATCCAATATTTGTTAAATATGGTAAAAATATATGTTAAATACAATATAGGCATAGTATTTATACAGTTCTTTTGCTGCACGAGAACAATCTGATCAAAAGGTAAAAAATGAGAAAGAAAATAAAATGCAAGCAAACAACAACAAAAAGAGTGAGAACGTTACGTTGTGCTCTACACTCAGTTCCCACAGTCCTCTCTCTGGGTGCAGATGACTCTCCATCACAAGACCATTGGAACTGGCCTGAATCATCTCATTGTTGAAGAGAGCCATGTCCATCAGAGTTGATCATCACATAGTCTTGTTACCGTGTATAATGATCTGGTTCTGCTCATTTCACTCAGCATCAGTTCCTGTCAGTCTCTCCAGGCATCTCTGAAATCCTCCTGCTGATCGTTTCTTACAGAGCAATAATATTCCATAACATTGAAATTTACCCAACATTCTCCAATTGATGGGCATCCATTCATTTTCCAGCTTCTAGCCACTACAAACAGGGCTGCTACAAACATTCTTGCACATCCAGGTCCCTTTCCCTTCTTGAGTATCTCTTTGGGATACAGGCCCATAGAGACATTGATGGATTAAAGGTGTGCCCAGTTTGATAACTTTTTGAGCATAGTTCCAAACTGCTCTCCAGTTGGTTGGATCCATTCACAACTCCACCAACAATGTATCACTGTCCCAGTTTTCCCACATCCCCTCCAACATTGTCTTTTCCTGTCATCTTAGCCAATCTGAGAGGAGTGTATTGGTAGCTCAGAGTTGTCGTAATTTGCATTTCTCTGATCAGTAGTGATTTAGAGCACCTTTTCATATAACTAGAAAGGGTTTTAATTTCTTCATCTGAAAAGTGTCTGTTCATATCCTTTGACCATTTATCCACTGGGAAATGGCTTGATAAATTTGAATCCATTCTCTCTATATTTTAGAAATGAGGGCTTTATCATCAGAACCTTTGACTATAAAAATGTTTTTATTCCAAACACGCGCTTTCTGAGCCTCTTAGGAATAACCGTGATATTTTAGGGGTTTTTTTTCCATTTTTTGTGCATAGTCTTGTTTCTTCTCAGCCCCGTGCTTAGCCCAGCATGTGGCATTGAGTAGGTGCTTAATAAGTGCTTGTTGACTTAAGAGCAGGAATAGTCTCCAGCCTGCCTGTTTTCCCCTTCTCCATGAGTCTGCCCTCCTGCAGCCTGCACCAGGGTTCTGCTCCACTGGGTCCTCGTGCCCCTCTAGAGCTTATCCTAAGAATGGGACTAAAGGACGTCAGAAGGACTTGTGTGGCCCAGCGTGTGATGAGGGGTCGCGGGCGGGTGACCAGGGCCCTCCCTGGGGCCTCCGGAGACCCCGGATGAAGTGGATGGCAGCTTTGAGAACACGAGCAGGAGCCCCGCAGCCTGGTCGGTAGGCATGGCCGGGATCTGCAGCAGGGGGAAGGACTCCCGAATGGCGGAGCTGAAGGAGTCCGAGGCTGGGATCTCGGACGTTTGTTGGGGACACGTTGTTGCTTCTCTGGCCGCAACATTGTAAAAAGGTCGTGTAGAACAGATGCCTTAAGGAGCGGCCAGCTCTGAAATGTTGCCTGAACCAGAAGGAAATGCGAGAGTTACTGAAAGAAATGAAAAGGGGCTAGAACATGTTCAGTCATTCAGCAGGAGTGACTCTGACCACCATCCTCTGCTGTGCCCTTCTCCTTTTGCCCTCAGTCTTTCCCACCAGTTTTTTCCAGCGAGTCTTGTCTTCTCATTACGTGGTTAAAGTATTCTAAGTTTCAGCTTCGGTATTTTAAGTTTCCACTGAAGTTTCCAGTGCATCGTCTGAATTAATTTCTTTAAACATTGACTGATTGCATCTCCGTGCTGTCCAAAAGACTCTGAAAAATCTCCAGCAGAATTCAAAAGCATCAGTTCTGCAGCATTCAGCTTTCCTTATATAGTCCAACCCTCACGGCTAGTGGAGTCGCTCCTGGAAAAACTATAGCTTTGACTATGGGGACCTTTGTCGGCAACGTGCTATTTCTGTCTTTACGTCTGCTGTCCAGATCTGCTCTGGCTTTCCTTTCAGGGACCAGGCATCTTTTAATTTCATGACTGCGGTCCCTGCCTGCTACAGTCTTTCAGCCCAAGAATATAAACTCTGACCCAGCTTCCATTTCTTATTCCTTCTTTTGCCAGGAAGTAATGGAACCAGTTGCCAAGATCTTAGAGTGTTGGGGATATTAAACTTCAAATCCCCTTTTACACTCTTTCATTCTCGTCAATCCTGACTTCCCTCAGGATATTTCATACTTTTAAAAATACTTGTTCTACTTTCTCTTTTTTATACATGTTTTGTGATATATGGGCATGTCTTCCCTACTTGCACTCCATGATGCAGCTGCAGTAACCTCCTTGCAGTTCCTCCCACAGTATCCTGCATCTCCTATCTCTTTCTTTGCCCTAGCTGCCCCCCTTTTTACTGCCACCCCTCAGTTTCCCAGACTCCTTCACAACTCTGCAGGTGACCTTTCCTGGTTCCTTCTCCTATTAGTGCCTTCCCCTTTCAGATTTCTCCATCTCTGTGTATATCTTGTAGGTACCCCGCTCTTTACATCGCATCGCCCTCATTACACTATCAATTCCCTGAGCATAGAAATTGTTTGCCCCTCTCTGTATCCTTAGGCTAGCAGAGTCTTACTCATCATAAATGTTGAGTAAATGTACTTGTTGACTGACTGCCAAATATTCTCATTATTAAGTTTCTCCTATTTGCAGATTCCATTGCATTCATGTACCACTTACCCATTCCTTAGAATCCAGGTACTCCCTTTGTTTCCAGCATTATGAATATTTTTATTATATTTAGGACTTTTCTGTACATCTTTGACTTATTTGAAATAGAGACCATGTAGTGGGAGCTTTGACTCAAAGAGACTGATCTGTGGAGTCGCCCGTTTCCTTGGAGCTTGTCTTCCCTCTGACAATGACTATTAGCATATTATGGTCTCTTTGTCAATTTGTCGCATGTGAGGTAGAATCTCAAATTGTTTCTAAGTAGTTTCACTTTGCAAGCTGTTGACTTCTGTCCTTGGACCACTTATGAGGGAATAGTTCTTGTTCTCAATTTCTCTTAATTCCTGTAGGCCTTATTGGGAATATTTGATGCAAGTTTTGGGGGAAATTGATGATTTTCTTTCTTACCCTAGATGTATTGATTTTTCATACAAAACTTTTCCAGCTTAAAATCACCAAAATTGGTAATCCTACAAGTTATTTGCAATACATAATAACTGCAAAAGGCATCCTCCTTGTCTGTAATGACTCCATAGTACCACATTTGTAATTTTTTCTTCATGAAGGTCTATTCTCTGACTCATAGTTAAGAAAAGACTGATTTTTCCTAGTGATGTTTTTGTAGATGCATTAAAGCAGTGACTCTCATTAGATCATGACACCTTGGAAAACTTACAGACCCCATCCTGAACTAGGTCTGAAAATAGCAGCACCAAAAACCGGAAACATGGGACAGTGCTTCCTCCACCCTGGAAGCAGAGCCCAACTTTAACAATAAAGTTAAAAGTCAAGAAATAGGCTGGAAATGAGCAAACAACAGAAAGAGAACTTATTAAAAAGTTTTACTATGATGAGAGGGATGATCAAAATAAAAACTTAGAAGCAGAAAAATCGAAATCTATGTCCAAAGCCTCAAAGAAAAATATGAATTGGTCTCGAGCCTAAAAAAGAATTCCTGGAAGAGCTCAAAAAAGATTTTAAAAATTAAATAAGAAAAGTAGAAGAAAAATTGGGAAAAGAAAGGAGTGATGCAAGAAAATCATGGAAAAAGTCAACTTGTTAAAGGAGTCACAAAAATATTGAAGAAAATAATCTTTAAAAATAGAATTGGCCAAATGACAAGAGGCACTGACAAGAACTCCTTAAAAAATAGAATTAACCAAATGGGAAAAGAGGTACAAGAACTCATTAAAGAAAAATTTCCTTAAAAATTAAAATTGAGCAACTGGAAGCTAATGGCTACATGACACATAAAGAAACAAACAAAAAAAAATAATGAAAAAATATATGAACTATCTCATTGAAAAACAACTGACCTGGAAAATACATCTACAAGTGATAATTTAAGAATTAGTGGACTATCTGAAAGCCATGGGGAAAAAATAAAGCTTAGACATTTTATTTAAAAAAATTATCAAGGAAAAACTGCCCTGATATCCTAAAATCAGAAGGCAAAATAGAAATTAAAAGAATCTTTTGATTACCTAAAAGTAATTCCAAAAAAAGAACTGTCAGGAATATTATAGTCAAATTCCAGATCTTATGGGTCAAGTAGAAAATATTGTAAGCACCTAGAAAGAATTTCAGATATCATGGTGCCAAAGTCAGGATAATGCAAGTTTTAACAGTTTCCAGATTAAAGGATTAGAGGGCTTGGAATATGATATTCTAGATGACAAAGGAGCTAGGAGATTATAGCCAGGAATATCCAGCAAAATTTAGTATGATCCTTTATGGGGAAAATGGCTATTTAATGAAATAGAGGACTTTCAGGTATTCCTGTTAATAATAATAATAATAATAAAAACAGAGCTAAATAGAAAATTTGATTTTTAAATACAAGATTCAAGAGAATCATCAAAAGGTAAACATGAAAGAGAAATCACAAGGGATTCAATAAGGTTAAATGAATTATGTTCCTATATGGGAAGATACTTGTAAGAATTTTATTATTAGGGCATTTAGAAGGAGTATACAGACAGTATTTGCTTTATTTAACTTCACATTATACAAATTTGACTCTGTGACTGATGGGCCATAGGACCTCAAGATAGTGAAACCACTCTGGCTCTTTGGGGCTCCAGGCATTGAAGCCTCTCCAAATTAAAGGCCATAGAATCATGGAGGGATCAGGTCTGGCAGAACCCCACAGTGGGTTGGGAAGGTCTGGAATGGTCTACTTCCATTAAATGAGAACTCTGTGTATAGACAAGAGAAGAGGATGCGAGTTGACGTGATGGTGTGATTTTAAAAAACTAAAAATTAAGGAATTAAGAAAGAGGAACATACTGGTAAAATGGAGAAAGGAGAGAAAGAATAGAGAAAATTATCTTACATAAGAGATGCAAAAGGAAGAACTTTTATAGTGGAGGAGGAAATAAGAGGATTGTGGACAGCATTTGAACCTTATTCTCATTGGAAATGACTTAAAGAGATAGTAATGTATACACTCAGTTGGGCAGAAATCTACCTTAATCTACAGTGAAGGAGGGGAAGGTGATAAGAAAAACAGGGGAGATTGATAGTACAATGGGTAGATCAGGAGAGATAGTGGTCAGAAGCAAAACAGAATTTGGAAGATGGATGAGATAGAAGAGGAGTGGGGAAGAGAAGAGAGGGAAAAGAGAGAGAGGGAATGAAAATGAATAGGATGGAAGGAAATACACAGTAATCATAACTGAATGTGAATGGGATGAACTCACCCATAAAATAGAAGTGGATAGCAGAGTGGAATGAATTAAAATCTGGAATCCAACAATATGTTATGTTTAAGAAACTTATTGAAATATAAACATACAGAATAAAGATAAGGGGATGAAGCAGAAACTGCTTTGCTTCAGCTAAGATTTAAAAAGCAGCAGTAGAAGTCATGATTAAGCAAAGCCAAAAATAGATTGAATTAAGAGATAAGCAGAAACTACATTTTGTTAAAAGATACCATAGAGCAGGGCTTCTTAAACTTTTTGCACTCGTGGCCCCTTTTCACCCTACAAATTTTTACATGATCCTGGGTATATAGGTACTTTAAAATAGATAAACATACAAATCAAATGTTTGCTGATCATAAATCATAATTTTGCAACCCTGACATTGTTACTATGATTCCATATGGGGTCGTGACCCACAGTTTTAAGAAGTTGGGCCATAGATAATGTTAATTATATGATATCACATGATTATTAAACGTATATGTATCTGATGGTAGAATATCTAGATTCTTAAAGGAAAAGTTAAAATGATTTACAAAAAGAAATAGAGAGGAAAATTATACTAGTGGGAGACTTCAAACTTTCCCCTCTTGGAACTAGAAGTTAAGGCAAAGAATAGAATTTTAGAAAAGTGAGATGTGATAGTCCTCTAGAGAAAATTGAATGGGAATAAAAAGGAACATATCTTTTTCACATCTACACATAGTACCTTCACAAAAATTAACTACGTATTAGGCATGAAAAAAACCTTTGTAACTAAATGCAGAAAAGCATAAATATTAAATGCATCCTTTTCAGACAGCAATGCTATAAAAATTACATTCAATAAAGGGTTATGGAAACAGATTAAAAATTAATTGGGAACTAAATAATTATAAGGTACGAGTGGGTCAAAGAACAAATCAGAAAATCAAAATAAGGACTAGCAGAGTTGAAAGGAATAGAAATTGAAAACCATCAAATTAGCTGTTTCATTTTAAACATATTTCCATATTACTCATAGAGGAGTCAGAACAAAAAGGGAAAAGCACAAGAAAGAAAAAAACAAACAAAAAAAGTAAAAATAGTTTGCTTAGATCTGCATTCAGGCTACATAGTTCTTTTTCTGGATGTGGATGGCATTTTCTGTTGGAAATCTATTAGAATTGTCTTAGATCATTATAAGAGCTGTCTGTCATGATTGATTATCACACCATCTTGATGTTACTATGTACAATAATCTAAGAGCTATTTTTATGGAGGGAAATGATAAAATAAACAGTTGTTTGATTTTTTTTTAATAGAAAACTAAATTACCAATATTCAAAGTAGAAAAAAGGTAAATTCACTACCAGTGAGAATGAAATTAAAACAATAATCAGGAGCTCCCTTGCCCAATTATATGCCATAGAGCTAATAATCTAAGTGAAATGGATAAGTAGTTACAAAAATGTAAATTATCCAGGTTAACAGAAGAGAAAATAGGGTAATTTAAGTATTCTGTCTTAGAAAAGAAATTGGACAAGCCATAAATGAGCTCCCTATGAAAAAATTCTTCAGGACCCAGATGGATTCATAAATGAGTTCTACCAACATTGATCCTAGTATTATATAAACTAAGCAAATGTAGTCCTATCAAAGTCCTTTTGTGTCACAATTATGGTGCTGATACCTAAACCAAGAAGAACCAAAATAGAGAAAGAAAACCATCAAACAATTTCCTTAATAAATAATGATTTGAAAAATTGAAGTAAAATACTAGCAAGGAGATTAGCGATATATCACAAGGATCACATACTATGATCAGGTGGGATTTATACCAGGAATTCAAAGCTAGTTCAGTATTGGAAAAACTCGGCATGATTGGTAACATGAATAACAAAAACAACAAAAGTCATGATTATCTCAATAGATGAAGGAAAAGCTTTTGATAAAATACAACACTCATTCAACAGAATAAATGGAACTTTCCTTAAAATTTTAAGTAGTATCTTTCTACAGTCATCAAGCAAGCATCATGAGTGCAATGTAGATAAACTAGAACTTTCTGTGGGAAAATCAGGATGCCCATTATTACCACTCAAATTTTATACTAGAAATGCTTACTGTGGCAATGAGAAGAAAGAATTTGAAGGAATTAGAATAGGCAATGAGAAAATAAAATTATCACTTTGTAGATATGATGTTATACTTAGAAAATCAACTAAAAAGAATTGAAATAATTAGCAAACTTGCAACGTAAAAAATCAACCTATACAAATCATCACCATTTCTATATATTACCAATAAAGTCCAGCAGGAAGAAATGGAGAAATACTTAAAATAACTGGACAGTATAAAATACATCCAAGACAAATCCAGGAACGATATGAACACTATTACAAAACACATTTCACATAAAATCAGATCTAAACAGTTGAAGAAATTTTGTTCATGGGTAGGTTGAGTCAGTATAATAAAAATGATAATTCTGCCTAAATTAATTTGCTCATTCAGTGCCATATTAATTAAACTTTATTTTGTCATGGGTTTGATAGCATTTTGGATTAATCCCAATGTTATTCTGGAAACCCATATGGTCATATCAGGTGTAAACTGGAAAAAAGAAAAAACAAATCTTCCAAATAAAATATGCTAATGCCGTTTTAACCAAAATTCCAATAGGTTCCTTCTTTTATACTATATTATATGGTGTTCAACACATTCATATTATAGAATCATGGAGCCTGTTCTACAGTTGCAAATTAGATTATGTAAATGCATGTGTTTGTGTGTTTACATGTACAATTTAAATGCAGTCTTTTACAGTCGTTCTCAAAGGCTCTCCCGCATCCTGTAGGATTGAATTTTGTTTTGTTGGATTCTGTAAATAAAGTAGGTAACACAAATTTGGTTTATTTATATATTTTTTTAAAAAGCTTGTTGCTTACTGTCATATGAACTAAAAGAACAGAAGTAATTGCTGGCAACTTCAAAAAGCATAACGACTGTCACATTTCTCCTACTCATGTATTCAAGGGGAATTCACTTTATCAAAGTAAATGTGAGCAAAACCACCATAAAATATTAGTTACAGAAGCCTTTTTATATTAAAAATAGTCCATAAACCCACATAGATACCAACTAATTTATTAGCTACAATAAAACCTTTAAATACGCATTTTTTGCCTTTTAAAGGGGAACAGAAAATATTTTGTGGAATAGGATTTTTAAGAAGCATTATGAAACAATGTAGGTGGTTAAATTCCAAGTACTCGGTAAAATTTGCCTTACATAATGAAATCTATTGTAGAAAACTGGAATGCAACTTTGTGGTCTGTTTCTATGTAGGAAGGCCTGTAAATTCCTGCCTTCCCGTCTCTCGGTGAAGGGCCCTGCTGTGGTCGTGCTGCTTTGCCCGGGGAGACCATTCATTGGGAATAAAATTGGAAAGTTCTACTTTCCAACTGCATTTTGGGTTTTCAGAGATTTTCTAAAGATGGGGTAAATGTTTGCAAATGTAGTCGTGAAGGTCAGGGATAGGGCCTGGAATGCTAAATTTGGAGTCTGTAAGACCCGACCTCAGATCTGTGACCCTCTGGCTGCCTCAGTTTCCTCATTTCTAAAATGGGGATAATAACACCCACCTTGCAGGTTATTGTGAAGCTTTCATGAGTAATGTAGGCAGTGCTTTGCTCTGTGGGAGCTTGCTATTTCTTAATAGCTTCCGAGTTGACACCTTGGAAAGCTGACCCCATTTTACAGATTGGAGAGGAGACGTTTTCCCAGATCGCCTCTGAGCCAGACCGGGCTCAGGGGCTCCCTCTGCCTCTTGACGCATGTTCTCTCATCTGCCCACGCTGACCTCCCTCTCTGTGCTCCATTGAGAGTCGACATAGAGACATTCGTGGGGGAGGCTTGGAGGAGAGATTGCTTTAGGCTCGCTGGTGGTTTCTCCCAGAGCCCTTTTGTGTTGTGGACCCTGGGAGCTCTCCTGGTCTGCAGATGGTCAGGATCCCACGGGAGGGGAGAGGGAAAACCCAGGCTGGCCGCAGTCCTGGACAAACGATGCTCAGACCGTCGGTCAGTCACAAGCATCACACGTCTGCCCTTTGCTGGAATCCGAGCTTGACTCTGGCAACACACCTTACAACGGCAGGACACGAGCTAGTCCCAGGGAGCTCACGTTCCCCACGAGGCCGCGTTCCCCACGAGGCCGCGTTCCCCCGTTCCCCACGTTCCCCACGTTCCCCACGAGGCCACGTTCCCCACGTTCCCCACGAGGCCGCGTTCCCCCGTTCCCCACGAGGCCGCGTTCCCCACGTTCCCCACGAGGCCGCGTTCCCCCGTTCCCCACGAGGCCGCGTTCCCCACGTTCCCCATGAGGCCGCGTTCCCCACGTTCCCCACGAGGCCGCGTTCCCCACGTTCCCCACGAGGCCGCGTTCCCCACGTTCCCCACGAGGCCGCGTTCCCCACGTTCCCCACGAGGTTCCCCAGAGGCCACATTCCCAGCTAGGGTGATACGTGCCATGGCTGAAAGTGCCGTCAGACGGCAAGTGTCGGTGGCCGGCCTGGTCTGTGCTGGGCCCGGGGGGAGAGGCGAGAGCCAGCGGCAGCCAGGCCAGGTGTGGTGACTGAGCCAGAAAGTCTCTGGGACTGAGTCTGGAGGAGCTTCTACAGTTCCTAGGCTGTTTTTGCAGCAGATGATAAAGAGGAGGCCCAGCATTTATTAGCTCTTGAAGGTGTTTAAAGCACATAGTAGGTGCTTAATAGATCTTTGACTGACCTGAGAAGGGTGGGACTGGCCTGCCAGCAGCAATTATTTTCGCTGTGCCTTTTTTTCTTTTTTTTCCTCAAACCAGTGCTTATTGTGAACATCCTTGACCTAGTAACGTGGCCTGGCTATTCTCAAACCAAAGCCGCCACCTCCCAACTCTGGCGTTTTCTCTGGCTGCCCCTCATGCCGTTTCCCCCTCCTCTCGGCCTCCTGCTCCCCTGGGCTACCTTGAGAGCCTAGTCAACCCTCCCCTCCCTTTGTGCAAGAAGCCTCTTCTGGTGCCCCTTAATTCTAGTGCCTTCCCTTGGGTGATTATTTCTGTTTATCCATTATAGAGCTCGGTGAGGGACTATCTTTTGCCATTTGTATTCCCAATCGTTAGCACAAAGCCTGGCGAATAGTAGGTGCTTTGTTGACCGGCTACAATGTTGTGTTTTGTGCGTTCAGTCCTCAGCTTCACCAGCTCTTTTAGAGGGACAGACACTTGGGAGAACGGCCTCGGGCTTTAACGGAAGTTGACTCTGGCCCACAGTCAGTTGTCATTTCATTTTTCCCTCTTTTTTTCCCTTTAACAGCAGCAGCAGCAGCGATGCAGCAGGTACTGGACAACCTCACCGAGCTGCCCTCGTCTACAGGGGCGGGAGAAATAGACCTCATCTTCCTCAAGGGCATCATGGAGAACCCGATCGTGAAATCCCTCGCAAAGGTAGGGGCTTTGTTCGTGGGCCAAGCACGGGAACTTGGGGGAAGCTCTGCTTTGGAAGGGCAGCGCTGCTTCGGAGCTTACCGGGGCAGACGGAGGCTGGGGTGGTAGTGTTTTAGCCAGCAAATGGTACTCCCTGTCTTAGGGTAACATCCTAAAGTGTTCAGTGCAAACCAATTTTCTTTTTCTTCTTACATTAAAAACAGAACTTTACGGTTCCCGCTCTGCCTTCCTCTGGTTAGAGAAATCCCAGCAGCATCCAGGAAGGGGCCGCAGAAATCATTTCTTCCAGTCCTCTGACTGACTTTATAAATGAGAAAGCTGAGCCTCGGGTTAGGTGGCTTCTTCCCCGGCCCCCGGGCCCAGCCCCTTAAGTGTCTCCCCGATGGAGTCTGGGAGCTGAGCAGAGAACGCAGGTTTAGTCCCAGGATTCTGGGTCCCATGAAGGGCCGCCCACCGGCTCAGAGCCTTGATCCTCTCCACGAAGGGTTCTGATGCTCTGTGATGATGGGCAGGTAATATCCTGACAGTCAGCCAAAGGCTTGCCGCCCCTTTCTGTAAGGAATCATTACTACGTGCAGTATCTCTAGCCAAACGCCCGCCATGTTCCTCTCGGACTACCTGGAACCTCCATTGTTTCTGGTTGGGGGCGGCTTCCTCATCCTTGGAGCGCTCCTGAAGCCAGCCTTGGGTGGGGGTGGGGGTCCTGAGTCCTTTCATTGATCCCTCTAATGACTAATGTTTTGAAGAAGGAGTCCTTCTGGCTCTCTGCTGCCCAGCAGCCGCCCGTCCTCGCGCTGCTTCTCTTGCCTCTGAGGTCTCGTTGTACGTCAGTTTTCCTTGGACGTTTTCTCGGCCGGTTTTCCTCATTCCTGCCCCCTCCGTTCTCCTCCGGGGACGTTAGCTCCCTCTTCCACCTGGCTGCCGGCATGCAGTAAGCGCTCCTCTGCACAAACACGGCTGCTAACGGGCCGTGGCCCGGTGGAGAGCGCGCTGGGTTTTGGCCCCGGAGGCCTGGATCCGAATCCCGGCTTTGCCGCCGGACCCGACTTTGAGTGGACACAACGTCCCCCGAGACCCTTCGCCGGTCTAAGCCTGCAGTCCGAGAATTCCCCAGTTCAGAAAGAGGCTCAATCCAAAGTCAGTCAGTGAGTCCAGATCCCAAAGCAGGAAGCTCGGAAACGAGCTCATCCACAAGCCGACATCTTTGGGGTTCCCCAAAATCCCCAACAAATGTTTTCATTGGCTTTGAGATTCTTTTGTTAACTTTGTTCTGGGCCTTGGGATTTGGGCTTTTATGGGTTATGCGTCATTCCTGCACTTGGGCTGTGTCTCTGAGACGGAAAAGCAGGTGGACGCTGACCGAGCCCAGAGTGGAGGAGGAGAGCTGGGGGCCAGAGCCCTTTGGGGGGCTCGCGGCCTTGGCATTCGTAGCCCCCGGCAGAGGGAGGGAGAAGCCGGGCAGGAAGGATGCCGGGAGGAGATGGGGACAAGTCCAGTGCAGGGATGGCAGCCAAGCTGTGCACCAGCCCCTGTGTGGTCGGCCCCGGTCCATCCTTTTTGTTAAGTGATTCCCAAAAAGGGGCCGGAGGCAGGCTCGGGAGGGGTCCTGCAAAGCTGCGTTTGGGTTGATTTTATTCATAATGAGGACGAGAGGGGATCACTGAGGACTCTGGAGCAGGAGAGTAACAAGGACAGACTTGTGGTTCAGGAAACTTTTGGGGTAATTGTGCGGAAGACGGAGGAGAGAGGGAGAGACTGAGGCTGGAGGTGACCGCTGAGCTCTCCCGACCTGAGGGGCGGCCATGGTAACGGGAAAAGGAAGGACGGAGGCTTGACGGGGCTTGAGCAGCTGGCGGGGGTGGGGGGAGAGTTTAGAGGGTTGATGGGGGTGGGACAGACTATCTCCTTTAAGAGGAGAAGAAATAGGTAAGAAAATGGGGTCTTCATGGGGTCTGTTGAGCGTGAGACGGCCTCCATCTAACTCAGAGCGTAGGGTCCGCCTGGGTCTCTGGAGAGAAGCTAGGTTTGACAGCGCTGGAGAATCTGTAGGAAGGTAGGAGGTCACCAGGGGAGAATCTAGGGGAGAGGAGCCAGAACAGAGCCCTGGGGGTCCCCCAAAGCATCAAGGCTGACAGAGCAGCAGGTGAGAAGGAGCGGGGGCGGGGGGGGTGGGGTTGGAGAAGAGGCAGCAGAGGAAGGAGAAGGGTCATGGGGGCCAGAAAAAGGGGGAAGATGGCCAAAGGAAAAGGAAATGGGAGGGAGGGATCATCCAACCCTGGATCAGAGAGGACCTTGAGGGCTGTGAGCTCCAACAAAGGGAAGGAGGAAGGAACTCCAGAGATGCACAGGCTGGCTCTTCCAAAAGCAGACAGCAAGTGCTCGCTCCGTGGGACTTAATCCTTGCTTTGAATTAGAGACTGGACTTTACATGATCCTAAAAGGGCAGAAGAGACTGGGGATTTTTGGTGAATTCTTTCTTTTTAAAGATGGAATTTGGGCAAGAAAGTGGGAGAATTCTTCACCTTCTCCATCCCCTTCCTCCCTTTCCAGCCCCAGATGAAATCTCGGAAGACCATTAGTTGAGAGCAGGAGAGACCTTGGCTGCCATTGAGGCCCACCACCAAGGTTGCGTAGATTGGAACCCAGGGGCTGCTCCCACTGCCCCAGACCCTGTCCCCCATAAGCCCCGCCTCCCTCCCTGCTCCGCTCTCACTTAGCTTAGGCTGCCGCTGAGCCCGGCCCTGGAGGCCTGGGGCCTAGGATGCTCCAGAGGCAGGACCAGGGAGGACCTCCCTGTGTGGGGAAGGGCCACGCAGCCCCCCGGGGCGTGGGGAGGGCTCAGAGGACCGAGGACGCAGGAGAGCCTCTTCTCTGGGTGATTTCTCCCATGCAGACCATTCTCTTCCTGACCGAAGGACGATTTGGTAGCTTTTTGTAAGTTGTGGCAAGATCCCTGGGGGGAGGCGCTGAGTAAGGCTCAGTTGGGTCGATGTTGCCTGCCTCTGTCCGGAGGAATGGCCAAGCCGACTGGGCATATCCCACAAGTCTTTGCCTGGTTTACCCTTTACCTTAGGAGAAACTTCCCTGAACTCTCAAGGTGTTGGGTTTGTTATCTCTCTCTGTCTCTGTCTCTGTCTCTGTCTCTCTCTTTGTCTCTGTCTCTCTCTCTCCCTCCCTTCCTCCCCACTTCCTTCCCTCTCTCTCCTTTCCTCCTTCCCTCCCCATCCCACACCCTCTGCTCCCCCCTCCCAATTACATGACACTTGGGTGTAATTTTTTCCTTATTTTTATTATCACTTTTAAAAAAATATATAGATAGAAATGAGGAGAGAAGGAGTTTTTATAAAAACGATGGCTGCTATTTGTCTTTTCCCAGGTTTTTGCTTTCTCTTGATGATCTACCATTTCTCCCATTTTTGACCAAACTAAAATTCCCTTTAAGCATGTGCTCAGCAGTTGGTAGTTTCTGTTTGTTCCCTTACAGCGGAGGCATCCAACGCAAACAGAAATGGGGGAGGGGGCACGCAGCACGTACCAATCCATCCGTAGCATCCCGGTGACTCAGTTTTAACACGTAACCCTCTCTGTGGTTTGTTCTGTTCTTGTTTATTTTGTTCAATATTCTTCGATCGCATTTTAATCGAGTCGGGCCGCGCCTGGGAATGTGTTTAACACCCCTGCCCTAGTTATTCTGGCAGACTGTACCGGGGACAAGATAGCAAGACCAGCTGAAGTTTGGGCCGAGCTCAGACAAGTGCGCACACGAGCGGATCCGCTGTCATTTTTAATCCATGTTCGGGAGGCTTCTTCCGGCGCAGAAGCCGCCGAGATGCGGTTGTGCTGAGTGAACGCGACACTTGATAGAACTAACGCCGGGTCTCATTTCCCCATCTCGAGCTTGGGGCTGCTCGAGTCTGTCCGTGTGGCTGCTTTTTGTCCTTCACATGCGCTCGTTTTTCCTCTGTCGCTTCACCGGCCGTGGCAGAGCGGGCATCCCTCTTCATTTGAGCCCTGCCGTGGCTTCTGCCTTTCCGGCCCCAATCTGCGGTGAATTACTGCAGCATTAGCACAGTTCATTACGTGTGCGTTCCGTCTGGCCGGAGGTGCCTTCGCTCCCTTATTACGATTTCATCTCCATATTTTCCCATAAGATGGGTGGAGAAGGAAATATAATCGAGCTATTTTTTAAAAAGAGAAAAAATCAGTTACCTCAGAAACCATTCCTGACACATGTTTTCTTGATGGATACATAGTAAGCCTAATTTTGAAGTTGCAGCATTAATATTTATTGCATCTTTAAGCTAGAAAGATTAGTAAATTCTGGTGAGAATACGGCCTCCTTAATTAGCATTCGGTTAAAACTATTTCCGAAAGGAGTTGCAGCCAGCTTTTTTAGATCTCTGAGTTCATTACAAAATTTGCATTTTAGAAACGGGATTAGAGTGTGAATTATAAGTCTGATACAGCTCGAACAACTATTGGTGGAAAATCTGTGTGCGTGTGTATAACAAACCGAAATTTCGCTTATGCGAGTCAAATGTCAAAATAGTGTGGTTTGTAAAAAAATCTTTCTGGAACATTAATAAATCAAGAAGAAAACATTAATTGGATCAGAAAGAATGAAAAGTAAGACTGCTGTTAATAGAAATTTGTCGTGATTTCAGGCTCACGAGAGACTCGAAGATTCTAAACTTGAAGCTGTCAGTGATAATAACTTGGAACTAGTGAATGAAATTCTTGAAGACATCAGCCCGTTAATAAACGTAGATGAAAATGTTGCAGAGCTGGTCAGCATTCTCAAGGAGCCTCACTTTCAGGTAACCTTTTCCCATCATGCCTTTCTTCTTTAGCCACCTCTTGCCTTTGGCCATGTGACTCATTTACCAATTAAATTTCCAAAGGGCTTGATTTAAAGACCCTTCAAAAAAAAGGGTCAAAAAAGGGAAAAACAGTGACTTTAATTTGCTCATGATATCATATTTCATTTCTGTCATATATTCCCTTGACTTTTATCTTGGTGTATAGTGTGAGATGTTGATCTAGACCTAGTTTCTGCCAGATTGGTTTTCAGTGTTCTCAGTAGTTTCTATAGTAAATCCTTTCTCAAGCAAGTGAAAACTTTGGGTCTATCAAACACTATGCTGCTGTTACGTTATTATAAATATACGTTTATTTTTTCCTTTTTCTCTCTTTTTGGTCTCGGTTTAAATATCAAAAAATCATGTATGAGTCCTAGAAAGGAATGAGAAAGAAGGTTCTCTTCTTTCCCTATGAGTTTATGTAATACTGAAATTAATTTTCCTTTGAATGTTGTTATAATTCACTTCTAAATCCCTCTTGGTGTTTTATTTCAATTTTTTGTTCTCATATAGGGTTATTTAAATAACCTTTTATTTTTTGAATATTTTATTTTTTCGTAAACAAATCCTCCATACAAGAACCATATATGAATCATATTCCAAATTTGACTACTTAAAATTTGAAATCCTTGTGATGATTGATATTATTCAAAGAAGGAAATCAGTTACCTTTTGGCCTCTGTTTTCGATTTATTTTTGCCTTAAAATATTTCTAGTTGGATTTGTCTTAGTCTTTCTATAAAATTCATGATAATAGTTACAGGGTCTTTTATGTGGAAGGGTGGTCCCACTTAGCTACTATGAAAGAGGGGCCCTGAGGTCATTCTCCCCTCACTGCTCAGAGGTTTTCCTTTTTTCATCTTGGGACCAGAGACACATTTCTGAACTGGCAGGTGGAGATTAGTGTGTGGCTTGTGGCCCAAGGACGGCACAAAACTAAGTGGGCTGCCTGGGTTTCTGAAGCTGCTTGGCTTGGTTATTGTGGGGTCCCCCAGTGGCCTTAACTGGCCACCAAGAGAAGAAATATGTTCATGCAGAACTAAAAAATGATCGTGGGGGGTGTTTGATACGTCAGCGCAGCCGGATGGTACAGTGGTGAGAGCGCCAGGCTGGAGCCAGGGCCACTCTTCCCGAGTTCAAATCCGGCCTCAGACACTTCCCGGCGGTGTGGCCCTGGGCGTCACTTCTCTTCCCCCCTCCCCCCATCTGCCTCAGTTTTCTCATCTGTAAAGTGAGCTGGAGAAGGAAATGGCGAGCACTGTGGTAGCTCTGCCCAGAGAACCCCAAAAGGGATCCCAGAGGGTGGGGCATGATGGAGACAAGGGACCCGCAGGGGGTCTGCCCCCTCTCTGCCGGAGGCTTTGCTTTTTGTTTTGTCTTTTTAACTGCACTGCGGTTCATAAACTACTTCCCCTGGCCCTGCTCCGTGGGCGTCACCTTTCCGGCCTCCTGCAGTGCTGCCCCACTGGTCACCCACTGCCCCCCATGACCGGCCGTTGCTCACCTCCTGTCTCTGCTCTGCCCCGTAGGGAAGGTGGGCCTCCTGGTATCACATGCATGGCAGAATCCTCCCCTAGACACCCTCCCGGCGCCCTGCGCCTGACAGAGCCAGAGCCCTCTCCTACATGGCCTCCTGGTGTCCCACGCCCAGCAGAGCCCTCTCTTAGATGCCCACTTGGTACCCACGCCCAACAGGGCCCTCCCCTAGACGCCCACCTGGTACCCACACCTGGCAGGGCCCTCTCCTACATGGCCTCCTAGTACCCATGCCCAACAGGGCCTTCTCTTAGATGCCCACCAGGTACCCACGCCCGGCAGGGCCTCTCCTACATGGCCTCCTGGTGCCCTGCGCCTGGCAGAGCCCTCCCCTAGATGCCCACCTGGTACCCACACCCAGCAGGGCCCTCTCCTGCTGGCCTCCTGGGGAGAAACCTTGTCTCTGCCCAGTTAGTTTCAGGTCGCCCCCATCCCACGGGGAGTGCCGTGAAGGGAGGGGCCGAGTTTGCTTTTTCCCAGCTTCCCTTTAGCACAGTGTTTGGCACCCAGTAGGTGCTTAATAAATGTTCACTGAACAACTGACATAAGCATTTATTGTATTTGTAAAAGGCAAACATGAAAAAAAGCACGCTCTCCTCCTTCCCGAGTCACTGTCCTGCGGCACAAAGCTTTCCTTGGGCAGAGCGACGAGGGTCTCTCCCTAGATCAGTTCCGTTACTAGATTCTGTGAACAAGATCTCCTTCACACCCATCACACTGACCCGTTAGTGCCTGAAGATTGTGTCGCCAGGGTTGGACCCTTGAGACCTAGAGAGAAGCTTGTGCTTCCCCCTAACTGTGGTCTGGTCATTTCCCAAAGTGTCTGACTCTTTGTGCCCCACTGGGGGGTCTTGGCAGAGCCCGGAGAGAACTCCCTTCTCTAGTTCATTTTACAGGTGAGGGCATGGGGGCAGACGAGGTGCCCGGGGCAGTGTCTGGGGCGGATCTGACCTCGGGAGGATGACGTGGCTCCCAGACCGGGCTCTGCCCACCTTTCACTCACAGGCTGGCAGGAAATGACCGGCCAGTCATGTTTTCTGTAACGTCTTGGACTCCCCCTGACCGATGGCCCTCTGTGCCCCCGGAGACTGAAGCAAAAGGTCACGCCAGTAAATACGGGGTTTGTTCAGGGCGTCTGCTGCGGCTGAAGCGCCCGGAGGAGCTGGTTGGGCAACCACGAGTTGGAGGGTCAATCCCCAGTAATGTGCAGGGAGGGGAAAAGGCAGTGGGAGGGACTGCTGAATGCAGAGGGAATGGCATGGGGAGTCCCGGGGCTGAATTAATGAGTGATTTGTGCCGTGCGACTTAGAGAGAATGTCCGGCTGTGGGCGTCCTTCAGGACTTAGGGTGCTGCCTGCGCCTCAGGCATTAAGTGTTTATTAAGTGCTTGCTGTTTGCCCAGTGCTGGTTATACAGAAAAGGGCAAAGAGAGCCGCGGACCTCACAGTCTATTGGGGGACACAGCGCTACACACAGACGGGGAAAATGGAGATGCTCAAGGAAAGGCACTGAGTGAAGGAGCTTTGGGGAGGCCCCTAGGGGAAGGTGGAACTGAAGGGAGCCAGGAGCTGGCTCTGGGGGAGCACGGCTCTGGGGGAGCACCGGCTCTGGGGGAGCACTGGTTCTGGGGGAACCCTGGCAGCCAGGCAGAAGGCTCTGGGGAACCGCCGGCTCTGGGGGAGCGCCGGCTCTGGGGGAGCACTGGTTCTGGGGGAGCACTGGCTCTGAGGGAGCACTGGCTCTGGGGGAGCACTGGCTCTGAGGGAGCACTGGCTCTGGGGGAACACTGGCTCTGGGGGAGCACTGGCTCTGGGGGAACCCTGGCAGCCAGGCAGAAGGCTCTGGGGGACCGCCGGCTCTGGGGGAGCGACGGCTCTGGGGGAGCAATGGCTCTGGGGGAGCACTGGCTCTGGGGGAGCGCCGGCTCTGGGGGAGCGCCGGCTCTGGGGGAGCGCCGGCAGCCAGGCAGAAGGCTCTGGGGGAGCACTGGCTCTGGGGGAGCGCCGGCTCTGGGGGAGCACTGGCTCTGAGGGAGCACCAGCAGCCAGGTGGTCGGCTCTGGCCATCTCCTTCCTTCCCCGGGGCCGGGCTCTCCCCAGGCCTCTGTCTGCACGCAGTGCCTTCAGTTGCTTCTCCCGTTGGGTGTCCCGCTGTCAGCTCCAACTCAGCGCCCCTAAATCTCACCTCACCTGCTCTTCCCCAAACCCGGGAAGCCTGGTGGCCGTCTCTTTCCTCTCATTCACAGAACCCTGCACTTGTGGCTGTCGGGCTCTCTGCCTGAACCGGGGCCCTCCCCCCGGTTGTGAGTCTGTCCTTTCCCTTCTCTTTGCCTCCCGGCCTGTTCTCTGACATCAGTGTCCTCGCTCCTAACGGGCGTTGGCTCTAGGCTGTCTGCCCGTTTCCTTCCCTGTCCCGGTGTCCCTCTGGCAATTTCATGCTTGGCGGTGGCCTTCCTGAAATGGAGAGCCCGGGTGTGTGGTGGCCACAGCAGAAGGCAGTGGGGGAGCCCCCCAGGACCCGGCCCCCCAGGACCCAGCCCCCGCTTACAACGTGCGCCGCTGACTTGCTGCGCTTGCTCCCGGTTTTTTAAAGCCAGACTTCTGTTTGAAGTTATTTTTTAACCTGACTGTTCTAAGACTCTACATCCTTTTTCAGTTTCTTTCCCTCGATTTAGCCCAGTTTCTGGAGCTTTTAAAAATCTGGCTCGTCAGCATGTTAGTTTCTTCTTAGTTTTGTGTCGTCCAAGTTTCGTGAGCGTGGCCTCTGTGCCTCATCCAGAGCATTGGGGAAGATGTTAAACGGCAGCCTTGGCCCGGCCCCGATCCCCGTGGCGCCCGTTGGCAATCTCCCTCCAAGGGCAATGGCCTCCCGACGAGTTCCATCCGCTTGCAGTCCCCCCTGCTCTGCATCTCTCCATCTTTGCCACAGGACAAAGGGAGGGGAGCGACCAAGCGCCTTGTCACAGAGCTGGGCAGGCCTTCGCCGGGCACTTGGCCCAGCTGCCAGGCTCGTCCTGAGGCTCAGCAGGCTGCCCTGCCCCAACTTGGGCGCTTCCTTTTCTAGGTGTTCCCAAGATTTCTCTTAATCAGGATTTTCGGACTTTTGCTAGAAATGGAAGTCACATTCAGTGTCCGCTTTTTCTTCAAAACTCAGCTTTCCAACCCTAAAACACTGTTTAAATTCTCACGTCCAACCGAGGTCCTGCATATTGAAGGCTGCTCTAACTGGGAAACGCTCCCTGTTTACGCTCCATCGGCCAGGAGTCACTTGACTGCCCTCCTTTCCTTTCTCAGAGAAAATCTTTTTCTTCTCTTTTTTTAATATCTTACAAATCAGATAGCACCCATTTATTTTTAGTTTCCTGTAAACTTGACGCTGCTATTTCTGCCTCTCCAGAGCCTCGAGTGTTTACAGCGTCACCAGTGTCCACTCTGCTTGCCTACCTCAGTTGACCCTCCCTGGGCCTGCTCCGTGGAGAAGAAGGCCACAAAGCAGAGCTCTTCTCTGCTGCTCACATAGTGGGGGCTTTAGGCAAGGATTTCTCTGGCAGCTCGCTTCCTTCCTCCCACTTCGCTGCTCATCGGTGGCTAATTTACCCCCAATCACTTCTTCTAAATCCTGCGATTTTACAGCGTGACTTTCTGCCAAAACAAAACCGTTCTTTTCACAAGAGGTCAGGCTCTCTCTTCGCTTGCAGCCTTCGGGAACAATTTTAACACGACACGATTGTTTTTAGGGGGGCTACCTGCCATTTCCCTTAGAGTCTTAAAAGGGACGTCTGAGTTGGAAGAGACTTCACAGGTTACATAATAATAATAATAATAATAAATAATAATAATAATAGCATTTATATAGCACCGTGGGCTGGCAAAGCGCCTTACAAATATATTTCATTTGCCCTTCATCAGCAACACTGTGAGGTAGGTGCTATAATTATCCCCATTTTGCAAGTGGGGAAACTGAGGCAGGCGGTGATTAAAGTGACTTGCCCAGAGCCACAGGGCTAAAAGTGCCTGGATTCACATTAGCTCTTGGGCCTTCCTCGCCCTGGCCTGGCCCCCACTAGCCCTTCCAAGTCTGGCCCCGGGTGTACCTGAGTCTCTGACTCTCCCCAAGTGACCCGTGTGCATACGAGTCTGAAGTCTTCAGGTCAGTGATGGCTGCTTGGGGACCATGTTTCCCTTACGTCTAAGCGAGGTCTCCCTGATGCTTCTTCCTTCCTTCTGGTCCCTCCTTCAAACGGGGTCCGCCTTTAAATCCCTGAGGGAGGAACTCGGCTAACGAGACGATATTTGGGAGGGATTCTCCCTCTGGGGCTCTCGGGGCCCTCCCAGGAGGCCTCTGGCGCCTTCACCCAGACTCCCCTCCTCACGGTCCGGCGGAGCCGCCCAGGCCTCGGCCTCTGCTGGGACGCGTCCCGTGGGCGCGGCTGCACCGGCCCCTCACTTGCTCTAGAAGCTCCGTCTCCTTGGCGGCAGTTCGGGGACGGCTGCGTCGGGCTCACGGCCCTGGCGCAGACGGAGGTCCCAGGGCTCCCGGAGCCGCTCTCGGGCCCCTCGCTCCTCGTCCCTTTGCTTTCTCCTGGCTACGGCAGCGCTGCCTAACAGGGAGGCCGAGGGCGGCTCCTGGTCTGGGCACAAAGGCAGAGCCGGGGCAAAGGGAGCGGGCGGGGAAGGGCTGGCGCCGCGGCCTCTGGCGGGGAGGGAGGATGCGGGCAGGCCCTTAGATTTGGGCCTTACCCGGGGGCAGCGCTCCGGACGGTGAGGATGAGTTGGGGGGATTTACGGCCCGGGCAGGGCCTTGGAGTCTGGGGAGGCCAGTCTGGGAGGGCCCCAAAGGAGGCCCTGCTCCAACCTCCAGCCACTGGGCTGTTGTTCTACAAGTGTGAGGGTGAGCCTGGCCGGGGGCCGGGAGCCTGGGAGGCTGCAGCTCTGGCTGCGTCCGGCGGGAGCAGGCCCTGAGCCCTCTGCCCGGCACACGTCTCGGGAACCACGTGGGGTTGCGCCAGGCAGCCGGTGCCCTCCCCGCAGTGCCCTTGTTGGGAACGTGGCTCCGGCCTCGGGGTTGGGCCCACGGGGGGTGTCCGGGGCCATGCTGGGCAGCTGGATCCGGCCCCTCCCCGCGTGCCCTTGTTGGGAACGTGGCTCCGGCCTCGGGGTCGGGCCCGGGGGAGGGGGGGTGTCCGGGGCTGTGGCGGGCGGCCCCTCGCTCTAACCCCTCTCTGATCTGCCCTCGTAGTCTCTCTTAGAGGCCCATGACATCGTGGCATCCAAGTGTTATGACTCGCCCCCATCGAGCCCGGAAATGAATCACTCCTCGGTGAACAATCAGCTGCTGCCGGTGGACGCCATTCGTATCCTCGGGATCCACAAGAAAGCGGGCGAGCCCTTGGTAAGCCAGGGATCGGAGCTCGGCTCCCCTTGGCGTGAGTGCTGGGGCTGCAGCTGAGCTCTGGCCCCCGCGCGGTCTGAGCCCCCCCAGCGCCTTCTGTAGGGAAGCTTATCACCCAGGGCCAGTAGGAGCACGAAGAGATGCCCAGGGCCAGGGTCTAAAGGACAAAGTGGGGCGGGACCATGGAGAGCATGGAGAGCAGGGCTCCTCCTCCTCCCCCGAGGTGGGTCCCCACGGCCGCACGTGGGCAGAATGGCCTCCTCCTGCCTCCAGGCTCGGGAGGGGAGCGGCCCCCGGAGCCCCCGTGCCGGCCAGCCTGGGCTGGGGGTGAAAGCCGTTTGCTCCTCCCGGGAGGGCAGCCGCGAGCCTCGGTCCCCCTGCCCTCCCGAGTTCGGGGCTATCCCGGGGTGACTGTCGCCGCTCTCTCCCCCAGGGGGTGACGTTCAGGGTCGAAAACAACGACCTGGTGATCGCCCGGATCCTTCACGGGGGCATGATCGACCGGCAGGGGCTCCTCCACGTCGGGGACGTCATCAAGGAGGTCAACGGCCACGAGGTCGGCAGCAACCCCAAGGAGCTGCAGGAGCTGCTGAGGAGCATCAGCGGCAGCGTCACCCTGAAGATCCTGCCCAGCTACAGGGACACCGTCGCCCCTCAGCAGGTGAGCGGGGGCGGGCGGGCCCGGCCCCCGGAGGCCCAGGACAGGGCGCCGTTCTCTCCCCCCCCTTCTCTGTGGTTCTCCCCTCTCTCGTTCCCCTGTTTTTCCCCATCATCCCTAATGGGGCCTCAGACAAGGGTTTTAGTGGAGGCTTGAAACGCACTTAAACTGTAAAGCCTGTGATCAGGGTCTCTCTCCAACCTCGCCCGTCTCCGTCAGTGCTCGCATCCGTACTTGCTCTAAGAGATCCTTCTGAGCCGGTGCAGGGGCCCGGATGCCAGCTGGCTGCTCTCGCAGGAGGCTGGTTCTGCCCGCCCTTCCCACGCCCAGAAGCTCTGCTCCCAGAGTCCTCCGCAGGGCCTGGGGGTGGCAGGGGGCGGCCCAGCTCCAGAAGGGGCAGAGCAGGGACCTGCCGCCCAGAGCTGCCCTTTGCCGGGTCGGGGTCTCCCTGAGGCTGCTGGGAAGCGGGCCCGAGGGGAGCAGGAGCCACGTCATGTGGCTGTGATCTCTGCCTCCGAGGCTTCCTCTCTTCCGGGGGGTGGGGGGGCAGCCCCCACCGGAGCCCGAGTTCCCCAGTTCTGGGGGCCTGCCTTGGTCTCCCCGACCTTCCCCTGGGCCTCCTGGCCGGTCTGCGCTGCTGCATCCCTCCCCAGCCCTCCTGCCCAATGCCTGCCCAAGCTGGTCGGAGCCCGTGGCCACTGAGGCGCGGTCCCTGCCTCCCGGAGAGATCGGGGGAGCAGTGATGCTGTCCCCTCCTCCTTCCCCGTCCCTGCAGCCGCCCATCCCCGCAACGGCCTCGTCAGCGGCCGCCTCCCTTTCCTCCTCGGCCTGGCTCCTCATTCCTTCTCTCCGCAAAGCGCTGAATTTTTTTTTTTTAATTCTCCACCCACGAGACCCGTGAGAGCGGCTGATTCTTGGACAGAGACCTCGGGTCAGGGAAAGCTCACGAACGTTCTGTGACTTTGGACCGATGGGAGCCGCGCCCCCCAGATCGGGGCAGCTCCCAGTGGGATTGAGGAGACAGCGGGGAGCAGCCGGGAAGGAGGAGCGCGTCCGGGAGCCCTCGGAAGGTGCCGAGGGTGAGGCAGAGCCCGAAAGGCTTCCCCCCGAAGGCTGGAAGGAAGCCAGAGAAACCGGGGTCGAGAGAGGAAGCTGACGGGGCCGGCGTGGAGCACGGCCGGAGGACGGGGCGCGTGGGGAGCAGCTGGAGGCTGGGCGAGAGCAGGGGCCAGGGAGGCCGTGAGGTGGGAGAAGGGAAGGGCCAGGGGATGCCGCTTTGTGCGTTTGATCCCAGAGGCAGGGGGAAGCCCCTGGAGTTTGAGTAGGGGGTGACACGGTCAGACGCGCACTTTAGGGAACGCACTCAGATGGCTGAATGGAGGATGGACTACAAGCAGCTGCCATCGTTCGGGTGTGAGGGGGTGAGGGCCCCTCTATGGCGAGGGCTGTGACCGGGGACAGAAGGGGGCCATTGGGAGAGAGGCTGAAAAGATGAACCAGAAAGCTCGTGGCCGGAGACATCTCATCGCTGCCTCTGGACGGAGCGAGCTCGGCCAGAAGGAGCCGCCAGAAAGCAGCCCGATCCGCTCCGCGCGTCCCACAGTTCTCCTCGAGGATCCCGGCGTTCTCTCGGCGATCCCTGAGGAAGCGGATCTTGGAGCATCTCCCTCCTGGAGGCTCAGAAGCCCTCGCGCCTCCAAGGACCAGAGAGATGCTGGCGGAGCCCGGTGGGCTCCGGCTTGTGCCTGATCCCGATGTGTGGGCCGCAGATGCAGAAGTGCATCCTGGGAAAGGGAGGATCGTACCGGGGAGGGGCCGGCTGGGGGGGCGGCCTGGACACGCGGCAGGAGGAGGAGCCCTCCCCGGCCCACGGAACCTCGATGGAAGCTCGTCATGGGGACAGAGACAAGAACGAGAGAGAAGGCGTCGGGCCGCGACTAAAGAGAAAGCCCCCCTTGGTGAATCGACGTGTGGGAGGACAGGATTCGCCCAAGTGCTTGCTCTCACTCATAAAGAATCTCCGGTGGGGGCAGCAGACTCTGCCCTGAAGCAGGAGGACCTGAGTTCAAATCCGGCCTCAGACCCTTTGGACTTTTGTGCACTTATCTACCCATTGTACAACAAACAAAGGCACGGGCAGATCGTAGCGTCATTTCAAGAAACCTATCGGCAGTAAATTGACTAATAATAGTTTGCGTACCGATTCTTATTCTTGTTTTACTTATAATTTGGCTTTATATCTTCAAGGAATCGATAGACAGCTAGGAAAGTATTTTAAAAATTCTGACAATTTTCTAAATGCTAGAATTGTGTTACGGATTAATCTTTTTTAATGGTGTTAAAAGTGCGGCGGCTCGCAGAAACGTGGTGCTGTGATTTTCACTTAATGAGTATCGGATGTATATTGTGTGTCTGTTATTCTTCAGAACCATCGGATGTGTCTGGTTATGATTACGATAATGCTTGGAAAGGAAGAATTCTTAGATAAGCAGGGTCTGCTGTCAGCGTGGCCCGGGCCCAGGCCGTGAGTGGCGAGGAGCAGTAAAAGTATGGGGGGGTTGGCTCTCCGACTGCCCTGATTATGTCTGACTAAGCCGGATCCCAGTATTTGGGGAACTGAAGAGTATTTGAGATTGGTGGGAAATGGTTTCTGGGACCTCCACAGCCGCAGCGTCTCGGCTGGTCACAGACGCCATCGTTAAGTCGCCCCCATGGCGTTTCGCTCGCCCGGGTGAGCCGGGCTTCCGCCGCGCCACGGTCACGGTCTCGGAACTTCCTTTCAGGTGTTCGTGAAATGCCACTTTGACTACGACCCCTACAACGACAACCTGATTCCCTGCAAGGAGGCGGGACTGAAGTTCTCAAAAGGAGAGATCCTTCAGATCGTCAACCGTGAGGACCCGAACTGGTGGCAGGTGAGTGGCTCTCGGCCCGGCTGGGGCTCCTCTGGCCTGAGGAACGTGGGCGCTCCTACCTCATCAGAGAACCCCCTCCTTTCCCAGACGTCCTCATCGCCCATGAGAGACCCTGAATCTGGGGGGATGCAGTGCCCATGAGGATGACGCGCAGCGGGCTGTGTGCCCCCAGCTCCCGAGACTGCTGTGGCTCTGCCTTGGGCAGGGGGACCTCGAGGCCCCTCTTGGGGGGTCTCCTTTGACTCAGCTTACTTTGTGCACTCTCAGCGGGCCCGTGTGTCTTTTGGCCTGCTCTCCACCTAGAGCAGGGCAGAAATGAATGCTGGGTGAGAGGGCAAAGAAGGGACCGATTGCTCTAGTTAAGAACAGAAAGTTAAGTTTTTAGAGCATTTGAGAATGACAGAGCGCTTTTTCCTACGTGATTTGCTCCTCATAACAACAATCCAGCCAAATTGGCGGTGCCAGGGTTGGGTCTGTATGGAGGAGGGAACTGTGGCCCGGACAGAACCGGAGACTTAGCTAGTCACGCAGCCGCCCCCATTGCCTCCCTCCCCAAGTGGGCTCTCGAGAAACAGGCTCGTTCTCCCCCGCTCCCCCCCACCCCCCAGCTTGCTTTTCGTATGTGAGGAGGCCCCCTTGCCTCCCTCTTGTTCTGTGTGCGCACGTATGTGAGCGCACACTTGTCTGTGGGAGGATCTCCCAGAATGGGGCTCAACTCTAAAAGCAGAAAAGGGAGCCGGACGGTGGGATTGTTGGGGTTTTTTAATTGGACAAAACTCCAGACTCCGCTGCAGCACTATTTTGTATCTGAGAACACCACAGCTTGGGAACACCATAAAACTGGGAACATTTCATTTTAAACTGTAACTTTACTCTTCATATACATATGTATCGAGATATAATAGATAATGTTATTCCATATAGAGTATATCGAATAACATTATATATTCTATCTTGATACATTGTATATTTATATATTAACATTATCATAAATACAATATGTTCAAAAGCATTTTTCAAAATTGAAAATGGATCCCAAATTCCTAGAACCTTGTTTTCAGTTTACTTAGCTTATAGTAATTATTAAACAATCAATTATTAAATATGAATATGTAAATATATTCAATATAATAAGACATGAACGATTAAATTCTTCTTAAATGATTCTTTTCTAAAGCTGCTTTTTTTTTTTAAACTTTTTTCCCTCCCCATTCCTATTTCTTCTTTCTCTACTTAGGAATTCTTTCTCTTAGTTCTTTTTTCTCACACTTTATCCACCCTGAAGTCTTTCCTCTTGAATATTATTATTATTATTATTATCAAAGGTAATAGTAGGTGATTGTAATTAATATATCATTTGTTGCTTTTCTGTTTGAATAATATATAATTAAAATTACTAATGATAGTCATACTGTCAGCTAGCACTTGTCACGTGTCAAGGTTTGCAGAGAGCTTTTCAAATATGACTTTATTCTCTCTGAGGCTGGTGTTGTTACCCTCCTCAGGAAGCCGGGGCAGACAGGGTGGAGTGACTTGATCAGGGTCACAGAGCTAGTAAGCGTTGAGGCCGGGTGGGAACGCCTCCTACTGACTCCATGGGGCTCTGGGCCCCGTGACTCCACCTCGCGCTCTCTCCTTAAATCGTCCGTGTGGGCAGCGTGGCCAGGCAGGAGAGCCCATACCCAGCCCCATGCCTGGGAGGCTCCTCTCGTCCCGGCGGGCAGAGGCGGAGGTTGGCGTGCCAGGGATCGAGCCCCCGGCGCTGCAGCTTTGCCCGGGGTCTGCCTTCCCCGGAGGGGGCTTGAGATCCAGCCCCCCACCAGACGCCCCCGAGAGCTCCCGTGCTTGAGCCCCGGGGGTGGTCCGTGAGGGGAGGGGTCTTCGGCCTCTGCCTTTTACAGGCTCTGTTTGATTCCAGGCTAACCACGTGAAGGAGGGAGGAAGCGCCGGCCTCATCCCCAGCCAGTTCCTGGAGGAGAAGAGGAAGGCGTTTGTGAGGAGAGACTGGGACAACCCGGGTGAGCCTCTGGGTCCCTGCTCTGCCCGCTGCTGGGTCCTGGAGCCTTGGGCCCAAATCAGCCATAAATATATATTGGGGGGGAGGGTGGAGAGACAGAGAGTGTGTGTCCATCCGTTACCTGGAACTGCAGACTCGCTGTCGGAGGCTCAGTTAATCCCTTCGGTTGCCCCAGGGGCAGGGCACGCCCATGGGGTTCTGCGAGAGCATTTCCCGGTACTTCGGCCGGCCGTTTAAAGCCCACTTGTCTCGTTGTCTCCAGGGCCTTTTTGTGGAACCATAAGCAGCAAAAAAAAGAAGAAGATGATGTACCTGACCACCCGCAATGCAGGTATTGTGAGAGCTTCTGGAAAGGCCGGCTGACCTCGCGGGTCTGAGCATTGCTCGGGAGCGTTGCCGGCTTGGGCGCCACTGGCGGCGCAGGGAAGTCGTGCCGCGGTCGCTCCTGGGGGCTTCGCTCCGCGGTGTTCCCGGGGGGACAGGGACTGGCAGAGGGGCCGGCGCCAGCTGCTCTCCCCTCTGAGGGCCTCCCTGCCTGTCGCCTTCTCTCCAGGCGGACTTGCCCACCAGGGGCTTTGCTGACCCTGAGAGAGGGGACACTTGCTGCCTGGGATCCCCCAGGGGGGGACACGATGCCGGGCGGTCTCTGGCCACAGCAAGAGGGCCCACGGAGCCCTGCCCTCGGGCTCACCCGGCCAGCTGTGTCCTTGGGGCCGGGGGCTCCGTGGGGCTGGGGGCTCCTTGGGACTGGGGACTCCTTGGGGCCGGGGGCCCGCCATCAGCAGAACGGTGCAGACACTGGCCACGGTTGACACTCTCCTTCTCTCCCCACTTAGAATTTGACCGACACGAAATCCAGATATACGAGGAAGTGGCCAAGATGCCGCCTTTTCAGAGGAAGACCTTGGTCTTGATCGGGGCCCAGGGGGTTGGCCGGAGGAGCTTGAAGAACAGGTTCATCGTGCTGAATCCCACCAGGTTTGGGACCACGGTGCCGTGTGAGTAACCGCCACTTCCTCCCCGGCTTTGTGTCAGGTCGTGGGGGGCCGGGGGGGGGGCTGCTTCTCTCCCGATCCCTTTTTCTGGTTTGACCCTGAATGCTTCAGCTCAGGAGTTTTGTGTGAGCCCGGCTCTCGGCCTGCGTCCTCACCAGGCTTTCGGAAGCGTCCGACGATGGCCTTCCCTCTGACGAGACGGCCCGCTGGCTCCTCGCGAGCCTGGTTACCCGGTCCCCCGGGGCCTGCCGAGGTCTCTGTGCGAGCCCGGCTGTGCCCAGAGCCGGGACGCTCGGTCTCAGCCCCCTCAGCGTGTGGCGGGTGCCCCCGGGGCGGTCGTGGGCTTGGCCCACCCTCCCAGAGCGGCTGCGGGGCTGGGGAACCGCACTCGGCCTCCCTCCCTCCGGCCCGCGCCCTCCCCACATAGTCGTGGTGTTGCTCTAGTGGAAGGCGATGAGCTCTCCTCGTGGCTGGGAGCTCCCACGTCAACTTTATCTGTGGAAAAAAGGCTGTTTGTGGCCAGAATCATAATTACGCGAGGAGCCTCCGGATTGTTCCACACTGGGAGGCTCCTTTGCCTCATTAAGCACTTGGCCGACGCGGCCGGAGACCGCAGAGTGCAGTAGGACCAGAAGGCTTCTGAGCGGAGCCGCCTCTGGGTGCGGACGGGGCCGGGTCCCCGGCTCTGGTTCCCGGCCTCGGTCAGAGGGGATCCGCAGCCACGGGCCTCGGGCCCCCCGCCAGGCTTTTGGTAGAAGGGCCAGAGTCTCCGGGGATGGAGCGAGAGCCCTTAATGTTTCCTCGGCGGCTCCTCCGCCCTGTGAGGACGGCCCCGTGGCCTGTCGCCCACACGCGGGGAGGGAGACTCCGTGGTAACTGCCAAACCCCCGGACACCCCGTGGAGAGCGCAGGGCGGGAGGCAGCGGGAGCCCCTGGGCGGGAGGCCGGGGGTGTCGGCCCCTGCGGAGGCAGAGTCCGCTCTGAGAGGAGGCGCGGGGGCGGGGGTCCGTCTGAGGAGTAGGGGTCAGACCAGGGGAAGGGCAGCCCCGGAGCTCGGTCCCTTCGCGCTCTGTCCTCAGCTTCCCAGCCTGTTGCAAGGGGCTTGAAAGGAGAGCCCCAGGAGGACTCGGCATTACTGGAGTGTAAGCGGCTGGAGAGTCTCCCGCCTGCCCTCCCCGGCCTGGGGCCTCTCCAGCTCCCTGCGGGCGGCCCTCGGATCCTGAGCTATAAATAAGCCCCCCGGGGCCACCCCTAAACGTGTTTCTTTTCCCCGTGGAAACCCCCGACCCCCGCGCCAGCCCCTCGCGGTCCAGACTCCCCACCTGGAGCTGCTGAGGCCCAAGGTCCGACTGAAACCCTCTCTGTGCGTTTGCCTTGCCCGCAGTCACCTCGCGGAAGCCGAGGGAGGACGAGAAAGACGGCCAGGCCTACAAGTTCGTGTCGCGCGCTGAGATGGAGGCGGACATCAAGGCCGGGAGGTACCTGGAGCACGGGGAATACGAGGGCAACCTCTACGGCACCAGGATAGACTCCATCTTGGAGGTGGCCCAGACCGGGAGGACGTGCATCCTGGATGTGAACCCGCAGGTGAGGGAGCGGGAGGGGGGCGGAGGCGGGAGGGGGGAGGGAGGGCGGGGGAGGGAGGGAGGGAGGGAAGGGGGGAGGGAGGGAGGGAGGGAAGGGAGGGAGGGGGGAGGGGGGAGGGAGGGAGGGGGGAGGGGGGGAGGGAGGGAGGCGGGAGGCCCGGGAATGGCCCAGAGGCTCTCCGTGGCCTCCTCTTCCCAATGCTGAGCTGCTCAGTCCCGGGTGGAGTCTGGGGGGGGGGGGGAGGCGTGACTGCGGCTGCACAGGTAGCACCAGCTCCATCTGGTTATGGCTGGAGGCCTTTAATCTGTGCATGGAGGGAAGAAAGCAGGACGTCCTGGGGGAGGGAAGGCAGAGGCCGCCGCCTTGTGGGGGAAGGAGCCGTCGTGCCCGGGGACAGAATCCGTCCGGGGCGGCCGGTCTCACATCTCCGAGCGGAGACGACGGCGTGGGGGGAGCCCGGGCGTGGGCCTGAACGTTCACCTGTCCCCAGGCTCTGAAAGTGTTGAGGACGTCCGAGTTCATGCCCTACGTGGTGTTCATCGCGGCTCCCGAACTGGAGACTCTGCGCGCTATGCACAAGGCCGTGGTGGACGCTGGGATCACCACCAAGCTGCTGACGGTGAGCGGGCTCCCTCTCCCACGCTGCCCGCCTTCCCTCTCCTGCCTCCCCGCGACCTGGGCCGGGACTGTGGGGGGGGGAGGGAGGGCGCTGGGCCTTCGGCGCGGGGGAGCTCACGGCGGCCGGGGGGCTGCTGACCAGTGGTAGCTATGGGGAGGCTCCTCAGGCCTCCCAGCGGGGAGCCACGCTTAACAAGGCCACAGTCGTCTGGTTCCTACTCACGGGATCAGGGCTCTGGCTCCTTGAGGGGAGATGTTAGCGTGGAAAAGCTGGGCAGTGGGTCATGGGGTTAAAACAAAGGTGTGGAAGGTCAGGTGGTGTCCAGCCGCCTCCCTCCACGTCTCGGGGACTGAGAGCTCGGTCGCTTTCCTGGCTGGGGTCGGGCGGCCTCCCCCCGGGGCTCCTCACACTGGTGAACCTTAGGTCGGGCCCAGAAAACAGGGAGCAGAGGAACTAATTTGTTTACAAGCTCAACAGGGTGACTTAGGGTGACTTAGGTCAGGGGACGGGCATTTTCTATTGGCAGCCGTGCAAACGTAAGAATTGTCGGCAGTGCTGTCGGCCAAAGGACAGGGAGAGCACGGTCCTGGGGGGCGGGGGGAGGGCCACGGTTCTGGCCGGAAGGCCCCGTCCCCCTCGAGCCAGCCCGGGCGGGCAGGGGCTTCTTGGCTCCGCTGGCAGATCTGCTCCGCGAGGCCCTGGTCAGGATCCTGGGGACCCAGGGAGCTGGAACGCCATCGTCAGTGTTACACAAGCTCGCGGGCCCGGGCTGGACTTGGTACCAGCCGGAGAGTTCTGTGCGTCCCGGGGCTTCCTGTTTGATCCTCCTCATGCATCCGGGAGAGCCGTGAGGGAAAAACAAACGGGCAGAGAGCAAATCCGGCCCAAGCGAGGGGCGTCCTCCTGGCTTCGCGCCAGCCGGACAGGTGTCGGCCGTGCTGTGGGAGGCCTTTGGCCGCGAGGCTCCCGGCCTAAAACGGGCTGGAGCTCCCGTGTCATCCCCCTTCCTTCCTTTCCGAACCCCTGTAGGACACGAACCTGAAGAAGACGGTGGATGAGAGCGCCCGCATCCACAGAGCCTACAACCACTACTTCGATCTGATCATCGTCAACGACAACCTGGACAAGGCCTTCGAGAAGCTGCAGTCGGCCATCGAGAGACTGCGGGCCGAGCCGCAGTGGGTCCCCATCAGCTGGGTGTACTGACGGGCCCTTTGCGCAGAAGAGACAAAATGGAACCTTTCCAAGTAAACGTTTGTCTAAGAAACGTGTGCGGCGCTAGACGGTCCCGGCCAAGTCGAGGCGTTTTTACTCGGTAGACTGAAATATTAGGACACGACTCGGAATTTTTATAGAAAATGTGGAAGGGGAAGTGGACTTAAATATGTAATTTATCTTAATTTTTCTAACTTTTTACAGATAATCTTTCTATTCATATCACAGAGAGAAATGCGTTGAAGCATTTTGTATATGTTTTGATTTAACATTTTTGCCTTTTTCATCCGAGTTTTCCGATCATTCACTTTAACAGTGCATTTTGGTCTCCTATTTTCACTGTGATAATGGATACTTGAAGCAGTTTTTGTAAAACCCTCATTATGGTTCTGTTGCCAGCTATTCTTATTAAGGGAAAACACTAATTATGAACTGTCATCTAATTTAATTTCTTCTGAGAGCAGAATGTCAGTAATCAGTGCCATAACCAGCATCCCATCACCTTACTCCGTGTCTGCTTTCTGCTCTCCTGGAGGTCGGTGCGGTTGCTCATTGTACTTTACACAGACAGTAGGTCCCCTTCACGTTGGTTTTAGGGGGAAATGCAGCGCGAGAAGGGGCCTCCCCTCCGAGGCTGTTCGTGTGAGCCGTTTCCCAGCATGCATTGTGTGGGGGAGGGTGCGGCCGCTCCCCTGTAACTAGTACGGCGGGGCTGAGCGAGAAGGGGCGCCCCCGCAGAGACCCCGAGTCCGCGAGGGACGGGGGAGGGAGAGAGCGCCTTAGGATTCGGGAAACAGAAACTTAGGTCAAAGTATTTATTTTCACTAGTGAAAATTTCACTGATAAGGAAAAAACCTTAATTTATAAAGCTTTTTATTATAATATGGTCAGCAGTTCTATTTTACAGCTATCGATTCCTGTGATATTTAAAGATTCTCTCGCTTTTCCATTTTGAGGTGTTCGTGAGTGAACCTTGTGTTTTCTGAGACGTGACATGATAGGATGTTCGTGCCGTGTTGTGCTGAGAACCCTACCCATTGAGTAGCTTGTGAAAGGTGGAAGCTCTTGCTAAATGCTCTAACTAGATGTTATTTATACGGCGCGTCTCTGTTAAGAGATGGGCTTTAGGTTTATGACGGGCCGTAGGGTGGCCGCCTCCTTGTGCTCACTGACATTATCATATGCAGATTTCTACATTCCCATTGGCTCGCACATCAGTTCCGCCGCGTGCAGATAAGCGGCCCGACGCTCTCCCGGGACGTCCGGCTCTGTCCCTTGCACATCCCCGTGTCGGTCCTGAATCTCCTGGAGTTGGATGGTCTGGGGGCAGGGGAGGAGGCGACTCCTAACGAGTTCCCCCCAGGAGACTTGCAGTGATTGCCTTAGGCTTTCAAGGCCTGATTCGTACACAGGGTCGCTCGCTTAGTCCCATTAAGACGGCCCCATGCGCCGTGCTGTCCCAGAGCCGACCCTGGGGTGTGGAGCTGTGACCCAGGTCCCTCTTCTTAGTCTTAGGATAGGTATTCCGCATCCCTGAGAAAACCTTCTCCAGAACAGTCACAGTGTTTAATCAGGATCCATTTGCATCAGTTTCTTGTCTTCCCATCACAACATGAATCAAGGGACCTGCTTAGAGGTAACTCTCGGTGATTTTAGGGTTTCTGTGTTTGAGCTCGGCCCCTTCCAGGGCACAGAAGGGAGCCCGGAGTGTGTCCCCCCTCGGGGACCGTGGGGGCCTCCTGGGGACGGCGGGCTGGTGGGGCAGGGTCTGCCTCCTGTCCTGGTGGTCTGTACCACGTGTCCTAAAAAGGAGCCTGGGAGGAAGGCCGGGCCTCTCAACGCTAGATGGGCCTGAATCCTGACTTCACCAAGAAAGGGACTTGGAATGGTTTCGTACGCTCGGCTTCCTTTGCGCTCAGGTGTCCTAATCGGGGATGGAAAGTGCCGAAGTGTGGATCTGATAGAAGGGCCACGAGGAGGGGGCTAAAGGGAAGCCCTGAGGGCCGGCCCACCCCTGCCACTCAGCCCCTGGGTGATTTGGGCTGTGCCCGCATGTAAAATAAGGCTCCTCTAGACCCAAACCCTTGGTCCCAGGGCACGTCTTTAGGGTACTCTAAGAGCCAGCCTTCTGGGAAAAGTGAACCGGACCTTGGTTTCCTTTCCCTTCTCTAGGCTTGCCCAGCCGCCTGCGGCCCATTGCTCGCAGCAGGGAGCTCCTAGCTGGCGGCCCCCTGACGAGCAGGGTAGACCCAGGGGGTGGCCTTTGGCCCTGGCGTTGGAGCCCGCCGCTGGGGTTGCAGATCCAGCTGGTTCTGGAACTGGGGACACGTGCGATGTGGCTTTGGGAGGTATGGGGAGCTCTGATGACGAGGGAACGGTCTGAAGCGATTCCAAATGCTCGGCCGCTTTGGTGGGGGACCAGAAGCTGCCGTAACTGGAAGGAGTCATTGAGATCGAGGATCATGTCTTAGAATCTCCCTCAGAGAGGCAGGAGTGTGACTGTCGAGTTTCTATTAAGTAGGAAACAGAACTTGAACAATCGTCTGAAATCTGTGAACAGCCCTGAAGATGATTTTCCTTGGGGGGGGGGGGAGGGTGCGGGGAGGGGGGCGTGCTGCCGGCCCCTAGAAGGGGCTTCCTCCGGCAGCTCCCCCGGGGCCTTCATTGTCACGTGATAAGTTCTGCACCAAGCTTTGCTCGCCCCCAAAATAGCAATAGTATCACTGGCCCCGTGCAGCCATCGGGGCGGGGACTGACCCAGGCCCCACAGGGCGTTGCTTTTCATGGCAGCTGCCTTGGAAATCTGAAGGCCCCGGGTCCCCCTGGCGCTCAGGGTCTGGGCCAGGCCCGTCCCTCTGGGCCCCTTTGGCTGCAGCGGCGGCGTCTGGAGCAGTGGGAGGCGTCCCCTCCCCGAAGCCCGTGACGCGGCAGGCCAGCCAGGAGCCAGAGCCCGGCCGCCGCGGCTGGGGGAGAGGGGACGGCCGGGCTCGGGCACACTTGTCCCTGATGAGGCTCTGCAGGCTGGAGACCCTGCGTCATCTCGCCTTTGGTTTGGCCCGTCGGGAGTGGCCGTTGTGGGCGCTGAGCTCCCAAAGGGAGGTGGGGAGGAGCCCCTGGGGTTCCTGGGGGTGCCCGCTCGCCATCGAGGCGCTGCCCTTCTCTGCCCACCCGAGTTTCCTCTTCCAGCCGGGGCCCCAGGTTGGATGAGACATTCTGCCCCCTCCCCCATCTCCCGGGTCCCCGGGCTGGGCTCCTTCTAGCTGGGAAGGTGAGGCTCGTGGAAGGTGAGGCTCGTGGCCCCTGTAGCTCGGCTGCCTCCCTCCCCCCCCATGCCGCTCTCCTGCTCTCGACCGAGACCACCCGTGAGAAGTGAGTCCTGATAGGTTTGGGGATCGAATCCTGGGTCTCCTGTGATCAGATCGAGTCCGTCAGGTTATGTGAGACTCTAATATTCCCCTTCCTCCTTCTCTAAAAGAGGATTGCATAATCCTCAGAGAAATGAAAGGAAGCCCCCCTAGATTTGGGCTTGGCGCCCCCGGTCTCTCTCCTGGGGCCGATTCCTCCACCTCGAGGTCCTTCTGCGACCCCTTTCCAGGCCCGGGAATCGGTGCCTGGTGCACATACCCTTTGGAGGCCCCTGGCAACCCCAAAGATGCCGCCTTGGAGCCGCCGTCTGGCCCTCCTGGAGCCAAAGCCCGAGGCCTGCGAGGAAGGACTCCTGTCTGTGTGTGAGAAACTCAGGGTCAGTCTAAGGAGCAGGATCTCTCGTGGTGCAGCCGCAGAGACCCCCGGGGGGGTCCAGGGGAAAGCAGCTTGGCGTTCGGGGTCAGATTGTAACAAATAGATGTAAAGGCGCGGGCGGCTGGCACTTTTGTTTTGTTGTTTTTGAAGAAATTTAGGTTATTAGATATGGGGGAGGGGGTCAGAGCGCAAGTCACGCCCTCCCTCCAAGGTCAGAGCTGGTTTCTGAGTGTTTACCTCACGGTGGTGATCGCGCACCACATTCTCTATACCTCTAAGGAGCTGGCGTCCCCCACCACTGGCTCTCCCGGCCCCAAGGCCCGGCACGGGCGGGGTCTCGGTTCCACAGTAGCCAGCTTTGTTCCTTCCCTTTTCCCTGCCTCCCAGTTCCTGCTCATGAAAACATCCACAGGTGACATTCAAGGTGCTCATGAACAGCAAGATGAACGACTCGGGTTCCGCCAGGGCTGTGAGGGGGGCTTGGAGGAGTCGGGGAGATAGTGTCAAAATGCGCACCGGCCCGCGGCCTTTCGGCCCCCGGAGGTCTAGCGGGGCCGTGGCGGGCCCTGCAGCTGGTGGCCGGACGGCGCGGCCGCTCCCCCCCTCAGCAGGAGCCCCATCCCAGAGAAACTTCACTCAGACAGTAGCTTAGTTGCATGTTTCTACTTTAATCACAAAAACAGGGAGCAATAACTAAAGGTCCCAAATCCTCAGTACTAAGATCAGTTACCGATTGTTACCAAATGCCGAGGTGCTTTTATCATTTCATTTTTCAAAAGAACGAGAATTGAAACAGAAGGTACAGTCTTCTAAGTAGAAAAATTTCCTGCTTCAGAACTTGAGGTTCACCTGGTCCTGGGGAGGATTTAGGCTGGAAGGGACCTTAAGGGACATCATTTCATTTTACAAGAAGGTAGTAAAATAATAATAATAATAATAATAATAATAATAACCAAAATGCCCTGAATCCAGTAGAAACTTAAGTGGCAGACTTGGAATAATTGCAAGTCCACTTGCAAAGAGTCCAAAAAACCTAGACTTAAAGTCTCCGTCTATTTTCCCTCCTCCACACATGCAAAAAAAGGTGATCCCCCTTCCCCCCCTCCCCCCCCCCAGCAAATGTTTCTTTAAGGTAGTATGAAAAAACTGGCCCCGATTCCCTTTTTCAAAGGGGCAGCACCTGAAACTTGGGGGGGTTTCTTCCTGGCATTTCTTTTCCTCTGTGGTTCTACATGGGACATTAAAATGCATGGTTTTTAGGATCAGCTTTTGCACATGTGCAGAAGAGCAGTTTGAAAAGCTGAGGGCAGAAAGCTCGGCGGCTGCAAGCTTGAACCCGCGCCGGACCCTGGCTCCGTACGTTCCTAAAGCCCATTGCTGCTACTTCCCGGGCTGTCCCGGCCACCACAGCTCCCCGAGAGGGACGCGCGCCCTGAGGCTGGCTCCGCCCCATCTTCCCCAGGCCCCCCACGTGTTCATGTCTTGCTCATGTATTGTCCATGATGCCAATTACCGAAATGTACAAAGTCGGAGATTTACCTATTCCCAATGAAATATTTTTGTATATATAAAGAAATAAAGACTTATTATTGGAAGCGGCTGGGGGCCTTTCTTCAGCGCCACTCCCTGGGGGATGGGGCGTCCGGGGAGCGGACTGGTGCTCCCGGGGAAGGACAAAGGGCACTGCCTTGGGCCGGGGCTGCCAGACTGGGGCTGGGGAGGGAGCGGGGCAGCCCAGCTCGGGGATGTCTCCTCGGCTTCAGGCCCCAGGACCGCCCGAGTCCCGGATGCTGTCCGGCCGGAGCAGACACAGGTACCACGTGGTTCAGAAACCATGGTTAATTAAACATCTGCACTGCAAGGGAAAGGAAGGCTGTAAACGGCCGTGGCTCCCAGGAGCTCGGACAGCCGCGGAGGAACCCGGCTGCCAGTGGCTGCACCAGGGGCCGCAGACGGGTCTTCCTACTCCCTTGGAAGGAGGCGGGAGGCTCGGCAGCCTCCCCACAGTCTCTCCGTCACACAGACAGACGAGGTCTCTCGTGCCCCCCAGTCCGAGCCCAGGGCGCGCATGGACGATGGTGAGCGATCCCCAGACACACCCCTTTCTGCAGTCGTGATTCTAATATTACAAATGGCAGGAGGCGGTTTTTTTGCCGAGTCTTTTAAAAGGAAGCCCTAGCTAACATGGGGTGGGGGGTGGGGGTGGGGTCTCTTCATTTGTCTCATGAGCAGCTTTTGGGTCTCCTGAAGGCGGAGCGAGCCCCCGGAGCGAGCAGGACGCCGCCCTTAGCAGCACTTGGGCCTTTCCCCGATCCCCTCACTCGGCTTTTCCTTCTAAAGCCCAAAGTCCATGCAGGGCTATATAAAGGACAAGGGGGAGATACCGGGGCCGTCTGGTGATGACGGCTTCCACGCGCGACTCCCTCCGCTCCAGGCTGATGTTGGACAAGGCGAACAGCTTCTGCACGACCTCGAAGCTTCCTGCGTCACCGAGGGGGGCCAGGCTCGGGTCCCCGAGTTCGGAACCGCCGTCAGCGGATGTCACTTGAGGCTGTAATTAGATCCACCCAGGGGAGAGCTAATGCATTTACTTTCTTAAATCACAAAAGAGCAGAAAAAGGAAAGTCTACTTTTCAACAACCGAGTGGGCTCGAGGGAAGGGCCCAGAAAGAAGAGCTTTTCCAGCTCTTCCAGCAGTCCTGCTCCCGAGGCCCCTGGCCAGACCCCCCCCCCCCCGCCAGAGCCCCCACAGATAGGGGGTCATACATGGGGTGTCTAAGGGATCTCGGGGCCAGGGACGAGGCCCGGAGAGGTCGTGGTTGGTTAGACAGGGAAGGGCAGAGCCAAGAGTGAGCTCGGGCCTGACTGACTCCCCGTCACCCCCTGCCCATCCCCAATTATCCTGAGCTTGCAGATCTCCTCAGCGCTGTGTCCCCTCCCCCCCCCAAACAGAACACACTCCTCAAGGATGGGAGCCCCCCCCCCCCCAAATCCCCGCTTCTTGGGTCAGGGGCCACACACACGGCTCCCTCCCTGCAATCGGCATTTTCCCTCCTGGGCCGGGTGGACTCGAGGATCTGGACTTAGTTTTCCCACCAGCCCAGAAACTGGAGATCGCTCTGGCTTTGCCCTTGCTCCCCCTCCCCCATAACCTGACTCAAGCTCTGCTCCTCCTGGCCCAAAGGGCAGACCCCCGACGAAGGGGCACGAACACCCCATGAGCGCGCCACCTACTGGGCTGCTTCATTTATGATCCATTTAAAAGGAAAGCTTCTGCCAGGCTCCCTGGGGCCGAGCGTTTAAGTGACTCCCTCTCACTGGGCGCCGCTTCCCGAGGGGGCCGGGCTCCCGTCACCCCACCCCCGGTAAGACAAAGCCGACAGTTCTGACAAAGGCCCTCGTCCCCTCCGTGCAGGATGGCGAGCTCAGCCGGCCAGTCCCCAACGGGGAGAAGGGCCGGGCCACGTTCCTCTCCCGCAGCCTCCTGGGCTTCCAACAGACTCGGAGTCACTGGCCCCGTTCCTCTGCCCTTCAGGAGGGGCTTTGCCTCCCGTTCCCCCATGGGGGGCCTGGACGGTCTCCAAGGCCTCGGCCTCCCTCCCTCCCCCCGCAGCTCCCGCGTCCCGCACTTACCAAGTGACACAAGGTCGGTATCAGACGGAGCTGGCAGCAAACGCCCATCAGAGCCGCTGTGTTGTCCGGCATCTCTGCAAAGAGAGAAACCGGTCACTGACGGACGCTCGGACCGAGCTCCCTCCCTGGGCTTCAGAATCGGGCCTTCTCCGGCCCCCCAAGCTGAGGCACCGGCGGGTAATCCCCGCGCGACCCTGGGCGTGGGGTCACCGGGGTCTCGGGGCAGCCCCTTTGTGGCAGGGGCCAATCAAACAAAATAACCCCTAAAAACATGCTCTGTTAGCATCTATCCAGGGCTCCCTGTGCCATACGCCCTGGAAACAAGTGCAGGCGGGAAGCCCCGCCCTCAGCGGAAGGAAACAGGGGGCAAGAGGGAGCGAATGCACCCACGGGGGAGGGGAAGGGCCCCGGCAGACAAGGTCCAGAGTCGGGAGGGGGGGCGAGGGTGGAGACGGAGCAGAAAACGGCAGGAGAAACCACAGGCCTGAGCCCCCGTCTCACACAGAAACGTTGGGAGCCCAAGGAAAGGCCCAAGAATCGCGCTCCCCGATCCCAGCAAGCCACAGGATTGCTCTGGGTCACCTGGAATCTTGGGGTTTGTTTCTGCTCAAAGTTCAAAGCAAAGGGAGACAGATGAAGGAGAGGAAGCGGCGTCCTTGCCGTCTCTGGCAGGGCAACACTCGCCCACGAGTGGCTTCCCAGCCCTCGTGCTCTTGCAATAATTAACAGCTTTATTTATAAAAGGGAGGGTGTGGAGCCCGGATAAACACCTGCAGCCTGTCCTGCTCGCTGTGGGCAGAAGCCTGGGGGCTGAGGTGGGGGGCGGGGACCCCCGGGATCCTTCCCAAGCCGCTCCCCAATAGCCCCGAGACCCTGCAGCGGAGGAGAGTTCCTGCTGCTAGGGCCAAGAGCCGGGAGACCCCGGTGTGTCCTGGCACCTCCCAGGGGTCACCCTTCCACTAGGGGGAATAAGACTTCATTATGGGTCACCCCATCCGCCTTAACACAAAGTCAGACCTGGAGGCCGTGGAGAAAAGCCTTCTCTGCAGCCCTCCTCCGGGTCTTGTGCCCTGGGAAGCTCCCCACCCCCCGCAGAGTTCCAGCTCTGTCCCCGAGGGCCCCCAAAACCAGAGGCAGGAAGCATCAGGCCAGCCCGGAAGAACAGGGCCCCACGGAGGGCGGAGGTGGCGACTGGCCCCGTCCTCTCCCTCCTGAGGTCACCCCGGGCTCCCTCAGGGGTCCCCGAGAACCTCCTGCTCCTCGCCAGTTTGGAACGAGAGAACGGAGGACCGGTGGGTAACTAAACTCGGATTCCTGGAGCACCGGCAGCTTCACACACGTTAGGGTGCCCCGGTGCCAGGCCAGCAGCGGGCATTCGGCGCCCACCGGGCAGGACTGTTGGCGATAACAAGTAACATTTGTAAGGGCCAGGTCCGGGCCCGAACGCTTTACAAACGTCACAACTGCATAAGGAGAGCGCTACGCTGGCCTCCATGTTACAGATGGGGAAACCGAGGGAAGCTGCTGGCGAGTGTCCGAGGCTGGACTTTGGGGCTAGCTCAGCTCTCTATTCCATCTAAATATTTATACAATGTCTAATACCTAAATATCTCTAAAGCCTGGCCCCGGACAAGCACGAGGGAAACTCTGGCCATCATTGTTAGGAGGAGGAGGAGGAGGAGGAGGGATTTAGTGATAAATACTCCAGTTTTTAAAGCTGAACAAACTGGAGACCAGGATCATTCCCAAAGAGGGAGAACTTCCCCCCTCCCCCGGGACCCCCGATTCCATCGGAAGCCTCTGCGTTTAAACTCTTTCCCCATCTAGAGAACGTTTTGAGGGAGCTGCCTGGAGCGCAGAGAGGCCGATCCCTGTTGCTGGGGCCTGTGCCTCGGTTTACATCTGCAAACCGCGAGCGCTGATCCCTAAGGGATCTTCCACTGTCGAGCTAGGACCCTGTGATCTGCCCGGGCCCCCAGCCAGTGCCCGCAGCGTCGGCCTTCCTGCTCCCAGCAGCCGCCCTCCCTCTCGCTCTGCCTCGGGCCCCGGCAGGACCAGAAGGTCATTATACGGAAGCCCGAGCTACCGGCCCATTCATCACTTTCACGTTTCCCGGGTATCCCGGGAGACTCGGAGCCTCCTGATGAATCTGGCGAGCGGGAGCAGACACAGAAGAGATGGATATTAATGAAAGCTCCTTAAACCGGCTCCGACCTTCAGGATCGCCAACATCCCCCAAGAAGGGGCCGCCGCGCGGAGGAAAAATGTCCCCCTTCCCCCCCCCCCCCAGGTTAGTTTGCACTCCGACAGCGCCGCCTCCCAGAAGCACCTCAGGGTCAGAGCTTCATAAGCTAATAATAATTGAAATCCTCACAAATCTAATGAAAACTAGGGACTTGCATTAGCAGCGCCCTTTCCATAAATTGGCGCCTTCGCTCTCACTTCTCCCAACTCTCTCCCTGGAGGACCGTTCCGGGGACAGACTGGGGCGTCCCTGAGCGGGGGGACACACCCCAGTTCCCAGAGTTCCCCCGGAATCCGGGCCACGCCCTCGAGAGCTGGAACTCCAACCCAGAGATTCGTGCGCGTCCGACGGCGGCTCCCGGCCTGCCCTGCAAACGGCGCCTCTCTTTGGACCCTCGGGACACGTCTGTGAAACGGGGGCAGTTATTGCCCCATTAAACAGAGGAGGAAAAGGCAGGCCGAGCTTAAGGGGCTCGCCCGGGCAGCTGGTGACGGCAGAACTTGAATCCGAGCCCAGCCCTCCCTAAGGGGCTCCCCTGCCCACCCGGAGCTTGGCACGGTGCCCGACCCTCAGCAGGGACTCGCGCGGGGCTAAAGACCAGTGGCCGAGCCCGTGGGAGAGCGGGGGCCGCTGCGGATAGAAGCAGCCTTAAAAAAGCTGGGGTCCCTTTTACAAGGGAGGAAACTGAGGCTCAGAGGGGGGACTCGGGCTCAAAACCAGCAAGAATTCCTTTTTGGCGCAAAACTGAGTTAGGGTTTGTTTCTATATAAATTTTATTTTCTTCCCCCGTTTTTAACGTTTGTTTGTTAAAATTCTGGAGGGTCAAATCTTCCCTGGGGGGGGGAGGGGGGAGGGGCAGTTAAATTCAGGTTAAACCTGTGCAAGTCTCAGCAAGAATTTAAGCACCTACCGTGTCCTGCCCTGCATTGGCCACTGGGGGGCACCAGAGTGCACACAGCTCCGGGTCTGGCGTCTGGAAGCCTCATCCTCCCTAGTGCAAATCCAGCTGTGGGACCCACCCCTGCCTGACTCGGTTTCCTCATCTGCAAAATGGGCTGGAGGAGGAGGAAGCCGCGATCCACTCTAGCTGGCCCAGGCACCCACCCCTGCCTGACTCGGTTTCCTCATCTGTAAAATGGGCTGGAGGAGGAAGCGGCGATCCACTCTAGCATCACTATAGGACCCAAGTAAACCCCCAATGGGTTACAAAGAGTGGGACACAACTGAAATGGCCGAATCGCTGGGGCTGGGGAGTCACAGGGAGCCAAGAGGAGGAGCCAGGGGCCGGATGCAGGCAGAGCCAGGAAGGGGAGCGGAGGGGGGCAGGGATGGACGCCGGTCCCAAAGCAGAGGGCGACGGCCCAGAAGCCTCCAAGTGCCAAGGGAAGTAGGGCGGCCTGGGGGTGGCAGCAGTGCCTCCTGGTGGCAGGTGAGGGAGTCGGTCGGCCAGCGCCCGGGCAGGAGTGCTCAGGACCTGGGCTTGGGCCCTGCAGTGGGCTGACCAAGCCCAGAGGGCTCCCCCGTCCCCGGAAGGTTCTTCTTGCCCCCTCGACTCCCCCCCAGAACCCTTCCTGGGGCTGGACCGTAAGCAGCCTTCTCGGAGCCAAGTACAACCTCACGCGATTCCCACCGGGACCTGGGAGGTAGACGCTATTTGCCCTCGTTTTACAGAGAAGGAAACTGAGGCAGGCAGAGAGGGATTTGCCCAGCAAGGTCCTCATTAGTTTATTATCATTAGCTGTAGCTAATAAGTCTGAGGCTGCCCTCGAACTCGGGGCCTTCCTGATCCAGGCCAGCACTTTATCCTCCCTACTGCTGGCCCCCAGGGCGCAGAGCCTTCCCCTCTGGGTCACCCACGTGTACCTCGAATGGACGCCATGTTTCCAGGATCGTCCCTCCTGGTGGACAGCGCCCAACTCCTTTGCCTTCCCAGCACTCAGCCCGGTGCCTGGCACACAGCAGGCGCTTCATTAATGCTCCCTGGATTATGTCCCACAAGTGGTCTACTCCAAAGTCCCATGGGGGGTGTGAGGCCGGGGCCTTGGCTTTGAGACCTGGACCCCCCACTCCCCCAACAGGAGATAAAGGGACGATGCGGGCGGGCCAGAGAGGCCATTCCAGAGCTCCGGGCAGCCCACTCGAGCCCCCAGACATCGGCTGCCCCGACTGCCCTCGACCCGAGAGGCTAAAGCCGAGGAAAGAAGGGTCCCGGGCCCCGGGAGTTCGGGGGGTCAAAGGCAACACTGCTGCCCGGAAAGTCTCCCAGGATGTCAGTGGAGGAAAGTGGAGGCCCCCCTTCCCCCCCCCCCCGGAGAAAAACCAGAGCCTGACTCGGCTCACACGGCCGCGGGGCCCCCACTCCTGCCCGGCAGTGCCCGCCCCACACACGCTGCCTCTGTTCTTGGCTCTCCAACTAAACTACTTGCCAGGGAGCGGGAGGGAGGGAAAGGACCCCCCAAGTTTCCCTCGTGATAGCACGGAGGGAAAATCCAGGGGAACGAGGAGCCCCCTTTGTCCCTTTCAAGCCTTCTGGGGGGTAGAAAAGAGAACAGAGCTTCCTTTTAGAAGGTGCCCAGGCCTGAGAAAGGCGACTCTTGCTCTTCTCCTGTGGGCTGGGCAAAGGGCCAGGGGGAGGCCCCGGCAGCCCCTCAGGGAGGCCTGAGTGAGGCTCCATGCCAGGGCCCCCAGGTGGGAGTCACTCGGGAGGGGAGGGGCTGCTGGGGCTGCCACAAAGTCTTCCTCGGCCCCCCAGGGCTGCCACAAAGCCTTCCTCAGCCCCCCAGGGCTGCCACAAAGCCTTCCTCGGCCCCCCAGGGCTGCCACGCCCTGCCCCGGCCCCCCAGGGCTGCCACAAAGCCTTCCTCGGCCCCCCAGGGCTGCCACGCCCTGCCCCGGCCCCCCAGGGCTGCCACAAAGCCTTCCTCGGCCCCCCCACGGCTGCCACAAAGCCTTCCTCGGCCCCCCAGGGCTGCCACAAAGCCTTCCTCGGCCCCCCAGGGCTGCCCAGCTCCCCTCGGGATTAGCCGTTGGGCTGCTATTTATTTTAGAAGAGCCGTGTGCACTTGTCCATGTACCTGTGCCCCCTCCCCCCAATCCCCCCCCACATAGGTTCTCTGTAAGTAGGAATGCTTTCATTCTTGGCCCCTGGCTTGGCCCTCGGGCCCCAGTGGGTCCCGATAGAGCTCCAGCTCACTCACGGACTGGCCTCCAGGCAGGGAGGTGCCAGTCCTGGGCCCCTTTCTGCAAGCCTCCCTGGGTGGGGGCAGCTTCAAAGGGTGGGGCGGGGAGGAGCCCCACCCGGGGGCCCCAGTTCCTGGGGAGGAGTCCCTTAGGATGGTGGAGGGGGCAGCCTTTCCCAGCAGTGGGGGGGGGGGGGGATCAGAGAGGCAGATTTAGGCTCCGTCTCCAGGACAACAAAAAACAACTGCCCACGAATGACAACTACCCCAAAATGGCCTGGCCAGGGCCCCGGGTTCAAATCCTGATCTAATATTTACCCTCATGTAATCCTGGACAAGTTACTGTCCCCATGTGTAAAGGCCCACGGGTCTCTTCCAGCTGTAAGGGCTCAGACGTCCCTGGATTCAGATCCCAGCTCCATCACTTAGTGCTGGGGGATCTTACCTAGGCACCTGATCCTGGATCAGTTTTCCCATCTGTAAAACGGGGAGGCCTTCAGCGTCCCCTCTGACCCTCGGCTCATCGGACAAGTCAGAGGGGCCAGTGGGCCACCGGACGCCTTCCGACTCCCAAGCTCCGGGCTCATCCCGTGCTCTCCTGCCCGGGGTCTCCCACAGGAGGGAATGGGCTCGGGAGAAGCCCCTAAGAACGGGGCGCGGCTTGTTCCCCTACCTGCCAGGGCACTGACGAGGAAGTGGACGGTGGACAGCAGCTCCTGAGGGCCCTGCGCGTCCCGCCACACCCGCGAGTCCTCCCGCACGCGGAGGCCGGCCAGCCCCAGGAAGGCGGCGAGCTGCTGCTGCTGCTGCTGGAGACGGCTCAGCCCCGCCAGGGCCGACAGCTGCGGGCACCCGCCGGCGAGGATGTCACTGAGCTGCAGGGAGGCAAGAGAGAGGTTGGCAACCCAGGCCCGCTCCTGCCGCAAGCCGGCGGCTCTGGCGAGAACGGGAGGAGGCCGGCAACTTCCGAGAAATAAGAAGGGGAAGGAACGGGCTCTTCCACGCGCCCTCCTCACACCCCCACATGCTCACGGGGGCGCACACATCCCCGCCAAGGCGAATGTCTGTACATGATCAAGCACTGGGCAGCAAATTTCCTTTAGGGAACTGTAGGACTAAAAAACTCTCTAAGCATCATCAATTTAAAACAAGCAGGGGCTCCGATGAGCCTGTGATGGAGCGAGCCATCTACACCCAGAGAGGATTGTGGGAACTGAGTGCTATGAAAACACAGCATTCTCACTCTTTTTGTTGTTGTTTGCTTGCATTTTATTTCTTATCCCATTTTTCCCCTTTTTGATCTGATTTTTCTTGTGCAGCACGATAACTCTATGAAGATTCAACATATATTGGATTACTTGCTATTTAGGGAAGGGGGCGGAATTAGGAACACAAGATTTTGTAAGGGTCAGTGTTGAATAACTGAAATAAAAAAAAAATTATCCTCTTCCCAAAAAAAGAAAAAAAAAGCTTTAATAAAAATCAATCAACCAATTATCCTCCAAAAAAGAAAAAGCTTTAATAAAAATCAATCAATGAATTATATTCCAAAAAGAAAAAGCTTTAATAAAAAAAATAAATAAATGTACTAATGTACAACCTTTCCCATGGGGCAAAGGCAGCCGATGGCAAACAGAAGGGTCTTTTGCCTTTGGGTCTAAGACTCAGAGCTAGTTCCAAATACAGGACCTCGAGGCGGGCGTCAGAAGCCAGCTATCAGTTCCTCTAGAGAAGGGGCAGCCAACAGTGTGGGGTGGAAGCTGGGTAGAATCCCCTCCAATGTACTCTGAGGCTAACACCCATAGGGTCCTATCGGTTTGAGGGAGAAGATCCTCTGGGTCCAAGGATGAATCTCCTTCCATCCCCAGGAAAATCAGAGTGGGTTTTTTGGTTTTCCTAATAGGTGCTTAATAAATGCTCATTCTCCAGGAAGGGAGTTCTAGCCTCTCCGCTTTAAATTTCCCCTCAACTCTTTCCTTTTGAGCATTTGTCAAGGCAGGTGAAGCTCCTTATTCAGCAGGATGGAGCATCTGGCAGGAAGTCTGGGGGACATTTTGCTTTTAAAGACGAGCTATTTGGGGATGGGAGACTCAGTGGGCTGTCCAGCCAAACCAGGCTGCTTGGGGACTTGGGGGCCAAACAGAGTGATTGGGGTATGGCCCCGCCTCCCCGGCAGGTGCCACAGCCTGAGGCTCCCTGGCATAGTCTGACTTCAACAGGAAGAAAGATAAAGTCTTTTTAAGGCCTGGAAAGGTCTTTACTCAGAGCTCCAGAAGCCTCTGCAAAAACAAACAGATAAAGAAATAAAGATTCATTAAAAACCAGGCTGTTTTTTTCCCATCAGTCACTCCAAGTGAGCGAGAGCCGTCCCCGGGCCGCAGCGGAGGCTGCTTGGCGGGCTGCCGGCCCGCTGCCCCCGGCACATCATCGCTTTCGGGAACTTCGCCTCACCAGCAGAATAGCTAAGAAAGAACAAGATCCTGTGCCCACCATTCTGTTTGTTCCCAGCCGGCCCCGCTGCCCGCCTCCCTCAATGTTCCTGCCATCCCAAACCGCGCAGCTGCCAGGGCTGTGCCGCGGGCGCTTACGGAAACGAGGAACGAGGAGAGAAAGGGGCAGGGGAGGGAGGCAGCGGCCGCTGGCCAACGCCGGGGATCCCAGATCTGGGGCCGGAAGGACACCTAATCCAATCCTACACTTTACAGATAGGAAAACGGAGGCCTGAAGAGCTAAGTCCCTTCTCCGTGGAACCGGGAGCCGAAAGCACGCTCTAGAAGGGGGGGATCGGCTGGTCCATCCCCCGGCTCCTCCCTCCACCCATGCAGATCGGGACCTTCTCTGCACACTAAGCCTGGTAGCCCGGAGAGCAAGAATGTAAATGACAGCCAGGATGAATTAAAGGCAATTAAACCTAGGTCTTCCTGGCTCGGAGGTCAGCTTCCCAAGGCTCCACGCTACCCTGCCCCTGCCACGCAGAAAAGGCTTCATTTTCATTCATTTTTTCATTCGAGCAATTAAATACCCAGGGAGATGGTGTCGCAGAACCTTTGAGACCTTCTGCTGCCCTGTACCTAACTCAATCAATCAACAAACACTTATTATAATCACCTCCTATGTGCCAATCAATACTCGGTGGCAACAACTGCTCATTAATCATTATCACCTACTATGTGCCAACAACTGTTCACAAATCACCTACTATGTGCCAACAACTGCCTATTAAACACTTACTACATGCCAGGCTTCTGCTAGGGGCTGAGGATACCAAGACAAAAACAAAATGAAAGTCTGTCCTTAAAGAACTTAACCTTCCTTAGGAGGGAACAACACATACGTAGAGAAGTCTGGGCAAAGTAAACAAAAACACACTAGCTGGTGTTTATATGGTATTTATGGCTTTGGGAATATAATCTCCCAACAACGCTGGGAGGGAAGCGCTGCCGTTATCTTCGTTTTACATGTCGGTGAACTGAGGCAGACACAGGTTAAAGGGCTTGCCCTACCCGGGGAACGCGGGTTCACTTCCTCCAAGTCCTGCACTTCCTCCTGGTATCACCAGCGGCCTGGAAAGGCGTCTGGGTGGCAGCTGGGGGTCAGGAGCGACGGCGGGTGGGAGCCTCTGAGCTGAGCTTCGAGGGAAACCCGGGGTTCTCAGAAGATTTCAGGCAGAAAGCCGGTTCTGTGAAGAGGCTGGGAGGCGGTAGGGGGTGCCGGGCGTGGGGAAGAGCAGGTGAGCTAGTCTGGGGGGGGGCGAGGGTGGTCCTGAGAGCTGGCCAAGTTCACACAGTGACAAGTGGTAAAATACCCAGAATGCTTCAAGGAAACTTTCTTTGTCGGCCTTTACCAAGATGGAGCCCTCCCCCCACGGGGGCAGCCAAGTCTACATCCAGATGGATCATGGGGACGGAGAGGAACAGCTCCTGGCCCTTTGATTCCCCATCTTCCGGGCAGTGATGGCCAAAGTGGGGTACCAAGGAAGTGGAGAACAGCCCCTGCATCTGAAGTTGGTGAATCAGATAAAGGAACGTCTAAAGCTAGAAGTTCAGAGGTCACCTAATACAACTCTCTGAATTTACAGATGAGGAAACCGAGGCCCCATATTTAATTCTCTTCCCTACCCACATGAATCTGTCTCTGTTTCTCTGTGTGTGTGTGAGAGAGGGAGAGATTGTGTGCGAGTGTGCGATTGTGCAATTGTGTGAGTGTGTGTATGTGTGCGTGTGTGTATGAGGAATGAGGACTGAATAACCAGGGAACTGAGAGTTCCCTTCCAGCAGCGTGCCCATTTCTCCCCGAGTGCAGAGTCTGACTCAGCCGAAACGTTTTCCGAGCACCTACTTTATGCCGGTCACGGTTCAGAAAGCGTAAGAAGTCGCGGGCTCGAGGGCCCTTTCCCTTACCACGGTGTCCAGGGCCACCACCAATTCATCGTCAAGCAGCACTTCCCAGAGGATTTCACACAGAGCTGCTCGGTGATGGCCTGACAGCTCCACAAAAGGACGGAAATTCCTCTCCAAGAGCAGCATCCCTGTGGAAGCAACAAGCCTCTGCCAGGAGGGGACGGGGCTGCGGCTTTCCACAGCCCCTCGTCGTCCTTCCCCTCAGCGGCATTTCCCACACTGGGTACATTCGACTCGGGCCAACGATCCTCTCCAAGTCTCCGGCATTCTGGCCAGCTAGGATCCGGCCAGCTCCCACTCACCGGGCGGAGGAAGAGACCGTGCTGACCTTAAAGTTTCATTATTCTGTGCGTGAGAGAGAAGGAACTACACAGATATTAACTGGGCCGATTACTTATGACTTCTGGGAAAGTTCGGCTCCGTTTGCCTCGGTTTCCTCATTTGTCAGCATAGTAACTGCCCAGATTTGTTGTGAGGATCAAATGAGATGATAATTGTACCACTCAGTACTTGGCGTGTAGCAATCACTAGATAAATGTTAATTGTTATCATCATTAAAATATACAGCTGTGTAAATGCAGGCACACGTTCATACATATATGTAATATAAAAATATCATACATCTCCACAAAATACATAACTTTGTATTCACTTGGTGCCTATTTGATACTTTCTGGCCAGATGTTGCAGCTCCCCAGTTAAATACAGCAGGTCCCCCAAGTGTCTGGGTCATTTTAAGCTTTGTTAGCTTTAATAGTTTAAAATGGCGTGAGGATCCAAGGGACGCCCTGTACGCACTCCCGGAAGAGGGAGACAATATGGTTTATCTTTATATCTTCAGCACCCGGGAGAGCGCCTAGCAAACAGCAAAAACTGCAATGGACCCCTGGACACTTAGGACGAGTCTCCCATTTTTCAGATAAAGAACTAGAGGCCGAGGAAGATGAGTGAAAGAGAGCAAGACCTTGAGGTCACCCCGTCCATCCCTCTGCCTGCCTGATTTCTTGGGCTTCTGAAAGGGGCCACCCTCCCGGGATCCAGGATGACCATTAGTGAGTGTAGGGCGAGACCACTGTGGTTCCCCATGGCCGAGACTGTATCTTGTTACCTCATTTAAATAGCCCTGGAAATCCCTACCACTCATGGCCTCCCCCGGCACTGGCCTCTCCTTGGATGGTGAGATCTACGGTTCGGTCTCCTTTTCAGGAGCCTTAAATGCTGACATTTTCTCCATAGCACCGATGCCCAGAGCTCTGAAGAAGCAGCCGGCTTCTAACACAGCCCTGGGGGCATCCGGAGCCCAACAGAACACTCCATTGGCCAATCTAAAGCCGACCCGACCCTTAGTACTGGGCACAGGGGACCTTCCTTTCTGACCTGTAAATGGCGTCTCGGAGGGATCGCTTGAAGGAGGGCAGCATGTCAGGGTGGAAGGAGCACCCAGAACACCTGGCTTGCAACCCTGCCTCGGACTTATTAACTCTTACCTCAAAGATCAAATATAAACTCCTGTGTTTGGCTGCCAAAGCCCTGCTCATCCAGGCTTCACTATCTACCTCAGTTTCCCTGAAGGGGAAAATTGCCCCTACCTCCCAGGTTTGTTGCAAGGTTAAAAAGAATATAGGTAAAGGAGCTTACAAAGCTTAAAGTACCTTAAGGAACATGGTACCATTGTGCAGAATGCCAGGTTGGGAGACAAAAGATCTGACACTTATTAGCTGTGTGATCCTGGGCAAGTCCCTTCACCCTATTTGCCTCAGTTTCCTCATCTGTAAAATGAGCTGGAGAAGGAAATGGCAAACTATTCCAGCATCTTTACTTAGAAATCCCAAATGGGGTCACAAAGAGTCCGACGTGACAAAAAAAAAATAACTGAACAACTAAATGTTATCTAGGTGTCAGCTGCTGTTAGTGTCTGGTTCGAGTCCAAGTCACGGAATCTCCCTTCAGCACCTCAGCAGCCTTCTAGTCTAAGCCTTTCCTCGAGGAGAAGCCCCCAGCCTTCCCTGGAAGGCCACCGAGTCCCTCCCTACTCTCAGGGCAGCACGTGGGGCTGGGGAGACCACCCCGGACCGTCTGCCGGCCACAGGCAGAGGTGAATCTGCTTTTGTCATTTGGGTCTTGAGGACCAGCCCGTCTCTCACCAGCCTGATTGGCCCCAGACACCAGCATCCTGAGATCCCATGGCTTCTGGTTTCTTTTTCCCAGTCCCCTGTCAAAACCTCCAGATATCAAAGATTGGAGGAAAAAGAATGGGCAAGGCCTGCCACCGAGCAACCCTTCCCTGCCACGTGGCACCAGATCTGACGGGCGCTCAGGGCGGCCGACCGTGGTGCTGGTGCTGCCGGAAGGCCAAGGGTGGGGGGAAAGCAGAGGCACGAGCCCTGTCGCCGCTCCTGCTGAAGACTCGCTACTCTCAGTAAGGCTTCTGGGGATTAAAAAAAGTGTAAAGCCTCCCCCCAGCTTCCATCGAAACAAACAACAACAAAAACAGATCTTCTCCTCTTCTTTGCTTAAGGAATCCGAGACCCGAGGTCTCAGAATTATGGGATCATAAATCTAGGGATCTCCGAGGACATCCCGACCAATCGGATTTTACAGATGAACACCCGGAGCTCAAAAGGAGCGTTAAGAGGCTTGTTCAAGATCCCAGATGGGCAGGGACCTCCGGGGCCATCTGGACTGACCCCCCTCCCTTGAAGAGGGCATTAATAAAGTGTCAACATTTAAAAAGTAAAAATAAACTGAGACATCACGCTAAATCACCCGACAAGGACCCCTCCCTGACCGAGGGCCAGCTTGGAGGCTAATTAAGACACACGTTGCTTCTAATACCGTGTTTTAAGGCGCTTAATGGGCCCTCAACGGGCGTGAGCTTCGTGGCCTCAGATTTCCCGTCCACGGAGTCTGGCATGAAGGGGAAGACGAACTCTCCAAAGATCCCAGCGTCCAGGTGGTCCCGGCCGTCCGTGCTCCCTCGCTCAAAGCCGCCTTCTTTCTCGTGCAGCAAACAGAATTCTGAGACAGGGACAGGGGACGAGAAAACCGGGGAGTTCGGCGTTAATAGACGTGCCTTAGGGGAGAGAGGGGAGCCGGGGCAGGGGTCTGAAGCATTATCATTTCCCCCTGGCTGTCCCTTCCTGCTGGGAGAGAATTATCTCCCCATGTGGAAGCCGCCATCTGGGCCTTCGCAGGCAAAGGAGGGGGAGAGAGGGCAAAGCGGGCGGCCACCTGACAGCAGCAGCCCAAGAAGGACTCGGGGTAACCCACCCCCCTTCCATAATCATGCAACCTCTTCCAGGGAGCTGGGGTCCAGCCAAAGAAAGAAATACTCGTCACCTGAACTGAGCTCTGGTCCTAGACCGAGGGGGCCACTAGGTGGCGCCATAGTGGATAGCGCACCAGGCCTCCAAGACCCATCCCGAGTTCAAATCCGGCCCCAGATGCTCACTAACCATGTGGACCTGAGCAAGTCACTTCCCTCTGCTTGCCTCAGTTCCCTCATCTGTAAAAGGAGCCAGTGATGGTAATGGCCAACTGCTGCAGTATCTGGGCCGAGAAGACCCCAGAGCGGGTTGTGAAGACTCATTCATGACTGAAGTGACCGAAAAAAAAAAAAAAAAAAAAAAACTCTTGACCTAAATCACTGTTCCGGTGAGGGTTCAAGAACTGAACAGGGAAGCTCCAGCCTCAAGGCAATCACAGATGGGAAGACTGAGTCCTTAGAAGTCTCAGACACAGAGAGGGGAGGATCCTCAGGGTCTACCAGATCAACCTCATGAAAATCTAAACCCCAGAAAATGAGAACTTGGTCCAAGGCCAAACAGCTTAGATGGGGGAGAGAAGGGGAAGGGAGGGATGGGAGGGAAGGAAGGGATAATCTCAAGGTTTCTAGTTCCTGGACTGGAGAGAGAGCCGGCGGCCTTGGAGGAGCCAGATCAGGGCTGAAAGATCAAAGCCTAATTTTGAGCCAAGCTTTCCCAGGCAGATGCTGGACCTTGCGAGGAGGAGATCCTGGCTGAGGGGAGAGAAGTGGGAGAGGGGGACCCGAGGGTCCCAGTGGCCACACTCCTTTCTTTATTTTAGTACAGGGAGATGGGCTGGGGAGCAGGCGGGGTGGGACTGTGACCTGGAGGAGGTCCAGAATGGCCTCCGAGAGGATACCATGGCTCCCGTGGTCTAGGCCAACTGGGAGCGGCCATGAGGAAAACTGCTCTAGAAAATTCACTGGATGGCAGGGGAAGGAACGTTCCAAGGGAGGAGCAGAGAGGCAGCTGCCAAGTCCCAGGAACCCGTCTGCAAATATTGGGAGGGGAAATGGGTTTGAAGAGCCGACAAGTACCCACCAGGCAAGGGCAGAGAATTAGGGAAGATGCAGGGACCTCCTGGACACAGGAGGCAGCCATTCAGGTTAGAGTCACTTGGGGAGAAGAGTCCCCCAGCCTGGGAGCGCCAAGCCTGCCTTGGACCCTGACCCACAGCACTTCATCACTTCATGTTTCCGTAAAACGAGCGGACGCTCACGGTCCTTTCCAGTCCTGTGTCTACGGCCCTCGGCCCATGCAATGCTGGGAAACGGCTGGTTTCCCAGTCAGGCCCGAGAACTACAAGCACAGAGGCCAAAGGGGGTGGGGGCGGGGGTCCTACAAAGGACAAGGTCCAACATAACCAGCCCAAGTGCAAAACCCAAAACAAAAGCCAAGAAACACAAGACTTCCAAACCAAGGGCTGAGAGGTAGAGGAAACATTAATGGTCATAATAATAGCTAATATTTCTAGGGTGATTTGAGGTTTGAAAAGTACTTTTTCATGTACTATGTCATTCAATCCTCACAGCAGCCAATTATTATGCCATTTTACAGACACGAAAACCCAAGTCTCCAAGAAGTTTGGCCACTCGTGCAAGGTCTCACAGCTAGTAGATGCTGGAGTCAGGACTGAACCCTGCATCTCTGACTGGAGATCCAGCGTCCGTCCCTGTGTCTCTGTGCTCTGATCCAGTCCCCAGAAGGGTAGCAGGAGGGAGCCAGTATCTTTACTTCTCTCAAGGAATGGTAATGCAAGAACGAGAGCGGACTGACCGAGTTAAGACTTTGGGAAGAATGCCCCAGTGTAGAAACGGGGAGACCCGTGCCAGAGGGCACTCTTGGCTCCAGGGCTTGGGAAAGGGGAGCCGGCCGCTTCCCAGAATGGGTTTGGAGCAGCCGTGGCCAGAGCAGGGGGCACGGACCGGTCTCTGGTGGTCCAGTCCGGTCCAGTCCAGCCTGGAGGCCGTGGTATAGAAAGTGGAACTATTCAGAATGTGCCATGGCAAGAGCGACTTGGAGCAGATAGACAAAACCCGGAACGGGACGCCAGCATTCAGCTGCCAGGCACGCGGGACGGACTCCGGGCCAAGAGGGGACTCGGCGATGGGAAAACAAGGCCCCAGCGTGAGGGGAGAACCGGCCTCCCGAGCCCGGGGCATGAGAAAGGAGCAAAAGGAGAAAGGAAAGCGGCCCAGATGACGGCCCCCGATGGCACCAGAAAAGAGAAAGGGGAAGAAGGGCTGGAATTGAAATGCAAGCAGGGGATCGGCCCCACACGGAGCTGAGAAAGCCCCGAAAGCTCCCGGGGAGGGTGAGAACAGGACTCGGGGGCATCTGTACAAAGTGACCACAAGGACAATGTGCCCTGCTGCCTCCCAGCAGGCACGGCTGTCGTTGGGGAAAGCAACGGCCTTTTCCTGGGAGGGACCAAGCTCTGGGAAGTTTGGGGGGTAAGGGAATCTTTCAGACAGAGGCTGGGGCCATACAAGGAACCAGATTTAGAAGCAGAAGACCTGGGTTCAAGTCTCATAGATGCCACTTGCCACCTCTGTGACCTGGGGCAAATATCTTCCCCTCAGTGCCTCAGTTTCTTCATCTGATAAATGGAGGGTTTGGCTAGCTGTCTTGATAATCCCATTCTGATGATCCAAATGGAAAGAGTTCCCAAGGGGAAGTGAAGAGCCTGACCCATGTCAGTGAGAAAGGGAGAACCAATGGGGTGGGTTCCCTGCAGTGCTCCTCCTCAGCAAGCACCGCCCAGACACAGCAGGTGCTGGGGAGGGAACAACCCTCCCCCCTCTGCCCTCCGCCCTCACCCCCCTCCTCCCAGGGCTGGGCTTTCTTCCCAGGAACTTCTCAAAATTCCAGGCAGCCTCCACTGAACAGCCTCATTTCTGACAAATCAACAACCTTCACGGGCGGGTTCAGTTCTGGGAAAATACCCAGATTGCCAAGCAAGCCTCGGATGAAAAGAAGGACCAAATTGGGAGCTCTTCCTTTTAGAATGGAGGAAAGGGGCAGCTGGGTGGGGCAGTGGATAGAGCGAGCACCTGCCCTGAAGTCAGGGGGACCAGAGTTCCAATCCAGCCTCAGACACTTAACACTTCCTGGCTGCGTGAGCTGGCCAAGGCACTTAATCTCAATTGCCTCAGCAAAAAAGAAAGAAGAAAAAGGAAAAAAGCAAAAAAAAAAAAAAAAAAAAAAAAAAAGCATGGAGGAAGGAGGGGAGGAAGAAGGGGAAAAAGGGGAAACATAGATGCTGATCATTCCAAAGTTTATTTTTTTAAGAGGCTTATATTGTTTCAATCAGTCAACAAGCATTAGCAGCCCTCCCTGCCAGCAGAGGTCCTCAGACGGTGTGAGCCCCGAGGTCCTCACAGAGAACAGGGAGTTGCTTCCCAAGGCAACAACTTGAACATGACCCTCATCTGAACCATCCCCGATTCCAATCTGACTCAGTAGACATTGGTTAGTGGTCTCCATGGCGGGGGCCCCTTGCCAAGCCTGGGACGGGAAAGGAGACAGAAATAAGGACGAGATGCTTTTCCAGCTCCCGGGGCAGGAGACTCTAAGCCTGAGAAGTAGACGGCGCCTTGGGGGCCACCTGGCTCAGCCTCCCTCGACCTTATAGATGAGGAACTGAAGCCCGGGAGAGCCGAGGTGACGAGTCTGGCAGGTTGGGCCGCTAGGTCAAGTTTCATGCGTGTGGGTCCGGGTCCCACAGAGCCCCCGCGCGGTCACTTTGGTCACAGCCAGCTCTTCTCGGGAGGGGCTGATGCCGCAGGGCTTGGCCATTTCCTTCTCCAGCTTATTTTACTGATGAGGAACTGAGGCAAACAGGGAGAAGTGACTTGCCCGGGATCACTCAGCCCGGAAATGTCTGAGGCTACATTTGAACTCAGATCTTCCTGATCCAGCCCAATGCTTCACTCCCAGTGCCCCTGGTGGAACAAGTCCTTAACCTTCCCTCTCTTACCTTCAAGGCCCCCTTGGCATTTGGGGCCTCCCACCCACTCTCCCGTTGGCTTTGGCATTCTCCCTTCCAGAAAAACGGTCTTGCCTCTTCTTCCCTGTGTTACATTGCCCCCCCTTCTTCCCTGCGTTACATCACCGCCCCCCTTCTTCCCTGTGTTACATTGCCCCCCCTTCTTCCCTGCGTTACATCACCGCCCCCCTTCTTCCCTGTGTTACATCGCCCCCCCTTCTTCCCTGCGTTACATCACCGCCCCCCTTCTTCCCTGCGTTACATCGCCCGCCCCCCACCTTGTACAGATGGTAACGTCCCCTGGCCTCCTGCAAGGCTCAGTTCAGGAGTCACCTACCACTGGAACCCTTTTCAGATCTTCAGACTCATAAATGTTCTCTTGTTCCTCGGGTAATCTACTTCCCCCCACCGAGCCGGGGCAGTCCACCAGCTTGCTGGGAGTCCCTCCCCCCCCACTCCCACTTTCCTTCTCTTGCTCGAGGAACACAAATCAAAGCAACTCAGACTATTCCTGGTCTTTAAAGCCCCCGTTCTCCTCCCAATCCCTGCCCATTCCCACGGCCAGCTCCTCGAGGGCGGGACACGTCTCTCAGTATTTGTGTCCCCAGCACTTAGCACAGTGTTACACATCTGTTGTCATGGCAACAGCTCCATCAGAGTGTAAGGTTTGCCAAACACCTGAAACACCATTTCTTTCAACAGCCCAAGAGAGCACATGCTGTTTGTGCCCATTTTCTAAGCAAAGCTGAGGCGAGCAGGGCTAAGTGGCTTGCCCGGGGTCACACAGCTAGTGTCTTGGGCTAAATTGTAACTAGGGCCTTCCTGATTTAGTCTAGCACCATGACACCCAATAAATACTCCTTTTTACTTTTTTGCCTGAGCGTATGCTGTACGTTTCCAAAGGGAGCTGGGGATGCCACAGCGCCCAGTCAGGAAGTCAGGAAGACTCATCTCCCCGAGTTCAAATGCGGCCTCAGACGCCTTCCAGCTGTGTGACCCTGGCTGAGTCACGTCAGCCTGCCTGCCTCAGTTTCCTCTTCGGTAAAATGAGCTAGAGAAGGAAAGGTGAACCCCTCCAGGATCTCTGCCAAGGAAACTCCAGGTGGGGTCAAGAGGTGGGTGTGAGAATGCACTGGGGGCACTCGCCAAACCACCCGGGGTTACGGGGGGCACTCACCAAACTGCCCATCTTCCTTGACGTAGAGCTCCAGGACCCTGAAGGCAATGGGGGTGGCTGTGGGGATCTCAAGGACCACGTTGGAATCTCGGGTCACATTCCCATCTTCGCTCACAGAAACCTGAGGGGGGAGGGGGCGTGCAGGCCGTGAGGGGCTTTCTTCCTCCTCGGCCCCAAGTTCATTAACCCCCCACCACCAGTCCCGCTGGCGCCCAAAAGGAGATTTCCACACTCACGGGAAAACAGAGCTGCGCCTACGGCCCCCAGAGGATGAGATGGCACGGGGCGGCTCCGGCCCCTTGGGGAGGTTTATGGAAACATCCTCGAGAATGCCAGGAAGGAGCTTTGGGGGGAGGGGGAGGAAGAAGAGGGAAGGGGGAAGGGGAGGAGGAAGAGGAGGTTGTGCTTGTGGAAGCAAATGTGAGAGTGAGAGGAAGTGAAGGGGCGAGTGTGGGAATAAAAGAATATATATGTATGGGAGTGAAAGGGATTGTGAGAGTGAGGGACTGAGTGTGGGGGTGAGAGTGAGAGTGCATTGGGAATTAGAGTGAAAATGTGTGTGGATGAGTGAGTGTGAGCGTGTATGTGAGAGAGTGCGCGTGTGAGCGGGTACTGCATGCGCACAGCATCATGGGGCTGACCCAGATGACCCCACGGGCTCCTTCTCCTTCCTCCGGGCCAGGCCCCCAGACCCCCAGGCCCGAGGACAGCCAGGCTGCTGATGGCACTGGGCCCCGAGCCCCTCACGCCTCCGCCTCCCCCCGCCCGCTCTGACCGAGGCGTCACCTCCACCCTCTTGGTCCTGAGCCCCAGCACGCCGCCGCACTTCTCCTCTATCTGGATGTGCTCGGAGATCACACACTTCTGAGTGGTCACGATCTTCTGCGTCACGACACACAGGACCTCGTTCTTGTGCTCCAGGACCTGCTGCAGCACGGGGCTCTGCAGATTGATCGTCCTGGAAAAGAGCATCGAGCGTGAGTGTCCCGGAGCCTCCCCGGGGCCTAACGGCCTCGTGAACCTCCTCCCGCTCCCGATGGAGCAAGGGGCTTGGGAGGGAGCCCACGATGGCCACAGTTTGACTCGCGGTTCTGTGGGAGGCCATCTGCTTGAAACAAGATGAACCACGATTCAGTGCGGCCGATTCAGAGCTCCGAGGCCAGAGAAGGACGGCCGCAGCGCATCTCGCTCCCCACCCTATGGTGCGAGTGGGGCTGGGAGGGGTCTCGGGATCCCATTACACACAGCGTGGCTCGGGCCATCAGGGAAGCAAACAGGAGGCGGGCAGAGGACCACCAGCTGGTCTTCAAACAGCCCATCATCCATCCCAGCAGCCCCGCTGGGAGTCGGACCCCGGGCCCGGCCAAGTTCCCAAACTCCCACCTACTTCGGTCTAGAGAACAGAAGGCCAGGGACGGCAGCAGAGCCATCCTCCGGCGAATGGGGAAGGCAGGCGCATTCAGGACAAACTGAGGGGAAGCGATCAGGGCTATGGGCTCTCCTAAGGGACGTCAAGGACCCAAGTCAATGAGGTGAAGAAATGGAGAGCTGGAGCCAGAAGAGCATCTGCCCAAGGTCATCCCGCAACTCCGGGTGGAATGCTCGGCTTCTCTGAGGAGATTTCAAGCTAAAGAGACCGAGCTTCCAGGAAGGGGGAGGCGACAGGCCCCCTGGACACTGACCGAGTCGGGCCACAGCCAGAGAGAGGTCCGACCGTGGGAGCCGCGTTTGAGGAAGGAGCCTGACAAACCGGAGGGTCTAGGGGAAGGCAACCAGAGCGGCGAAAAGACGGGATCTCGTGCCATGGGAGGATCCCTTCAGAAGCGGGGATTTTTAATATGAACTTTTAATGGGAGAGCAAACAATGAGGACATCATGGTGGTGCTCCTCAAATATCTCAAGAGATACCAAGTGGAAGAGAGATTAGTTTTGTTCCATCTGGTCCCAGAAGGAAGGACCAAAGGCCACAACTGGGGCTTGTTTCTCCGATTCCTAACCACGAGACTGGGGGCACGGGCAGCCCTGGGAGACGGAGGTCTCCCACGCTCCACTTCCATCAGTGGTGGTCAAGCACAAGCTGGCCGACCAATGAAGGCACCGACTCATTTTTGACTTTGGAGCCAGTGTACACAGTAGGTGCTTAGCCATGAGACTTCCAGCCACTCCAAACAACTCGCCGTTCTTATCACCCCAGAAACAAAGCTGAAATGGTCAAATTTCATTAAAAAATCACAGTCCCATAAATGAAAAGCAGCAATGGAACCTGGCTATCATTAATACACAAGACACTTGAAAACTAAGGGAAGAAACCTGCTTTCAAAGAACGGCGAGAATATAGCTCCTTTTAAAAACGATTTTTGTTTTTGCTGAGGCAGTTGGGGTTAAGTGACTTGTCCCTGATCACACAGCCAGGAAGTGGTAAGTATCTGAGGCCAGATTTGAACTCAGGTCCTCCTGACTTTGAGGCTGGTGCTCTATCTACTCCACTACCCAGCTGCCCCGATATTTTAAATATTTAAATAAAAAATTTTAAAAAAATATTTTGTCAAGCCCCAGAAACGGTTAATTGTGATAAGGATTTTTTAAAAAGCCATTTGCATTGATGCCAGTTAGGACTTGAGGCACGGGTGAGTTAGCCCATTTGGCGGGTCTGTACTCAGGTTCTGTGGGGAATGGACACTGGAAAAGTTGACAGAAAGGAGCTAAAACAACCGTATCTGCATTAAAGAGACTGATGTGGACAGCTCCTCAAACTACCATCCAAGTTAATAAGCATTTATTAGACACCTACTGGATGTCTCTGAGACACAGAGGCAAAAACAAGAAATCGCCCTTGTCCTCAGGGTCCTTCCCAACCCAGCAAGGATAGATTCAGCCTTACCAGCAGAGACTGGCCAACTGTGAGTAAGGAGGCACATCAATAAATATACCCACGTACCCAACTAACTCACAACACAGGAGGGTCATGGAACATTACCTTCCTGTAAGAAACTGTAACCCTGGAGAATTCAGAGAAGCCTGGGAAGATCTAGAGAGACAGACGTGGAAGGAAGAAAGCAGGGCCAGGAAAACACGTACACGGCTCATTCGGCCACGTCTGAGTCTCAGAGAGGTTTGCGGTTTTCTTGGCAAAGATACCGGAGTGGATTGATGTTTCCTTCTCTGGCGTGTCCCCATTTCACAGGGGATAAAGTGAGGCTAACAGGGGTTAAGTGACTTGTCCAGGATCACATGGCTAGTAGGCCTCTAAGACCACAATTAAGTCACATCTTCCTGACTTCAGGCCCAGGGCCCTACTCACTGCAGTGCCACCTAGTGCTGCTCCTTACACAATGACAACAACAATGTAAAGGGATAGAACCGCCAAAAAAAGAAAGTAAAGCTGTGAACTACATGGTGTACCAGAGGACAGACAATGAAGGACCCTCACATGCGACGATGGAGTCATGGTGCGGACATGTATGTTTTTGGACGAGGCCGACCTGGACCCGTGTTCCGCTGGGCTGGCCACATTTATTAGGAGGGCTGTGTTTGTTTTTAGTTGGCAGAGAGGAGAGGGAGAGTAAATTATATTTGTTAGTTGAAAAAAAAAAAGTAAAACAAAATGGTCATTAAAAAAATAATAAAGTTGCAAAAACATACATCTTTGTCCCTTCTTTACAAAGATGGAGGGCTACTGAGGTGAAATACTGTGGATACGTCTACACTTGGGTGATTTTGCCAACTTTTTTTTTTTTTTTACTTTGAGTTACAAGAGATGCTTTTCTGGGAAGGGATTGGGAAAGGATATATATATATATATATATATATATATATATATATATATATATATTCTTATGTTTTCAAATCACCTTTGCTTTCAAATATATATATATTATAAACATATGAATATTATATATATATATATATATTTATTTGAAAACAAAAGTGATTTGAAAACATAAGGATGCAATAATAAGCCAAAATCCAAACCAAATGTATCAGTTCTTTGCAAACCTTCCCTTCACTGGATTCAGGTTTCCCCTGCTCCCCGCCTCCGTCACAGCTGATTTCATCTTTTGGCTCATCCTTCGGCTTCTATCCCCTCAATCGGTCACTTTACAGACTTATTTTCTTCTAATCCCCCCAGGAGAGAACAAAATAATGGTAGACTCTCTCTTGAAATTTAGAAGAGATGCCGTTCATTGGAGCTCATTTCAACTCTATGTGCCCTAAAAAGAAGCTACCAAGGGGACAGCTGGGTGGCGCAGTGAATAGAGCAAGAGCCCTGAAGTCAGGAGGACCCGAGTTCAAATCTGACCTCAGACACTTAACACTTCCTAGCTGTGTGACTCTGGGCAAGTCACTTAACCCCAATTGTCTCAGGAAAAAAAAAAAAAAACCTACCAAAAACCTTTGAGCTGATTTGGACCTATTCAAGAACAACCCAAAACCCAGCGTACCTCAAGTGTCCAAAAATGCTTTTAGGAAGGAGAGCTTCTGGGTTCTCATCCTGGTCCTGCCGCTCACTACATGATATTGGGGAGATCACCCGACTTGTGTACCTGGGCCTCCCTGGACAAGGGCACAATTTCCTCATTTGTGAGGTGGCGGGCCAGACTTTTAAGGTCCCTCTCACTTCTGGGCCCATGAGCCGCGCCCAGCCCTGTTCCCCAGGCTCCCTACGCCCTGACCCAGAGAGGCAGAAAAGCTGGGGAGGAGCGGCAGCTGGCCCAGCATGCAGCCTCCCTTCACCTTGGGTCACTGGGGGATTTACAAGCTCAGCCCTGGAGTCCAAGAAGCCCAGAAGAGATCACTTTGTGGCTGAGCAGTGATTAGCAGCAGGGAAAACAGGCCACTCCCCAAGCCAACGCGGGCCCACTTAGTCTTTCCTGAGCCCCTCGGGGCTGTGGCAGCGGGATGGACCGGGAGTGAAAGCATTCGGATGCGGAGGAAGAGCAGATCCCCAGGAGGGCTCATTTCCCGGCTCTCAATGGGGCCGGGGGCACGTGGCTGCCGGGGGCCCTGCCAGAGCGCCCTGGCAGCGTCCCCGCTTCCCGAGCAGGCGAGTTGAGCCCCGTTCCCCAGGATGGTGCTGCCATCTTTTGGAGGTTCTGAAGGATGGACAAATGTGGGATGGATCCTCTCTCCCCACAGTCCTTGGGGGGAAGATGGTGACCCCCACACCCTCTCGGCTGCTTAGCCAGAAGGGTCATGGGCTCCGAGCCAACCCTTGGCGAGTTCTCGTCAGGCTGGAGCCCAAACCCTCCCCTTTTACAGAGGGGGGACCGAGGCCACACGGCGAACGGCTTGCCCGGGCACACAGGAAGTTTCTGGAGCTTGACCTCTGGTCTTCCGGCCCCAGCCTTTACCCACCAGACCACCCGGCTTCTCCTGAGGGGATGCTCCTTCTGCCTGCCAAGAAGACTTTGAAGCATCCAGTCCCGCCCCCCCATTATACAGATGATAATAAGCAACATTTATGTAGCGCCTACTGTGTGCTAAGTGCCCATAGCATCTATCTCAGCTCATCCTCACAACTTTGTGGGGAGGGACCATCATTGCCCCCATTTCACATATGAGAAAACCGAGTTTCACAGTCAGACAAATAGTAACTGGCAGGTCTGGCCCTTCAATTCAGGAGCCCCCACTCCAAATCCAGCGCCTTTTCAAAGCTCCAGTCCATTCTCATGGACATCATGGAGTGATCTGATGCAGGGCTTGGGGGTCAGGAATAGTCGGGTTCGAACCCCACCTTGACATTAGCTACCGCTTGCCAGTTAACCTTTCCCTGCCTTGGTTTCCTGCAGTGGGGGCGGCTGGCCACATCGGTCTGCCCCCCCCCCCAATCCCTTTACTGACCCTGCTCATGACCCTTGAAGGCTTCCCCACGGCTCACAGGATAAAACCCAGGCTCAGTGCACCCGCCCAGTCTGGCCCCCCTCCCGCCCAGCGCCTACAGCAGCTCCCAGGATTCCCCAGTGCAGCCCCCTCCTCTTTTTTAGAGTTGAGGAAACCCGAGCTTCCTGAAATAAAAGGACTTGCTTAAGGTCTCCCAGCGGGAGACTCCTGAGCTGGGATTCATGGGGCCTTCCGCGGCTTCCTCCCTGGCCATGGGATGACCCATGGCCGCTGCCTTTGGCCTGAGGCAATCCCTCCCTGCCAAGGCCCAGGGAACTCTGGGATGGCTTTAATGGCTACCAACAGCTCAGCAGCTCCCACCCACGGCTCCTCATTCTGCCCCAACACAACAGGGGAATCTTTGCCCCCCCATCCACCCTGGAGGGAGCCCAGGGACTCCCCAACCTAAGCTGGCAAAGTATGTGTTTGTGAAACGATTCTCCCCCAAACACCGACTCCCCTCCGGCCTCCCCTGGCCCAGCAGGGGCTGCGTCCCTCAGGCCGGGTGGGGGTGGGGACGGGCCTGGCAGGGGGGATGACTCAGACACCGCTTCATAAATCGGGGAGGGGGCGCTCCGCCCGTGTCAATGCCCCAG